>NW_006256829.1:18517498-18733664 GCF_000478725.1 Eutrema salsugineum | reverse complement strand
TCTAACTAGCATGAGATGTGTTGAGTTCCAGCGTGTAGCAACATCCAAAACAAGACTTTCTTTGCCTTGGATTCCAACCGTTTCCATGCAGTTCTGAAACATAATCTCTCTGCTTTCAGACCCTTTTATAAACTTCACACTCTCTCTAATCTTGTGCAGAGCTTCACCAATCACTGACAATCCAACTTGCACAATAAGATTTAGAATGTGTGCTGAACACCGGACATGGAAGAACTCTCCATTGCATACTAGATCTTTCTGAAGTTGCCTTTTCATAATGCTTTGCATAGAATCATTAGAAGAAGCATTATGCTGTATTTCTACTCCAAAACTGAATAGTAGAATTAGCATAAGTGAAAGCCATTCTGATTCTTTTGTACTCAACAAAAGAATATGGCAAGTCATGTTCAATAATAGCCATTGCTATCATTTCCCGGAAGACATCCATATCCAATTTCCGAGAGCTTCTAGGGGTACTTCCAGGGGGTTTAGCACAAACTCTCATATGCCTAAGTAGAGTGGTGGTTCCATTTCTGTGAAGATCTAAAAAGTAATGCTTCTTGCAATAATTGCACCTAACGTCATACTTTCTATCAGGTAGTTTACCACCTATTATGGTAAACTTTTTCCAGCACTTAGATACTCTACGACTAGAATGAGCTCTGGTTTTTCGTGTACCTTCATTTTTCTCTAAATTTTCTGGAGGTTCGGTATCTTCATCCACCACTTGATGATCCATTTCAGTATCCATGAAACAACTGTCTTCATCATTCAATCTTATATCTTCCATTCTGTTGAAACAACAAAACAAGAAGAAGATAGATTTGTAAGAACCCATATAAGCAACAAGAACATACCACAGTTTAGTACAGAAAACAAATCAACAAAAGTAGACACAAAACTCAATCCAGTGTTAGAGCAATGCATTAACAAACGGGCTCTAGCTTAGACATTGTCAGAACAAAGCTTTTTCAGTATGAAATGAAAATTCACAAAAGCTTTTCTTCTACAACTATGGAAGAACGCAATCAGATGATGAGCAATAATGTGAAACAATTCATGTTGCAATCAGCCAAAATGATTCATGTTGCATACCAAAAACAATAATATGAAACAATTCTATGAATCAAATCACCAGTCATTTCCAAGCAGATAAGCATTTCTAATCTAATCTAACGAATTCATCCAAATTGACCAAAGAGGAAGCATCGCCACAAGAGAAACTAAAACAAATTGATCTGTTATGACATTAACAGATCCATTCGTAAAACAACACTTTCAAGCTGAAACAAGACATTGAGAAATCATTTGAACAAAAGCCCAGAAGAAGGAAAGATGGAAAAGGGAACAAAAACAGAAACTTTACCTGATAACCTGATTCTCGCCGCAGAGAGAGAGGTGAAGGAGAGATCGACGAAATCGAAAAAACCCACAACAAAAAACTTGCTAAACCCAGGTCGACGAAATCGAAGAAATCGGTGAAGGAGAGATCGACGAAATCGAAGAAATCAAAGGTATCGAAGAAAAAAAAAACTTGGGCGTGACCAAACTGACCGCGGGTCTAACCCGATTTGGACCGCGGTTTCGTCGGGCGTAGGCCCAAGAGGACCATATCTGTGTTGGGCCTTTGTTTAGTCCGACCATAAAGCTATGAATTGGGCCACGCCCATGGTCAGCCCGACCAATTTATAGCTCTAGATGCAACCTATATGAAAATGCAAACTAGACTCAACCTAAAATGTGAATGCAACTACATAAGCATTTTTTTGTGAAAATGTTTCAGATTTTTCCATTTTTTGGTTTTTATATGCACTTAGATGAATGCAAAATGAGACTCAAAGTGAAAAGGAAAATAAGAGCAGAATAAACATGATTAGTAAACACAAAACCCCTCCCCCACACTTAGATAACACAGTCCCTTGTGTTATAAAAGCATGAGAAAGAGGAAAAATCAAACATGAAATGCAAAAGATAAAGAAAAATGCTAAATGCTCATTTACAAGTGTTTGGAGTGATACCTGGTGTGGTTCTTATGCAAAAGGGGAGTGAGTATCTGCACCAGATGAGGCTAGACATCACCGGAGATGGGTTTGGCTTGGCCTGAACTCCCTTGTGCGGCATGGACTTGTCTTGGACAAACTCGCAGACTTTGGGACATAATACCTCGGCCTTTCTTCTTTTTGGTGTGGCCTGGTCTCCTTGCTCCCAGCCAGCACGCCCAACTCGGAGTGTATTGCGGATCATCGTGCGGCTTAGTCCATTGCTTACTGAGCCGCACTCTCAGGTTGCAGACTTTGGGACTTAAACTCCTCAGGCTTCTTCTTGATCTTATGCGGCCTGGTCCCTTTTGTTTCTTTCTCGCACGCCCAGGCTGGTGTGAATTACGAGTCTTGCTGCGGCCTGGGCTCTTGGACACCAGCTAGCACAACCAACTCGCAGGACTCAGCACTTAGTCACCTTGGCCTTTCCTCTCTTTTGTGCGGCCTGATCCTCTTGCACCAGGTAGCACGACCAACTCGGTGTAGATTGCGGGTCCTGCTGCGAGTTAGTCTTTTCTTTATCCAAGCCGCACACCCAGGTAGCACTCAGGCGTCCTCCAAGTTTTCCAGACCTTAAACACTTCTCTCAGCCCTCTCACATGCTCCATTTCATTTATCACTGGGCTATGTCCTCCAAAAATCACCTAGAACCTGAGACCAACTCACAAAACCCATCAAAATATCCTAAAACACAAAAAGAAATGAGAGAAAAGATTAAAAAGAATATATACAAGGATAAGCTTGGGGTGTCTCCCAAGAGCACTTTGTTTAAAGTCACTAAGTTTGACTTCTTACACTCTTTTTAGTAAGGGGGAGGAGGAGCTTTGATGCTCCAGGTCTTGTCCATGAATTCAAGCATGAGGTCCTTGTTCATCAGCTCTTGGACACCATCAGATCCTTTGTCTATGAACTCTGGTGTGAGGATAGCTCTGACTTTGGCAAATGGTCTTGATCTTCCATTGCCTTTAACCTTGTATTCAACAGCTCCACCAACAAACTTCCAAGGAGTGAGAGTTAAGACCTGAGAAGATGACTCAAGAGTGAATGGTCTGGTTCTTGGTGGGTTCTTGTCTTGAGACCCTGAGCCATTGCCTTTGTTGCTGCTGATCTCCTTCTCACTTGGTGTAGGAGATAGAGATTCCAAGCAAGCTACTAAAGAAATCCCCTTCAAACTCAAGATCAGGTCTTATTAGGGATTCTTTCTTTTTCTCAACAGATGCAAGGGGTTGAGCTTCTTCTATAGTTCCAATACTCCCCACATACATCATCCCATAGCGTTTCAACTCATCAGAATCATCAGATATAACTCCACAAAACCCAGCAAGAGGAGGCTTAAGAGGATAAGATAATTCATCATCTACCTTAGCAAGCACCACTCTTTGAGTATCAAAGTCTATCCTTGATCCTGTGGTGTTCAGAAATGGAGTTCAAGCAAAAGAGGTACCTCTTTTGTCTTCTTCATCTTCATAACTACAAAATCTGTTGGAACTGTGCATTCACCAATTTTCAATGGGTAGTCTTCAAGGATTCCATATGGTTTCTTTGAGGATGAATCTCCAAAGGTGATTGACATGGGGTGAGGCTTAAGACTCTTGATCCCTAGTCTCTCCACCATGTCTAAAGACATTACACTGATGCTTGATCCAGAATCACACAAAGCATTGTCCACTTTCAAATTTCCAAAAGAGCATGAGATGGAGAAATTTCCTGGGTTGTCTAGCTTGGGAATAGATTTGGGTTTCATCCTTGTTGAGCCAGTGCTAGAGACTCCATCAGATTTCCTTCCTTGAACCATTCTCTGATCCTTTCCTTCAGCAATCTCAGAATCATTCTTTTTCATAAAAAAAAAAACTGCCTCCCCACCTTCTTTCTCAATGTCCTCATTGAGATCACAGAACAGGAAGTCAAACTCCTCTATGATGGCGTCCTCATCATCTTGTGTTAGGCACTTTGCACTTGAGACATTGCCATGGAGAAAATCCTCAATTTCTTTGACAGCAGCATGATTCTCATCATTCGATAGGATGGCATTGCAGTATTCTGTTGGATGTGCAACTGATGTCCCTGGTAAAGATCTTTGAGCTTGAGAACTGCAGTGGCCCTTGTTGTTCTCTAGAGTCTTGACTTTGGAAGCCAAGGTTGAAAGCTGAGATAAAAGATCAGAATAACTGCAATCCACCTTGTTGTTAATCTCTGCCATTTTCTTGTTAAAGTCCATGGCACCACTTGCTTGACCTTTGAGGATTTCCTGGAGCAGGTTCTGCACTTCTTGATCCTTATTCTCTGATTTCTGTTGGAGACTTTGTTGTTGGGGAGGGACAAAACCTTGTTGTTGAGTGTTTTGAGGATAGAAGTTCTGGTTTGGGGGATTCTTGTAGTAGGTAAAGCCCTTTTGGTAACCTTGTTGGCCACCTACAAAGTTCACCTCAGTTGTGATGTCTTCCCTTTGAAATGTGTCTTGAAACACATGATTCACATCTCTAACAAAGTTGGCTGACTGATGAGAAGCTAAGAGAAGTGTGTCTAGCTTCTCATTGAGAGACTTGATGTCTTTCCTTGTCCTTTCCTCTTCAGCACTCACAGCTCCTCTTGAATTCCTTTCAAAGTCTGATCCATAAAGCTCATCACTCTGAGCTACATTCTCCACTAGGGTCATGGCATCATTGACTTCCTTGGTCATGAAATTACCATTTGAAGCTGTGTCCAAGAGAAGTCTTACGTTTGGTAAAGTACATCTGTAGAAGGTACTTAGCAGCTGACAATCTGAGAATCCATGGTGAGGGCATTGCATGGTATACCCTCTAAATCTTTCCCAAGCCTCACAAAATGATTCATGGTTCTTCTGAATGAAACTTGAGATTTCATTTCTTAACCTTGCTGTTTTTGATGAAGAGAAGAACTTGGTTGAAATGCTCTTTTGCATTGCTCCCAAGTTGTGACTGATCCTTGAGGTAGAGACTTTTCCCACTGATGAGCTTTGTCTCCTAGAGAAAAAGGAAATACCCTCAACTTGAAACTGTCCTCACTCACTCCATTCATCTTAGTTAGATCACAAACTCTATCAAAGTTGTCAATGTGATCTAATGGGTCTTCTAATGCCAAGCCATGGAACTTGTTTGATTGCACCATGTTGATCAAGCCAGATTTGATCTCAAAATCGTTTTCAGGTGTAGGAGCTTCAATCCCATGTCTCTGACCCTGAGTATTGGCCTCATCACCAGCTCCCACAACTATACTTGGACGTGGAGGTGGTGGGTCTTGCTGATTCTGGTGGTTTCCATTACCACCATGAGCCTGTTGCCCTTGATCCATACCCAACCTCTCAATGTGCTCAGCTCTTTCTCTTTGTCTCCTTGCTTGACTTCTGGTGTTCATACACCTGAAAACAAAGACAGCACTTGAAAGGTAATCAGTAAAACAAAAGAAAATGACTTGATCTCAAGAAGATCCAAAGTCCTAATGCTAGAATGAACTCTTCAATTGGCAACGGCGCCAAATTGATAGTAAGAATTTTTCAATCCTTGATCAATTCCTCAACTACTCATGTCATTGTAGCACTTGAGGTATCAATCCAAATGGAGAGATTCTAGACACTAAGACTACGAGGATCAATTCTTAATCCAAGTCTAATAAGCAGATGAGTTGGTAACCAAGATTATCTAAAAGCATATAACAAAACAAGCAAGAACAAACAGTAATTAAGAATTAAACAAGCTAGAGAAACTAAACAAACACTCAAATTCAAATAAAGAGAAAGCTAAACCTCTAGATGTGATCATTGATCAGGGTGCTTTAAATGTGAATTCATGATGCTAAGAACATAATGCAACACTTGCTACTCTTTAGTCTAGGCTTCTTAATCAGATTAATTCATTCCCATGACAATAATCCCTTTGCTAATCACTTAATCAAGTCTAACAACCATTAGATATAATGAAGCAATCAACAAGCATAATGCATCAAGCCTAATAAGTGACCAAACAATCTCTCAACCAAGAAGACTGAATCTTATACAGAAAGACATAACAAGCAATCGCATGATCTCAAACATTTCAACTTAGAACTCTAATCTAGACTAATCCTCTCATGAAGGCATTAATCTCTACACTAATCCACTTTCAAACCAAATCATCATTTGTGAAATATGAATCAATGAGCATTAAGAAACAGTTATAATATGTCATTTATGCAATTAACAAACATTCCCATGGCATTAATGCACAAACCCTTAGTTAGCTTTCATTCAGGCATTTCATCAAACACTTTTGGTGCATGAAATGCCTATGAACCCAGATTTCACTTTCCCAAGGAAATCTGGCATTAGGAGCAAATAACTAAGGAAATGAAATGAGAATCTAGACCCTAAACATCACAAATCAAACATCTAAGCACCCTAATCTACACACCTAGAAGTTTAAAAGATGACTACTCACTAATCATGAAGAACACATCTAATCTTTTGCAAGAGATGATGTTAATCATGATTAGAAGCAGAAATGAGATGATGAGATGATAAGAAACAGACTTAGATTGATTAAATCCTTCAGATATATCTTAACAAACTCGTTTTTTAACAAAAGGGGAAAGAAAATTAGAGAGAAACTAAGATAGAAGATAACATGTCTCTAGAGTTTTTCACCAAAATGCTATATATACTTAGTGCTAATGAACCGGGTCAGCCCGGAACAAACCGGGTCCTGACCCGGATTTAGTGGGTAAAGTGGGAATCCTGCGGGTTGGTCCAGTGTCTCCCAGGTAGCATGCCCAAGTCGCAGTAGATGAAGAACTTGTCTTGTGAGACTTAAATCGCTTTGTCTTATCCGCACGCCCAAGTAGGAGTGTTTTGCAAGTCTTGCTGCGGATTAATCTTCTTTTTCTTCAACTCGCAGGACCAAGGCCGTTTCTGGGGAATGTACAAACCGTGCGGGTTGGTCTCCATTACACTCAGGTCGCAGGCTCAAGTCGGAGTAGATTGCGAGTGATCATGCGGCTTGGTTCCAGCGTCTCCCAGGTAGCATGCCCAAGTCGCAGTATTGTGGACTTAGCAATTTTCTTGCTCGGGGGCCTCAGACCTAATCCATTGATAGCTTACCCACACTTCTCAACTCGCAGCATCAATTTCCAGGCATTCGTCTTCAGGCCTGCGAGTTAACCAAGTCGCAAGGCTTTCTCGCAGCATTCAGAGCAGCTTGGACCACTTCGCATTCCGGAGAGTGTAACTTCTAAGATACTTGTCCGAATTGAGTGATTACGGTTGAAGAAGACAGAGGACTCATATATCTCCAACTTTGGTCAGGGAAGCTTCGGTGTTTGGGAAGTGGAAGGCTTCCTGGAGGGCTCATCTTTGCAGTGCATTTACACGATCAGAGAGAGGCGTCTAGACATGTGTCCATCCCGGAGACGTTAACGTCTTGCTCATAGATCCGAATTGAATGATCTCGAACGTTCTGGATCGAAGACTCAAATATCTCTGATTCTCATGAAGGCCTCGTAAACCGAATCGGCCTGGAAGTTCGCCGTCCTTCGCATTCTTCGGAGCTCATCGGGTCGGTCCAAGACGGCAGGGAGACAGGGGTTTCTTCCGACGAGCTCAACTTTCTGCTCACGCGTCCGAATTCCATTATTCCACTTGATATGGAACCATGATCCAATAGTCTACAACTTTGATGAATCTTACTGGAAGGTTCCCCGGACAGGCGATCATTCAGGAGTATCGGATTGCTCCGGAGTGGATGCGAGAGAGGTCTGTCTTCCGATTACCATATCTTTCAGCTCTGTGGTCCAAATGCTTTGATTCTAACTGTTCGGAACTCTTGACTCAATTATCTCCAACTTTTATGAAGACTCCGACAGCTGAATCTGACGGCAAGACCTTCCGATAACGTGATTTCCGAGATGTATCTGCACTCGAAATTTTTGGCCGAGAAACTTAACCGCAGCACGTGTTTTTGGCCGAGAGTTCTACCCGTGGGACGGATTTTGGCCGAGAACCTTCGACCTTCAGTACACCATTTTGCTGAGAAACCCAAAATTGCTCATTTTCACCATTTTTGATCATTCCAAGTCCATTTCTTCATCTGAATCACATCCTCCACTCCAAATTGGCTCCAAAAGCACCTGATTAACACTCCAAACCATGCAAAACTCTCTTGGACCTAATGCAATCTCCTAAGTCCTAAAACAATGCCTAAAGACCTAAAATGTATGCAAATGAGACATGATTTGGACTAGAATATGTACATTAAATGATGCAGTTTATGAATATATCACCTATCACCTTCCCAAACCTACTCGAATGAATCCGGTCCATCACCACCAGCATCCCGGATCCAGGTAAGTTCTCTTTGGCCTTACCAATTCGATTATCTATGCATTTTTCTCATCCAATCTCGACTTGTTTCACACTGAGGACAGTGTGATTTAAGTATGGGGGAGGATTTCATCCTGATGTGCTTGTCGTGTGTGAGGGTGTCAAGTTTTACCCTAAATGAAATCAATAGCCGCAAGTGCACAGCTGATCGATTGTAGTACTTAGGGATCGAATCCACAGGGAAGGAGGATCTTTCCTGCAAAAGCCTTCGAAAGAAATATAAAGTAAGGAAGTCTAGAACCTGGCGAGTTTTGTGAGGGTTTTGGTGGTGTGTTTAAAATCTAAAAACGAATCCTAAGGAGAAAATACGGTAATTAAAATGACCTAATAACTAAACTTAATGAAAACGGCTGAAAACGAGAAAAACGGCTAGACCTAATTGCTAGGTGAAAATCGATTGAAAGATTAGAGAAACTAGACTAAAGCTTAAATGAAAATCGATGTAAATCTATAGAAAAGAAAGCGTTGGGGTTCAGGGAAGTTTTCTCAGGAGTATGGACGATTCAAAACATTGCTAGAGAGTAAATTTGATAAGATCTTACCTTAAACTTTTCAAACTGGAGTCACGGACGTATGAATACGCCACTGTCGTGATCATAGACAACTATCTCTCTCAACCCTGACCAGTAGGTTTCCACTCTGGCCCTGGAAAAGAAGAGGTGCATTATGTTTAAGACTCGTCAGCATTCACAAATCGCCCATAGGTAGGTTTCCACTCCTATGTTTGTTTTGCCCTCCCAAACTAGATCTAACACCGGATGAACACTTTCGTGTCACCAAGCATCTGGATCAGATTGTAGTTCATGACGCTACTCTCATGCAGTAAAAACGAATTCAGAAGAAAAAGTTCTAAGATTCGGCTTAAAAGCTCATGGAATCCTCATCGAACATAAGTATCCCCATCGAAAATCCCTTAGACCCAACAATAAAACTACTCAGACATGATAAACGAAATCAAAAACATAGTATTAAAAAGTAGTACAGAAACCGAAATTGAAAAAGAAAGAACAAGGGTTCAAGAGATAGATCTCTCTCTCCCTAAAAGCTAAAGGATAAACAATATGAAAACAAGCTGGTGTAAACGGATTTTTTGATTAGGGTTCCTAAAACATGTATTTATAGTGCTTAAGACATCTCTGGGCGTCACTTAGGGTTTCTCCAAATGAGGGAATCATTTTGGGCTTCAGAAATGGGCCTTCGGGTTCAGAGTTGGCTGGCCGCGGTCGGGATGTGCGTGACCGCAGGGAATGGATGGCTGGCCGCGGTCGGGGAACTTGTGACCGCGGGGAATGGCCTATTGGCTGCGGGTGGAGACGCTTGCCGACTGGTTTACGGGACATCTTGCTCTTCGCGTATCTTTTGATTGAACTGTTGGATTGCCAAGCTGTAAAGTGTGCTGGAAAGCTGATACTTCCATCTTTAAGATCTCCAAATTTGAGCTGGATCAGACGGTGAGAAGGCCTTCAATCGGGGTGAACTTCTGACGGTTTGACTCTGAGCTGAAATCTGGTCTTCTATCCATTTTGTTAAGCTTTTCCCTAAGTTTCCTGAAAAGAGTCTTGGAACTACAAATACTAGAAAAACGTAATAAAAGTACTTGAAAGCAATTAAAAACATAGAAAAAGTATTTCAAAACGATCCATAAAAGTGGTCAAAATACGGTGTTATCACATCCCTTTCTAACCACTTTTCTTTCATGAGTCTTGTATTATCTACACTTTTTGCATTTTCCTTAAAGTTTTTCAAAACCGGTTTTCAAAACAAAATACGTTTTAAAGGGAATGGTGAACATGATTCAATGATAGTTGACTGTGTGCTTTTAGACTATTCCTAGTGACATGCTCATTCATGATTTAGGACTAGACTAGGCGGTAGCTAAGCATATTTGAAACGAAGTACCCTAGAGGAATTTGAATGATTTCGATTTAGATGAAGGAATCTGTTTTATTTGGACTTAATTTGGACTTAATTTTCTCATTGAAGCATTAGACCAGGGAAACGAATCATACATTCAGGACTCCTTTATCCTTTTACCCCTCTCTGTTGATCCTGAATGGCTAGTTCATCTTTAGCTAGTTCCCCACCTTAACCAATCCTCTTTTAAACCACATGCACTCTTGTTTTCTATTGTCTTATATGCAGATAAGTGCAAAAACGTTGGAGAGAAAGAGGAATGACGCAGTTTTCAGTCACCAAAGACAGAGACCTGCGATTTGCCAGAAACGTTCCCGGAAGGATTCAACACAAGAGGAAGCTCAGTTTGCCTTAGAAAAAAATATCAAATTTTGGTACAATTTCTTCCTCTAGTCTGTCTCTCTTTAAAAGGCTTTTCCTTCACAAAAAAAAAAAAATTAAATCCGAAAGTAAGAAAAGAAAGGAAATTAAAGCTTTAGAGAGTCTAGAGAGGTCGAATTTTAAGTCCCAAGGCAACTGGAGTTCGATTTTATGGAGTTTTGGAGATCATTTTCTGATTCCCGGAAAGAATCTAAGTCTAGGGGAATAGCTGTTTACAACAAAAGAGGAAGGATTATGCAACAACATTTGGCAAGAAGAAATGACTGAAAATTGCGGTCCTCAACAGGTCCTTATCTCTCTTGCGGTTTTGCATATTATCTTGCATCCTCCAAATTCATCAGGTAATCCGAAACACTTTAACTCCACCACTTAAACAGCCCTTTAATGGCAAACGCCGTCTACCCTGGATGATGTCTTTAATGAGAACTCACTATTGAACTTAATGAATGTAGAGAGTTAGTTGACTGGAATCAAGATTTAGATTGTTTAAGTTTTGCATGATGGAAAAAGTGGACTAGTATCTTTTGTGTATTGGTGAGAATTTTCTAGACTAAGTTGTGGATTGATGCACGATCTTTGGTTCTAGTTTAGGAGTTCATGTCTCTGAGATTTGTGCATTCCCTATTTTAGTTTTCACTTAACCAGTTTAGACTTTTGCTTTGTTTGAGGACAAACAAAGGTTTAAGTCTGGGGAGTTGATAACACCGTATTTTGACCACTTTTATGGATGGTTTTGAAATATTTTTTCTATGTTTTTAATTGCTTTTAAGTACTTTATCACGTTTTTCTAGTATTTGTAGTTACAAGACTCTTTTCAGGTAACTTAGGGAAACGCTTAACAAAATGGATAGAAAACCAGATTTCACCTCAGAGTCAAACCGTCAGAAGTTCACCCCCAATTGAAGGCCTTCTCACCGTCTGATCCAGCTCAAATTTGGAGATCTTAAAGATGGAAGTATCAGCTTTCCAGCACAGTTTACAGCTTGGCAATCCAACGGTTCAATCAAAAGATACGCGAAGAGCAAGATGTTCCGTAAACCACCCGGCAAGCGTTTCCACCCGCGGCGAACAAGCCATTCTCCGCGGTCACAACCACCGCGACCGCGGCCAGCCACCCATTCCCCACAGTCACACACTTCCCGACCGCGGCCAGCTAACTCCGACTTTGAAGGCCCATTTCTGAAGCCCGTATCATTTTCCTAGCCTCAATTCCGGAACCCTAGACACCAGAGAGTATTGGAGACTATAAATACATGTCATTTAGGTCATGTATTTAGAAACGAAATACTTTACAGAAATTTTACTTTAAGCTTTGTTTTTAGGTTTTAGGGAGAGAGAGATCTGTCTCTTGAACCCTTGTTCTTTCTTTTGAATTTTGATTTCTATTCTACCTTTTAATACTATGTTTTTGATTTCGTTTATCATGTCTGAGTAGTTTTATTGTTGTGTCTAAGGAATTTTTGATGGGGAAATATATGTTCGGTGAGGATTCCATTGGCTTTTGAGCCGAATCTTAGAACTTTTTCTTCTGAATTCATTTTTACTGCATGAGAGTAGCGTCATGAACTACAATCTGATCCAGATGCTTGGTGACACGAAAGTGTTCATCCGGTGTCAGATCTAGTTTGGGAGAGGAAAACAAACATAGGAGTGGAAACCTACCTATGGGCGATTTGTGAATGTTGACGAGTCTTAAACATAATGCATCTCTTATTTTCCAGGGCCAGAGTGGAAACCTACTGGTCAGGTTTGAGAGAGATAGTTGTCTATGATCACGACAATGGCGTATTCATACGTCCGTGACTCCAGTTCGAAAAGTTTAAGCTAAGATCTTATCAAATTTACTCTCTAGCAATGTTTTGAATTGTTCATACCCTGAGAAAACTTCCCTGAACCCCAACGCCTCTTTTCTTATAGATTTACACCGATTTTCATTCAAGCTTTAGTCTAGTATCTTTACTCTTTCAATCGATTTTCATTTAAGCAATTAGGTTAGCCGCTTTTCTCGTTTTTACCCGTTTTCGTTAAGTTTAGTTATTAGGTCATTTTAATTCCCGTATTTTCTCTTTAAGATTCATTTTTACGTTTTAAACACACCACCAAAACCCTCACAAAACTCGCCTGGTTCTAGACTTCCTTACTTTATATTTCTTTCGAAGGCTTTTGCAGGAAAGATCCTCCTTCCCTGTGCATTCGATCCCTAAGTACTACAATTGATCAGCTGTGCACTTGCGGCTATTGATTTCATTTAGGGTAAAACTTGACACCCTCACACACACCACATCAAGAGCAAAACAAACATAGGAGTGGAAACCTACCTATGGGCGATTTGTGAATGCTGACGAGTCTTAAACATAATGCACCTCTTCTTTTCCAGGGCCAGAGTGGAAACCTACTGGTCAGGGTTGAGAGAGATAGTTGTCTATGATCACGACAGTGGCGTATTCATACGTCCGTGACTCCAGTTCGAAAAGTTTAAGCTAAGATCTTATCAAATTTACTCTCTAGCAATGTTTTGAATTGTTCATACTGTGAGAAAACTTCCCTGAACCCCAGCGCTTTCTTTCTTATAGATTTACACCGATTTTCATTCAAGGTTTAGTCTAGTTTTTTTACTCTTTCAATCGATTTTTACTTAGCAATTAGGTCTAGCTGTTTTTCTCGTTTTTACTCGTTTTGGTTAAATTTAATTATTAGGTCATTTTAATTCCCGTATTTTCTCTTTAAGATTTGTTTTTACGTTTTAAACACACTACCAAAATCCTCACAAAACTGGCCTGGTTCTAGACTTCCTTACTTTATATTACTTTCGAAGGCTTTTGCAGGAAAGATCCTCCTTCCCTGTGGATTCGATCCCTAAGTACTACAATCGATCAGCTGTGCACTTGCGGCTATTGATTTCATTTAGGGTAAAACTTGACACCCTCACCACACGAAACATCAATTCGCCTGAGCTTGGTGCTCGGCATCCTGAGCCTGCTGCTCAATCCTTTGCTGTTCTGCCATTCCAAGCCGTTCAAAGAGTCGTTCTCTCTCGCGTGCCCTCCATTCTATTCGGTTGATGTTGTTGTCGTAAGAGAGAGGCGGTTCTGTGCTGCGAGACCTGGTTTTCATGCACCTGAAAGCAAAGCCAGAACTTGTAAAAGAGTTAGTAAAACAAAAGAAAGTAAAGTCTTGATCTCAAGAACAAGTAAGAAACTAATGCTCCCACAAGTTGGCAACAGCGCCAATTGATAACTAAGAGTTTTCAAGCTCTTTATAGAGGTTATCAATATCCTGTCTTGTAGTACAAGAGGTTATCAAACCAAACTTGTGGAGAGGTACTAATCTATGTTACTTGTGATCTTAAGTCAAGATGATCAAGCAAAGGTTTTTGGTAACTAATCTACATGAAAAGCAAATAATCATGAAAATAAAACAAGCGATGATATTTAGACTAGATGAAGATGCAAATGATAATAAGTAAATGAGCAAATGGTCGGATGATGATAATGGATGATAAAGGCAGAGGCTTTAGACAGGGTAAAGGACTCAGGTGTCTCGAAGCTAAACCAGCGAGTTAATGAATCAATATTAGCAAACATTTTCATTTAACATGAACTCAAAATATGATAATCCTCTCATGAAGGTATTAAACATCTAAACTGATTCTCTTTTATACCAAAATTCCTTTTGAGAAGCATGAATCAGTCAGGTTTAAGATTCAGTTCAATAAGTCGTTTAAGAGAACAAACTATATCACTCTCGCGATGAAAGACTCTTAAACCCTTAGCCGATTGGTTCAGAAATTTCCTCAAACACTTTTGATGCAAGGAAAGTCTCAGATCTGGACCGCAAGTGATGTGCTTGGATCCAGCTTAAAGTACAAGAACGGCTAAGGAATGAAACATGCAAGCTAGACCCCTAAACTCACTAATCTATCTTGGAAACACCCTAATCTACCTATCTAAAACCTCTTAAATGGACTACTCACTGATCATAACGAGCTCACTAAGTCCTTTGCAAGACGTGTAGCTGGTCATGATTAGAAGCTTTAGTGCTGGCGAATAAAAGAAATGGACAAGAACGAGATTCTTACGTGAAAACGAGATATCAGATTAGATTAATCAAGTTTCACAAAAGAGGCAAGTTCTTAAAGCTAAAACAGGTAGGAAATAAGATAAGATAAAAGATGATTAGGTTTCTGGTCCTAAAATCTATTTATAGTGAAGGGTAAGTGTTGCGGGTCAGCCCGGAACAAACCGGGTACTGAACGCTCTTCTTGGGTCGTCGGGTGAGCACCTCGGTGTGTCAGAGTGTGAAGCCGAGGTCTTGATGCCGAGGGGCGCACGTGAGAAAAGATCAAGATGAAGATCTCATGAAGAACACGTCAAGAACATGCATAAACCCTAATCTTCAATCCATCTTTACGTGCATTCTGAGTCAACTTGTTCTTGAATCTGGGTTCGTGACAAGGGACCTCGGCATGCAATGCCGAGGGGCTTGGTAGTCGAGGGGTTCAGGAAGATGAAGTCCGGCATGCAATACCGAAGTCTTTAAGCCGAGGTTCACGTTCAACATTAGCTGTTTTCAGCTTCGCTTCTCCAACATGCATACCTCGATCTTGACATACCGGGAGTTAGTACGAGCTCTAGTCCAAAGAGCTTCAGGGGACGAGCCTTGGCCTAAGCAATGTCGAGGTAATGATGCCGAGGCTCGTAGAAACACTTAGCGCGTATCACACTCGTTGGGCTCGTACTGATCAACTTGTCTTCCGGTTGCGATAACTTTCAGCACACGACTCTAAATGTCTTGAAACCAGTCTCATAATCAAGGTAACTCATTCAGCTCAAACTTTGGTGAAGAAACCATCGGAGCTTGGGAAGTGGAAGGCTCCCCGGATTGCTCATCTTTGCACCGCATCAGAATGACCGAAAAAACAGCTTATAGACCGATGTCTCTTCCGGATACGATATCTTCCAAACCACCACTCCAAATTGGGGATCTTAGGTGTTCTGAAAAGATCGCTCAAAGATATTTAATATTGATGAAGGCCCTGTAAACTGATTCGAGCTGGAAGAGCATCGTCCCACGTAATCTTCGAAACCCATCGGATCGACTTTTGAATGCATGCGAGACAGGTGTGTCTTCCGGTGGCGATATCTCTCTACTCACTGCTCCGAATTCTGCGATTCCAACTGTTCTGGGATATTGACTTGATTATATCCAACTTTGATGAAGACCTCGTCAACTGATTCGGGCCAGAAGATTCCCCGGATTTGCGATCTTTGATGCGCGCGGGTGAAAAATAATTTTAGCCGAGAAATGCTTCCCGCGGTAAGGAAAATGTCCGAGAAACGTGTACCGCGATAAGCTTTTTAGCCGATAAAAACTTCTCAACTCGGCATAAAATTTCACCCGATGGAGTTTTCACCGGTAAGGATTTTTAGCCGGTAAACACCACCCGATAGCGATTTTAGCTGATATTATGATCCAGCCGGTACGAGTTTTCGCCGAGAAATTTCTCCAAGCGGTTTTCACCATTTTTGAACCTCTTCTTCACCATTTCCACTCCTGATCTTCCTCTTGAGCTCCAAATAGCCTCCAAAGCACCTGATAAAGACTCCAAACCATGCAAAACTCTTTGGTACCTAATGCAAATCCTAAAGCCTATTTTAATGCCTAAAGACTCAAAATGAATGAGAAAACACATGCTTTGGACTCTAAAGTGCAGTTTAAATGATGCAAAATATAGACATATCAACTCTCCCACACTTGTCCTTTGCTTGTCCTCAAGCAAAAAGAACAAATGAGAGAGAGAGGTTGGATGCAACGGGAGTTCATATTTCCTTTTAGAGAGAAGTGACCACAACAAGAACTCAAGTTCATGCTTAAATATGCAACGCAAAGCCATACTCAGATATATATCAACCTATCAAGGAATCTCCACAAGTTCTCCTCTCTCTCAACTCTTTCACATTCATTAAGCTTTATCAGGTGAATCGAATGATGCAATGTTTAAACAAGCTGGCTTAGCTAGGGAGAGGCTATGAGATTAAAATGATCTCATCAGTGTTCAAGCGGGTTCAATGCAGCAAAGGGATCTCTCTTTGAATGATCAAACTTCGGCAGAATGCTAAAGGTAAAAAGCAACCAATGCATACAAGGGCAGAAACTCATCCCACCCCACACTCTACTCAAAGTTTCCTCACTTGCTCACACTCTCAAGAACCTCTCTTTTCACTCTCATCATCGCCTAGCTAGGGGGTTTACTTTATTTTCTTATGCATAAGTCTTGGAGCTTATACTTTCATCAGCTCTTTTCCACTTTCTCTCGCAATTCCTAGACTCTTTATCATTCTTTTCAAAACGTTTGAGCTCTTTGGCTTCTTTTAACTTTTCTTTTTATTTAGAGGCTTGATAACACCGGATTTTGACCATTTTTATGGATCGTTTTAATATCATATGCAGGTGTTTTAACTCTGTTTTCAATGGTTTTTAAGTGATTTCTATGTTTTAGAGTTTTAAAAAACTTTTCAGGAAAACTTGGACTAAAGATGTGCAATTTGGAACAAATGAGCAATTTTGGATAAATGCAGACCATTAGAAGTATGGTACTCGATGGAGACCTTTTCACCGTCTGATCATCCCCACAATTTGAGACAACATAGAAGAGACAACCAGCTTTCTAATGCAATTGGTTTGGAGACAATCCAACGGTTAGAACTTCAGATATCCCCGGTGCACTAAAGACAGAAAATGCAGTCTCAAAGGAGAGCATAGGCCGCGACCGCGGCCAGACCATGATTCCCCACGGTCAGGACCACCGCGACCGCGACCAGAAAACGTTGACGTCCGAAAGTGACCTAAATAAAGCCCAAGTCAAGCCCAATACTCATTCTTCAAACCCTAGACGTTTCCAACGAATTAAAAGGCTATATATACTCGTTTTAGGTCATTCTAATGACCAAGTCGTGGAGAGAGAGCAGAGGAGAGTCGCATACCTCGGAGTTGCCGTCTTCGGGAGAAGAAGGAGTCACCGAAGGAGCCATCATCGATCTCCATCTTCATCCTCGTTCTTCGTTCTTTACCTTTCTCTTATTTAATTTCCAGCAACTACAATACTTCTGTGATGTTCTTATACACTATGATTGAGTAATTCCCTTGTTGGGTTTTAATGGATTTTTCAAAGGGATTCATGGATTGATTTATGGTTTGTTAGATTAGGGTTTATCTTTAGAGTTCTTCGTCTAAATCTGCGTTTCGATTATGTGGCTTGGATCGATTATCTAGCTACTGCGATTAGGTTGATTTGTTCACCGAAAGTGTTGTTGAATCGATTAACCCTATTTAGATGAACAAATTCCCTTATACGGCGTGAGTCGATCGAAAGCGTTTTGTGAAATTATCAAACTAATTTGTCTAGACACTTAGAGAACTGAATGGGAGTTTAGTAAATCTGAGTGAATTGATTTGTGATTAATACTACGTGAGTAGGTTAGTCTGGGTTTGATTTCAGGAATACATCTATAGAAAACTCTATGTTTGATTCTCTTGTTAGTTAGTCTATGATTCCCGGTGAATTCCCTAACGCCCAACACCTTCTCGTATTGATTTGATCTTATTGTTTACTAGTTTTTAAGTTTATTATTTTATATTTTCGTCACTGTTCACAACCCTAAAACAAACACCCATATTTTCATCTTACCTCAGTTCTCATCTCAAGTAAACTCGTATTGCAGTTACGTGGTCTTCAGTGGATCGATCCCTAAGTACTACAGCGTACATCTGTGCGCTTGCAGAAAACTAGGGTTAAAACCTGAGCATATGAAGTTTTTGGCGCCGTTGCCGTACGTTCTCTTGTTCATTTTTGAAAAAAAAATCTATTTATTATTATATAATATATATATATATCTATATATTAACATTAAAAAAATTTTAAAAAATTATATATATATATATATATAAACTAAAAAACAAAATAAAAAAAACAAAAAAACCAAAAAAAACGAAAAATATAAAAATATATCTATAATATATAAATTAAATAATTAATTAATTTTTTTGAAAAAAAACACACACACACACACAAAAATTAGAGATGGGCGATAACAATAGACACTTGCAATATTTAGATAGGCTTAGAGATAACCACCACGTCCAACAAAACGTTGAAGAGCACGTTATGTTTCAAAACGCTCCTTGCTTAACTCTAAGAGATTATAACAATCCGTATGCTTTCTATGAGAACCGTTCTCCCATTAGTCTACAACCCATCAACGTAGACTATGAGATAAGTCCGAAGCTCATAAAATTGGTCAAGCAGAACCGGTTCCATGGCAATTCATCGGAGAACCCTATGATCTTGAAGATTTTGAAGAAATCTGCAGCACCAAACAATCGATCGGAGTCCCTGCAGATTACATAAAGTACAAGTTGTTTCCATTTTCTCTTTGTGATAAGGCGCGTGCTTGGTTCAAGTCTTTGTCTCCTGGTTCACTCGAATCATGGTACGAATGCAAGGCTGCCTTCCTTAACCATTTCTACACCACCTCTAGATCAAACTTCTTTAGAGACAATATTTATAGGTTCCAACAAAAAAGAGGCGAACCTTTTCATGAAGCTTGGGATCGTTATAAAGGCTACATTAGGGAATGTCCTCATCACGGTTTTACAGAGACATGCATCTTGAATTCCTTCTACGACGGTCTTGAATGGACATCTAAGGCTCCTCTAAATGTAGCAAGCGATGGAAACTTCATGACAAGGACTGTGGAAGAAGCTTACATGTTGATTAATAATCTTGCTGCAAGCAGCAGAAACAATTGTCCTGATCAAGTAAGAACATCACGTTCTACTTCCCATGATCATAAGGAGATTGAAGAACTTATAGCCATGGTGAAATTGTTTCTCCAAAATCAGCAGCATTCTGTTAATGTCTGCGAAGCAGTTAATGCAGCTGAGATTAATCATAAACTTGGAGCACAAGATCACACCCATATGAATCTCCAATCTGCTCCAAAATCATCTCCAACCTCTCAAGACAACAAGCTCGAGCTTATGGTGCAACCACTTCTTATGAAGCTGCAAAGATTAGCAGACGATGTGGATATAAGAGTACACTGCTTATACACTGACCTTAATGGTAAATTTGAAGCTCTTTCCACTCATGTTGATAGCATGGACGTGCAGCTATCGCAAATCATAAATAGTTCGAAAAGCACCGAAGCTATGGAGAGACAAATCGCTGAAGTACATGAAGAATCACCCAAGACATCCGCAACCCTTGAGCTTAAGTTAGACAACATGAATGATCTTGGGTACAAGTTAGACATCATGAATGATCACCTCAACAAGAACAATGACGAGTCATTTCAGAAGTCCACTAACCTCTCAACTCATGTCAAGATGCTCGAGAAACAAATCGGTCAAATTGGAAAAAGTGTGAAGAGACAAGATGGTCACCTTCCGGGAAAAACCGTAGACAATCTAATGTGGCGTTGCAATGTCATAAAAACTGGCAATCAAGACACTGAAGTTGAATCTCCAGCATGTCCTGAAGAGTATGATGCAATAGGAAAAGTTCCACACCAAAGGAAGCTTCATAAGATAAATGATTCGGTGAAGTTTGTCTTCCCCTTCATAATTGAAGGTATGGAATTTCTTGACTCTCTATGTGACACAGGAGCAAATGTGAATGTGATGTTTAAAGCAATTGCAACCGAGCTGGGGATGCGTGACATCAAACCTCCTCACGGTTCTGTTAAGTTTGGAGACAATTCAAGCACAATTCCATATGGTTTCGTAACGGATTTGATGGTGCAAGTAGGAGGGTGTCTTGTTCCTGTTGATTTTCACATTCTTGAGATGGAAAATGACTCTCCCAGGGCGTTAATATTTGGAAGTTCAATCCTTGCAACAGTGGGGGCAGTTGTTGATTATCCCAACCGAAGAGTTTGTTTTTCTAAAGTCAAAAAGAGAATCCTCTATCCTGCAGTCTGTAGTGGTGGAAGCTCTTACTGTATAACCATCTACAAGGTAGAGAAGTTGATTCTAGACCCTGGAGATAACAAGGGAAGGTGCCAACACGTTTCTATACAAGCCCCTTTAGTCAAGCCTAAGAGAGTTGTCGAGTCGAGAAAATTAAAGCACAAAGCAAGGAAGTCTAAGCGCAAATCAAAAAAATCTAAGGACAAAGCTACCTCACCTGGTGCAAGCTCGACATCGACCTCTCAAGACCCTATTGGAGACGTGGAGAAAGATGGTAATGCTAAAGTAATCACCCCAGAGACACGCCCAGCCCCGCCTCCAAAAGCAAAACCTTCCGAGCTTCCTTGGTTTATGCATATTGCGAATCACCTAGCAGTAGAGGTCGAACCGCCACGATTCTTCGGCTACAACAAAAAGAAGTTCTTGCGTGATATAAGAAGGTACTTTTGGGATTAACCATATCTTTATAAGCAGTGTGCAGATAACTTGTTTCGCAGGTGCATCTCTGAAGAAGAAGTTCCAGAAATCCTTTTTCATTGTCACGGATCTAACTATGCTGGACACTTTGCTACTGATAAGACTGTAGCGAAGGTTTTACAAGCTGGTTATTGGTGGCCTACCATGGTTCAAGGATGCCCATAAATTCGTATCTAAGTGTGATGCTTGCCAAAGACAAGGAAACATCAGCAAACGAAATAAGATGCCACAAAACTTGATTCAAGAAGTCGAAGTTTTTGATGTTTGGAGAATCGACTTTATGGGTCCTTTTCCTTCGTCTTTTGGAAACAAGTACATCTTTGTTGCTGTTGACTACATGTCTAAGTGGGTAGAAGCTATAGCCAGCCCCACAAATGACACAAAAGTAGTAATGAAGATGTTCAAGTCGATCATATTTCCAAGATTTTGTGTTCCGCGACTCGTCATCAGTGATGGTGGTTCTCACTTCATCAACAAAGTGTTTGAGAATCTCTTGAAGAAAAATGGAGTGAAACATAAGGTAGCTACACCTTATCACCCACAGACGAGTGGCCAAGTGGAGGTATCGAACAGAGAACTCATATTTTGGAAAAGACAATTGGACCAACAAGAAAAGATTAGTCAGCAAAGCTTGATGATGGTCTTTGGGCATATATAACTGCGTTCAAAACCCCATTGGGCACTACACCATTTCAGTCTCGTTTATGGTAAGGCTTGTCATCTTCCATGGGAGTTAGAGCTCAGGGCAGAATGGGCAATAAGAAAGCTGAATTACGACATCCAGACAGCAGGTGCAAAACGTTTGATTCAGCCAAATGAGTTAGACGAGATTTGTCATAACGCCTATGAGAATTCTAAGATCTATAAGGAGAAGACGAAGGAGTTTTATGACAGGAAAATAGTTCATAAGACGTTCTCACCTAATGACCAGGTTCTACTTTATAACTCACGTCTAAAATTGTTTCCCGGAAAGCTTAAATCACGATGGTCTGGACCTTTCAAAATCAAAGAAGTTTTACCATATGGTGCTGTGGTTCTATGGAACCGCCAAGGAGGCGATTTCACTGTCAATGGACAACGTCTTAAGCCATATCTTGCAGACATTCAAGAAGAAAAGGAAGATCCGATCTCATTAGCAGATGCGCCTAATGCCTAAAAGACGACCAAGTCAAGCTAACGACTTAAAACAAGCGCTTAGTGGGAGGCAACCCACTTGGTATTTTACTTATTTCCCTTTGATCTTTATTTTCTATTTTGTTGCTTTTTTTTTTGTTTCATTTAATTTCAGGTTCTTACAAAGAAGAACGAATAAAAGACGAGCAGAAATCATAAACCAGAAAACGGCAATCACTCCGGCCTGCACTGCCATCCTTCCAACCGCGACTCATTCTTCCGGCAAGGTAAGTACATCTAAACACTTCAAATTTATATTTCCTTATCCATCCTTTCTTAGATTTTATCACACTGAGGACAGTGTGAAATAAGTCTGGGGGAGGATGTTCATTCATTACTAACGAAATTTGATTTGTTTTGAGTTTGTTTTGGACATATAAAATTTTTCAAAAAGTTTTTCAAAATGTTTTTCAAAAAAATTTTCAAATTTGTTTCCAAAACATTTACAAACCAGGAACATAAATAAACAATACTATGATGATTTAGACCAGTGTGCTTCTACGATATTTCCTCGTTTTTTGCTCTTTCTGTAATTTAGGCCTAGATTAGGCGGTAGCTAGAGTACTTACACTACGAACTCGCACCAGAGGACTTCTATTCATGGAGATTCTTTCTGACAGGATATACTAGCTCATTTTATTTGGACTTAATTTTGACTTAACTTTCTCATTAAAGCATTAGATCAGGGAAATTAACGAATCATTCATTCAGGACTCCTTTACCCCTTTACCACTCTTTGTTGATCCTGAATGGCTAGTTCACCTTTAGCTAGTTCTCCACCGTAACCCAGCCTCTTTCAAACCACATGCACTCTTGTTTTTCATTGTCCTATATACAGATATGTGCAAAAACGTCGGAGAGAAAGAGGATCAACGCAGTTTTCAGTCACTAAAGACAGAGACCTACGATTTCATTGGAATGATTCAACAAAAGGAGAAACTCAGTTTGCCTTGGAAAAACTTCAAAATCTTGGTAAATTTTCGTCCTTTAGACTCTCTCTCTCTATAGAAGGTGTTTCCTCTTTCCAAAAAAAAAAAAAAAAACCGAAAAAGAGAAGAAAAGAAAAAAATAAGAAAGGAAAGGAAATAAAAACCTTAGAGAGTCTAAAAGGATCGAATTTTATACTTGAGGCAAGCTTGATTCGATTATTTGGAGTTTTGGAGATCATCCATCTGATTCCTAAAACAAGATCTAAGTCTGGGAGAGTACCTATTTACAACAATGGAGGAAGATTATGCTACAGCATTTGGCAAAGGAGAAGTGACTGAAAATCTGCGGTCATCAACAGGTCCTTCTCTCTCTTGTGGTTTTGCATACTATCTTGCATCCTCCAGTTCTTCAGGTAACCCGAAACACTTAAACTCCACCACTTAAATAGTCCTTAATTACCAAAGCCGTCTACCCTGAATGATGTTTTTAATGAGAATTCACTGTGCACTTAATGAATGTAAAAAGCTAGTTTACTGGAAGTTAGATCTAAGTGTCTAGATTTTCGCATGACGGATCAACGGATTAGTTATTTTTGTATTTTGGTGAGAATTTTCTAGACTAGATCCAGATAGGTTATGGTTTAGAAACACGGTCACTGAGATATTGTTTAGTTCCTGTGGGTTTTTAAAGATTCTTTTATGGTTTGATCTATGTTTTGTTTGAGGACAAACAAAGGTTTACGTCTGGAGGAGTTGATAACACCGGATTTTGACCATTTTTATGGATCGTTTTAATATCTTATGCAGGTGTTTTAACTCTGTTTTCAATGGTTTTTAAGTGATTTTTATGTTTTAGAGTTTTAAAAGACTTTTCAGGAAACTTGGACTAAAGATGTGCAATTTGGAACAAATGAGCAATTTTGGATAAATGCAGACCATTAGAAGTATGGTACTCGATGGAGACCTTTTCACCGTCCGATCATCCCTATCATTTGAGACAACATATAAGAGACAACCAGCTTTCTAAAGCAATTGGTTTGGAGACAATCCAACGGTTAGATCTTCAGATATTCCCGATGCACTAAAGACAGAAAATGCAGTCTCGAAGGAGAGCATAGGCCGCGACCGCGGCCAGACCATGATTCCCCACGGTCAGGACCACCGCGACCGCGGCCAGAAAACGTTGACGTCCAAAAGTGACCTAATTAAAGCCCAAGTCCAGCCCAATACTCATTCTTCAAACCCTAGACGTTTCCAACGAATTAGAAGGCTATATATACTCGTTTTAGGTCATTCTAATGACCAAGTCGTGGAGAGAGAGCAGAGAAGAGCCGCATACCTCGGAGTTGCCGTCTTCGGTCTCTATCTTCATCCTCGTTCTTCGTTCTTTACCTTTCTCTTATTTAATTTCCAGCAACTACAATACTTCTGTGATGTTCTTATACACTATGATTGAGTAATTCCCTTGTTGGGTTTTAAGGGATTTTTTAAAGGGATTCATTGATTGATTTCTGGTTTGTTAGATTAGGGTTTATCTTTAGAGTTATTCGTCTAAATCTGCTTTTCGATTATGTGGCTTGGATCGATCATCTAGCTACTGCGATTAGGTTGATTTACTCACTGAAAGTATTGTCGAATCGATTAACCCTATTTAGATGAACAAATTCCCTTAGACAGCATGAGTCAATCTAAAGCATTTTGTGAAATTATCAAACTAATTTGTCTAGATACTTAGAGAACTGAATGGGAGTTTAGTAAATCTGAGTGAATTGATTTGTGATTAATACTACGTGACTAGGTTAGTCTGGGTTTGATTTCAGGAACACATCTATAGAAAACTCTATGTTTGATTCTCTTGTTAGTTAGTCTATGATTCCCGGTGAATTCCCTAACGCCCAACACTTCTCGTATTGATTTGATCTTATTGTTTACTAGTTTTTAAGTTTATTATTTTCTATTATATCCACCATTATGGTTATCTCATGCTGTATTTCCTGATTGTAATCCTTTTCATAATTAATAAAATTTGATTTGCGGAAAAAAAAAAAAATTTCTATTTTCGTCACTGTTCAAAACCCCAAAACAAACACCCATATTTTCATCTTAGCTCAGTTCTCATCTCAAGTAAACTCGTATTGCAGTTACTTGGTCTTCAATGGATCGGCCCCTAAGTACTACAACGTACATCTGTGCGCTTGCAGAAAACTAGGGTTAAAACCTGAGCACATCAAGGCTAGGTTTTCTTTTTCGCAATACAAGAGCTCGATTTCTTAACCCAAAAACTCCAAGACAGAATTCTTTTCTTTCATTCCCCTAGCTATTTCCACTCATCTCTTTTTCACTCATATCACCTTTTTCCACTCACCAACAAGTCTTTTCCTCACACTTATTCCTCGCCAATATTCTCGGTTCCTTGATGTTGGAACACAGCACTCAATGAGACCTGCCCTTGTCGCTCTGAACCTAACACTTTCTGCTAAGTTTGATTCAAGGTGGCCTTTCAATTCACACACAAAAATTGGCTTGAAAGAAGGATAGGTTCAAGGTGAGGGAACTGATCCATGATGCGGATTCAGCTACTTGAGCTAAGGAAAGAGGGCGGTAAAACAATGGTTCTAGCTCAAGTATGTATGTCGGTATCTACAAGCTTATTCAAACAGTGCACCACAAGATATTTTCAGGTCAAGTTCAAGGTTATCACTTAATTAGAGTTGAGTTCATTTCAAACTTGTTCCTCAGATTCGAATCGTTTTCAGAATTTGCAAGCACATAATAAGTTTCACAAGCATATTTAGTTCAAGTTCTCAAAGTGATGTACTCTCTAGGAAAAAACTATCATGACTCCGTGCATTGATGCAATCCAACATGATGCAACTAGACTCGATCCTAAAATGTGAAATGCAACTAGAATGAACATTTTTTGTGAAAATTTTCTGATTTTTCGTATGCACTAAGATACATGAGACTCAAGATGCGAAAGGTCAAATAAGAACAAAGAAAAAAAGATCAGAAAACACAAAGCTCCTCCCCCACACTTAAATAACACAGTCCCATGTGTTATAACAGCGTGTGAGAGAAGTAAAAAGAAAACGAGACTAATGCAAGATGATATAAACAGAATGCATATTTACAAGGGGTTGAAGTCGATACCTCAGTCGCTGAGGTCTGATCCCAGGTAGTAAGAGGGATTTGACGTTGAACATGATGGTGTGGGCTGTCGTGGTGGGCTGCTTTCCGAGGGTTCAGGCTGGAACGCCGTGGCTGGATCGATCCAGTCGTCTTTGCCTGGCGGAAACTCGGGGTTCCTCGCATTCGAGCTCTCTCCAACCTCCTCTTGTGTAACCGGTGCTGTTGAGGTCGTCGAGTTCTTATCAGGCGAAGAAGGTGCGGTGAGCTGCTTGACCTTCTTCTTTAGCTGCCTTACACAATCCACCAGCGCGTGAATCGTCTTATCTTGCCACTTGCACCACTTCTGGAGAGTGTTAACTCGTGAATACAACTTCTTTGTGTGGTATTCGGGTTCTCCCCACACATAGGGATCAAAGTGGTATCGGCCGGCTCCTATTCTTCTTCCTTGTTCATTCGGAGGCTTACTAGACGTATCCTGTTCTTCTTTAGTGGACTTGCGCAATGGTGGATCGAAGAGTGGGTTGTACAACTGATCTTTGAGCACGTAGAAGGAGACATTGCGTTGCTCGTGTAACATGGTGAGGGCTCTGTTAGGCAAAAGGACTTGCGTGCCATCCCTGTGTAGCAAAGTGAAGTTGTAAACCCACTTGTTCCCTGCCTTGCCTCCAAAGAAACCACTCTTGCTTAGATATTGTTCATCAATGAGGCTCGGTCTGGTCTTGGTATCAGGGAATACAAACCCTTTGGCCCTCATGATCTTTGTCACCACCCAACCGTTCTGGAGTCTCCTCGTGCCCTTTTTTTTCGATCACACCACACATTGTGACGGTAAGTGAGCATTTGAATCGCAAAGAATGCACCTAGAGAGGGTACATGTATCGGCCCTTCAAATTCCTTCTTGTTCTTGATGTGAGTGATGAATGTCTTCAAGCCAAGGCCTATCATCTCAAGCTAGGTCAAGTGAATAACTCCAGGGTTGTAGGTCAAGAAGAACATGCAGGCCAGACTCGGTTAGCGTATCTGATCGCAGGGTTTCTGATGCAGCTCGTCTTGCTCATGCCTCCCATATACGGTCCGAAGGCGATGGTCTCCCATAGAGCAGCTAACTCTTCTTTCGAGTACACAAATTTCTCCAAAGAGCTCTCATTCCTTACAAAGCTAAATATCTCATCTAACTCCTTGAAACTGACTTTGTAGCTGACCCCGTCCATTTCAAACTCTATGTGACCGAAACCTCTCCCATGTAAGCGCTTAGGATCTCTCTTGGGGTAAATGAATACCTCTAGAGTGGCCAGGAACTGTTGAGTTATCCCTTCATAAGAGACATCACTCATCTCAGAGAACGAAGCTAAGCCCATATTTTGAAAAATGAGGGTAACATCGTTGAGTATCTCAAGCTTCCTCAACAACTCCATATCAGGGAACCGACCTTGAGCCACTCTCACTGTGTTAAAATGGTCCAAGTACTCTCCAGTAGTTGGAAAGTGTTCTCCTTCAGGCTCGGCCTTTGGTTCTTGCTTTGTCCCTTCATCACATTCGGCCTTATGCTCACGTGTATCGCCCCTTGGAACTACGGCTCCAGCTTCCTCTTCATCAGATTCTGAAGCCACTTGCTTTCCTTTCCTCCTTGGCTCAGGCACAGGTGCAAGCGCGAGCTCGCTATTCTTTGCATGCTTTGCAGCTGGCTCGCCCTCGGCTCCCTTGATGCTCGCGGAGTATTTCTTGCTTGTACCTCCATTTCGTGCCGAGTTCACAGCTTTCCCCCTGTTGGTTCTCTTCTGAACATCTTTTCCATGGTTTAGGGTGGCCGTTCTCTCAGTCATCTGCAAAAGAAATCCTCGAAGAGGGAATGAGAATCGAGTGTACCGCTAAGTTCAAACGCCTAAAGAACAAGCAAGAACAGAGCTTTCTGTCAAACGGGGTTGGCTCAATGGTTTCTCAGGCTCAAAGTGATCAATAAAAAAGTTGATTCAATCACTAAAATCAAAGAAAAGCAGTTAGTTCAGCCGAGAAACCCATTTCACCATTAAAACCGATTTAAAGCGCAATTTCTCAAGAATTTTAAAAAACTCAAGAACAAACCATTTTCAGTGCAAGAACCGGTTTTTCATGTGTTGTCTATCCTGATGGAATTTCTAAAATTGTTCCCAAAGTTTTTATCAGTCTAAAAGAATTGATTCCATATTTTTCAAACAATAAAGTTCGCAAATGATAATGGAAAAAGATGAGTTCTTTAAAATGCAAATACCTTTGAGAACACAGGATTCAAGCTCAGTGAGATGTTTATGCAGGATAGAAAACACCCTAACGAGTTCAGAACACTTGGAATCGTGCAAAACTAATGAGAAATGAGAGAGTTATGTGCGTGAAATGCAGAAAAAGAGTGAAGAAGGCAAACTCTGCGTTTTGGCTCGGTATGGAGGCAGGTATGGGCTGGAGCTTGCTTTCCAACTGGTTTTTGGACTGTTGCGGGACTGGTCCCCCCTTCCTTTTAAACTCCAGCCGTTGACCCCGCCTAAAATCGCCTTGACCAAACTTTTAAAATCAAATTGTCGCGCAAAGCCTTCAAAAGACCGCAGTATGGATAAGACGAGGGCCGTACGGTTTGGACTCATTTTTCTTCTCGACGTGTTCCACCCCGAGGGTACCAAACCGAGGGCTTCGAGCTCATGCTAACACGTAAATTTTCGTGGCCCTCAAGTCTTTTCCATTGACCGCTTAAACCTTCTTACCTGACTTAAGTGTCCCAAGTGTTCTTGTTTTTGTTCTTCCTCGTTACCAGGCACCTTGGTATGCTTCACCACGAGGGCATCATGCCGAGGGCAATTGTTTTGACATAGAGCACTTGGTGCTTGGGGGTTTTGGTGACTCGGCCTCGGTGTAAACAGGTCGCTGCCTCAGAATGAGGTTTTTGACCTTTTCTTGTGAACATTGGACCTCGGTATATTTATCCCGAGGTGTTTACACTGTGGCATTTCCCCCACACTTAGTTATTTCACGATCTCTCTTTCCATCACACGGCCTTGATGTAAATAAGACGAGGAGTTTAGCCGAGGTTCTCAGGCTTTCACTCAGTAAAAGGTGACCAAGGCATAATTATGCCGAGGGTCGATGTAATACCCCGACTTAAAGCTAAAACGGCCGGAAAAACAAAGTCGCGGTATCGACTGGGAGTTGAGCTGGGAAGTAAGCTTGGGCCGAGAGGAAGAATTTGGTCGAATCAGATGAAGAAAAACACGGGCAAATTTCAAAGCGGTTCGGTGACGAAGAAATTGGCCGAGTGTTAGCCAAAAATTGAAGAAAAACGGCTAAGTATCAAGAGGAGAGTGGAGATCTGGTTCAAAGGAATATCAGAGTATTTATAACCACTAAAAGAAGGAAAAACTGTGCAACAGGCTGGGAATATTCCTGACGTGAACAGTGTCGGGAACAGTACCGTGAACAGTACAGTGAACAGTACTGTGAACAGTACCGCGCTGACACATGGAGACAAACGGAATGAAGTGGGGAACAAAGGCTGCGGTAGAACTGTATGGATTCAGTACGGACCAATGCATGTTCCGACGGGACAAGGCGCTGCCGGCTCAGTGGGAGACAAAGGCTGCGGTAGCCGATCTAGGTCTGGAAAAGGTGTGGTAGATCTCGAGGTGGCGAAATCGACCGTTGCATGCACTGACGGGACGTCTTGAGCGACACTTGTACGGTTGCATGGGAGGGACGCTGGCTATATATAGAACCTCACCCCTTAAGCAAATTCATTCCGGAAAGATCTCTACTTCTCTCTAGAAATCGTTTGTGTGAGTTTAGTGAGAGAAAGTCTGAGAGAGATTGAAGCAAATCGTGGTTAGGTGTGCGGCAGGATTAGGCTTGGTGAATCTAACTTAACGCATCAGAGAATCACGGTGAGTCCTTTGTTTGAGTCTCTTAGTCAAATTCTTCCTGTAGTCCATAGAGTTTGGTGCAAGTTTAAGGGTTGCATGTGGGCTTAACCCGAGAAGATTAAAGACGTAGTTCAAGGTGATGAGAACCTTCGGATACAGCCGAGGGGTGTGTATCCGTTGGTGCGTCAGGATGGTGTTGCTGGCAAGCCGTAGTGGATAACGGTGAGCCAGAGGTGTGTAACGGTAGATAGAGAGTCAAGCCGTAGCGAGGTAAGTCCCAGCAGGGCAGTTAGGGCGAGAGACGGTGTAATCCGCTGAACCAGAAAAGGAGTAAGTCCTGAACGGCAGAAGCAATACCCGGCACGCGACCGGTGAGCTTAGAGTAAGACCGGAGGAAGGAAAAGTACGCAAGAGACGGAGGATCCGTTGAGCCGAGGAAAGGATAAGTCCCAGAAGGGCAGAGATGAGCAATATACGGTATGTAACCGTTAAGCTGGGTGTGTGAAAAGTTCCGAAAGGCATGAGCAACACCCGGTAAGGAACCGGTGAGCTTAGAGTAAGTCCAAGTAAGGCAGAGAGGAGCAAGAAGTGGCTGTCAACCGATGAGCTCAGAGAAAAGTCCCGAAAGGCAGAAGCAACACCCGGTAAGGAACCGGTGAGCTTAGAGTAAGTCCAAGTAAGGCCGAGAGGAGCAAGAAGCGGCTGTAAACCGATGAGCTCAGAGAAAAGTCCTGAAAGGCAGAAGCAACACCCGGTGGGTAACCGGTGAGCTTAGGGTAAGCCCAAGTAAGGAAAATGGGAGCAAGAAGCGGTTGTGAACCGATGAGCTCAGAGGAAAGTCCCGGAAGGGCAGACTACAGGAGAGGCCCGTGAGTCTTGTGTGAAAAAACGGGAGAGGCCCGTGAGTCTTGTGTGAAAAAACGGGAGAGTCCCGTAAGTCTTTGTGTGTTGCATGTAGGTTGCATGTAGGAGGTAAGGCCGGAGTGAATTCAGGGTGGAATTTCTCGATCTAGACACAGCCCAATGGTGAGACTCGTATGGTACAAGAGGGTCGCACCCTTTTTCCAAGTGCTGCACGACGGTGTGGCCCGACTGGTCAGTGGACCGTGGACAAGGTTGGAATATGAGCCAGCTCTGTGATCCTGTGTGGTGATCAGAGCTAGGGGGCTTGCGGGGGCAGATGTGTCGAACTGGTGCATGTTTAAGGTGGAACATGGCACGTTTAGGGGCCCTTGCATGGTGTAGTTTAAGTCAATAGATGCACTTAGAGTAGTGATCTAGACTTGTTGGTAAATAGCTTCCGCTGTGAATTGATTGGTTGGTGATTGTGTGTGAACATTGCGATTGCTTGGTTGTTTGTCCATTGCTTTCCTTGTTGTGTGAGCTTCGGCTATGTGTGTTAAGTGAGATTGTGGTGGTTTGTGTGTTAGAGTCTTGACTCACTGAGTATTGTGAATACTCACGACTCTTTGTATCTCGCAGGTAGCTGTAGAAACCGGGAACATAGAGGGAAGGCAACAGACGCTAGGCGAGCCAGAGTAGATTGCAGTGTTCTTGTAAGATCTATATATGTATATTCATTAAAGCGCGGTTTTGTGAAAAGATGCATCGAATATTATGGAACATGGTTTTGTAAGGTTATTTTCAATATGTAATTAAGGAAGTATTTTCTCACAAAAACCTTGTCTTAATGATACTAGACCTTGTCCGGGTCGAAACAACTTGGGTTTGCAGTACGGGTTGAAAAGCCTTAGGCTGTTGATATGTTCATAATTTGCATTACTTAGGTTGTATATTTCATTTCAAATCATATCTTATTTCATGCATTTTAGGTCTTTAGGGTTTGTTTTAGGACTTAGGAGTTGCATTAGGTCCCAATGAGTCTTTGCATGTTTGGAGTGTTTATCAGGTGTATTTGGAGCTATTTGGAGTTGAAAAGGTGGATCCAGGAAGAGGAATGGCGATCAGGACTTGAAAGATGGTGAAAATGGATTTTTGGAGGTTCTCGGCGATTCTCACATACCGCAGGCAACTTTTATCGGCGATTTTCATGTACCGCGAATGAGCCCCTCGGCCAAAACGCGTACCGCTGCCAAGGTTTCTCGGCTAAAATTTCTGGGTAAAGACACATCTCAGAAATCGCGTGACCCGAAGGTCTTGCCGGTCGATTCAGTTGTCGGGTGCTTCATCAAAGTTAGAAAGGATTGGATCATGGTTCTAGAGCAGGTAGAATCATATGATTTGGAGCCGTGAGCAGAAAGTTAAGCTCGTCGGAAGGCACATCTGTCTCGCTGCCGTTTTGGACCGACCCGATGAGCTCCTAAGAATGCGAAGGACGATGCACTTCCAAACCGATTCAGTCTACAGGGCTTACATAAAGATCCAATAAATGTGAGTCCTCTTTCCAGAACGTCATTCAATTCGGAGCTATGAGCAAGAAGATAACGTTTCTGGAATGGACGCATGTCTAGAAGCCTCTTTCTGACCGTGTCAATGCACTGCAAAGATGAGCCCTGCAGGGAACCTTCCACTTCCCAAACGCCAAAGGTTCCTTCACCAAAGTTGAAGATGTCTGAGTTTTCTGTCCACTGAAGTTGTAATCGTACCATTTGGACCAGTATCTTGGGAGTTATTCTTCCACGAATGTGAAGTGTTCCAAGGAGACCTGAAGCCTGCGAGATGGTCTTGCGACTTGGTTAACTCGCAATGCCTGGAGATTAATGCCTGAGGGTTGAGCTGCATGTTGAGATGTGCGAGTATGGTATCACTGGGTAAGGTTTAAGGTTCCCGAGCAAGAAAAATACTAAGTCCACAACCGTGGGACTTGAGCATGCGAGTTGGCCAAGCTTGGAACTGAGCCGCATGAAGACTCGCAATTTACACCGACTTGAGCATGCGACTTGGGAGTGATGGAGACCATCCCACACACATCTCTGAAGGCCCCTGCTACATGGTCGTGCGAGTTAAGGAGAAAAGAGAACTAAGCCGCATGAAGGTTCGCGAATCACACCGAGAGAGTAATGCGGCTGAGCTTACATGGGTTCTATCTCGTTCAAGCTTCTTTCTTTGGCTGTGCGAGTTAGACATGCGACTTGGGACTAAAGGAGGACCAAGTCGCACACATATTCTCCCTAGATTTCGTCTTGGTCATGCGAGTTGAAGAGGAAGAAGACTGAACCACATGAGGACTCGCAAAACACATCTAGATGGGCATGCGGCTGAGACTAAGGGACTTAAGGCTCACAAGACTGCTTCTTTGGCTGTGCGACTTGGACATGCGACTTGGGAGGCTCCTGACCAACTCGCACACTCGTCATTTTATCCATTAAAGCCGGGTCAGGACCCGGTTTGTTCCGGGCTGACCCGGTCCGTTTTAAAGACCTATATATAGTTTTTAGGGTTTTATCCCAAAGACTTAAGCTTTATTCCATAATCTTTTTGCCTCTTTTGTGTAAGAAAACTCCTTTTGAAGAGAAATATCTGATTTTGGGCGTTTTAATCAAGAGAGTTTGAGAGATCTTGTGTTTAAAAGTTGTCTTCCTCTTAATCTATCATCTCCATCTTCATCTACACACTTCTAATCATGATTAACAACACATATTGCAAATGATCTAGTGTGTTGATCATGATTAGTGAGTAATCCCCAAATTAAGATCTTAGATATGTAGATTAGGGTGCTTAGGTGGTAGATTAGTGAGCTTAGGGTTTAGATCATTCATATTCCATTCTCTACAACCTGCTCTTAATGCTGGATCCATACACATCATATGTGGTCTAGATTCTGGGCATTTTATGCACCAAAAGTGTTTGATGAAATGCCTGAACCAAGGTTGTTAGAGGTTTAAGTGTTATTCATCATGGGAATGATTGTCTATATGCTTAAATGACAGATTAAACTGGTTCTCAATGCTTCTTTATTCATGTTTCACTAATGATGATTAGGTTAGAAACTGTTTTAGCATAGAAGTTGATACCTTCATGAGAGGATTAACTTAATTAATGATGTTTAAGTTGAATGGTTTGCTAGACCACATGATTCATTAGCTCACTAGTTTAACACTAAAGGCACCCTAATCCACTATCATGTCTAAGACCTTTCTCATCATCATACATACATTCTCATCTCATTTAGCTCATTTACTTGCTTGTTTAAATTGATCATTAGCTTTAATCCTCGTTTTTCCATTCTTAGTTGTCATTAATCAGCAAAACTTCACTCATTTGGCTTGAATTAAGAACTAATACTGCATCTTAGTGTCTACACATGATGGATTGATACCCTTTGTACTGCAAAGTGACAAAAGGGATTGATAACCCCTCATTTAGAGCCTTGAAAACTCTAAGTTATCAATTGGCGCCGTTGCCAAAGTGTGATAGCATTAAGATTGTGTCATTTCTTGAGATCAAGCATTTTCTTTTGTGTTTTCTAATTTCTTTCAAGTTCTGTTTGTGAGTTTCAGGTGCATGAACACCAGGTCCAGATCAAGAAGCTGTGGTCCACCTTTCCCCTTAAACGACAACATTAATCTTTTGGTACCAAGGAGGAGAAGGGACAGGCATGGAAGACAGATTGATCAGGCTGATATGGAAGATCAAAGATAGCATGTGGTTGGCATGGAGCAACCGGCTCAGGAGCAACAGGCTCAGGGTAATGGAGCTGGTAATGCAGCTGGTAATGGAGCTGGTCAAGGGTTACATCAGGGTAATGTTCATCAGGAACAGGTGCATCAACAGCAAGCTTATGTCCACCAGGGACAAGCTCCAGCTCATCAGCAGAGGCATCAGGCCAATGTCCAGCAAAGACAACAGGTGCACCAACATCAGCCCTTTCAAAACCAGCAAAGGAGATATGAGCAGCCACGGGTCTATGTTGGAGAGAATGACAGGGCCAATGCTCATCAGTATGGAGCTGGAATTCAAGCACCACCTGTGCAAAACAACAACTTTGAAATGAAGGCATCCTTGTTGAATATGGTCCAGAACTCAAAGTTCCATGGATTGGCAATGGAAGATCCCTTGGAACACTTGGATCAATTTGATAAAGTGTGTGACCTGACAAAGATAAATGGAGTTTCTGAGGACAGTTTCAAGCTCAGATTATTTCCCTTCAGCCTTGGTGACAAAGCTCACCAATGGGAGAAGAACCTCCTAAGAGGCTCCATTCAAACCTTGGAGCAATGCAAGCAGGCATTTCTATCTAAGTTCTTCTCCACCTCCAGAACAACTAAACTGAGAAACCAAATCTCTAGTTTCACTTAACACAGCAATGAGTGTTTTGGTGAAGCATATGAGAGATTAAGGAGGTACACTAACCAATGCCCACACCATGGGTTTAGTGAGGCTTCACTTCTCAGCACACTTTATAGAGGAGCTCTTTCCAAGATTAGAAACCAGCTGGATACTGCCTCCAATGGAAACTTTCTGGGAAAAGAGATTCATGCTGCTTTAGAGCTGGTTGAGAACCTAGCAATGAGCAATGATACATATGGAGAAGACTTTGATAGAGCCAATAGGAGTGAGAGTTCAAGCAGGGATCAAAGGTATGAGAAGGACTTTAGAACACTTGAAAGCAAGTTGGACAAGGTGTTATTGGCCACTCAAAAACCAATGCACTTTGTAGGAGAGTATGAGGAACCCTCTCAAATCTTTGAGAACATCAGTGAAGAGGGTCTTACTCAGGAAGAGCTTAACTACATTGGGAAACAGAGGTTCGAAAGATATCAGTATGGCAATGCCAATCAGAACCTCTCTTACAGGAATCCAAATGTAACAAACCCACAAGACCAAGTCTATCTGACTTTTCAAGCTCCACAGAACTTTGTTCCCAAGAACAACTTTCAAGGGTCTTTCCAACCAAAGAATCAGTTTGCTCAGAATCAGGGTTTTAGTCAGCAACAACAACCATTTCAGGGTTCTGGTTTCAGTTCACAGCAGCAGCAAAAGGCACCACCAGGGTTTGGTCCACCACAGTTCCAGCAACAAGCGCCGGCTCAACATCAGTTTCAGCCAACACCGGTTCAGCAGCATCCACAGATGGGGTCAGATATGGTTGGGATTCTGCAACAACTGCTTCAGGGTCAACAGGTATTTGCAAGCCAGTATACATCCATGCAGCAGGACATTAAGGAATTAAAGCAAAACCAGGCCTCTAGCTCAAGGAACCAAGGCCAACTACCTGGAAAGCCTGAACCCAACTCCAAGGAATATGCTAAAGCCATTACACTGAGAAGTGGTAAAGAGCTACCTGGTATTGAGCACAACAATGTGATCATTGAGGACAATGATCAAACTGAGGGGGAGGCAGCCTTAAAAGATGATCAAGTTGCTGAAGGATCAAGGAAAGAAAAGGGTAAAGAGGTAGAAAGGGAACCTGAATCAGAAAAGATATATGTCCCACCACCTCCATACCAACCCAAGCTCCCATTTCCAGGGTGATTTAAGAAGCAAATTGTAGACAAGGCAAGAGCTGTATTTGAGAAGGCACTCAATGAGACAGCACTCACAATGCCTCTCATTGATGCATTTCTAATGATGCCAAAGATGGGTAAGTTTTTGAAAGATGCCATTCTGAACAAGACTAAAGAGCTTCAAGGCATTGTGGTACTAAGTCATGAATGCAGTGCCATCATTCAGAAAAAGTCCATTCCAAGAAAGTTGACTGATCCAGGAAGTTTCACACTCCCTTGTGCCATTGGGCCTCTACTATTTTTTGGATGCCTCTGTGATCTGGGAGCATCTGTCAGCTTGATGCCATTCTCCATAGAAAAGAAGCTTGGCTTTAGAGTGTTCAAACCTGCAAGGATCTCTCTTGTCCTTGCAGACAGATCAGTTAGGTTACCTGTTGGGATGTTGGAAGATCTGCCTGTCAAGATAGGTGGTTTTGAGGTTCCAACTGATTTTGTTGTGCTAGAGATGGATGAGGAACCAGTAGATCCTCTTATCTTGGGCAGGTCATTCTTGGCCACAGCAGGAGCTATTATTGATGTGAGAGGTGGCATCATAGAGCTTCAACTTGGGTCTGAGAAGCTCAAGTTTGATGTGAATGAGATGATGAAGAAGCCCACCATAGAAGTTCAATGCTTCTATGTGGAGACAATGGATCAGTTGGCTGATGAGTTGCTTGAGGAACTGAATATTGATGACCCTCTTCAAGCTGTTTTAACCCAAGAACAAGGAGACCATGGGTTCTTAGCAGAAGAAAGTGAAGGGTACAAGCTATATTTGGACAATGCTAGAGAACTTGGTCCTGAGACAAGGTTTTTGGAACTGGAATAAAGTGGCCCTGAGGTCTTGGATATCAGAGGATCAGACACAAGCCAAGGAGCAGTCCAAGCAGTCATGGCTGTGGGTTCCAAGGTGAAGGAGCATGCTAGGCTGTTTGAGCAAGACAACTTCAGTGCTGATTGGGATTAGTCTAAGGCACCTCAGCTGGAACTCAAACCTCTTCCCAAGGGGCTCAGGTATGCTTTCTTAGGTCTCAATGAGTCTTATCCTGTCATTATCAATGATATGCTGTTAGAGGACCAAGAGCATAAGTTGTTAGGAGAGTTGATGAAACATAGAGGAGCCATTGATATGTTCATAATTTGCATCATTTAGGTTGCATAAATCATTCCAAATTATGTTTTATTTCATGCATTTTAGGTCCTTAGGGTTTGTTTTAGAACTTAGGAGATGCATTAGGTCCCAATGAGTATATTGCATGTTTTGAGTGTCTATCAGGTGAATATGGAGCTGAAAAGATGAATCCAGGAGGTGGAATGGTGAGCAAAGCTTGAAAAAAGTGGAAAATTGGGTCCTGGGAGATTACCGGCCATTCTCGCTGGCCAGGAAGGTTTTACCGGCCATTTCCATGTACCGCGGGAAGCTTTACCGGCCATTTTCATGTACCGCGAATCAAGTCTCTCGGCCAAAATCTCCGGGTGCAGACACGTTTCCGAAATCGCCCGTCCGGGGAACCTTCCGGTCAGATTCAGCTATCGGAGTCTTCATAAAGGTTGGAGATAATTGAGTCAAGAGTTCATAACAGTTGGAATCAAGGCATTTGGACCACAGAACTGAAAGATATGGTAATCGGAAGACGAACAGGTCTCGCACTCATTCCGGAGCAATCCGATACCCCTGAATGATCGCCTGTCCGGGGAGCCTTCCGGTCCGATTCAGACGGCGGGTGCTTCATAGAAGTTGGAGAGCCTTGCATCACGGTCTCTTAGCAAGTAGAATCGTGGAATTCGGACGCGTGAGCAGAGAGATAAGCTTGTCGGAAGGAACCCCAGTCTCGCAGGTATTCCGGACCGAGCAGATCAGTTCTAAAGGATGCGAAGGACGGTGCACTTCCAGGCCGATTTAGTTTCCGGGTCCTTCATGAGAACCATAGACATTTGAGTCTTCTTTCCAGAACGTCCAAGAGCATTCAATTCGGATCTATGAGCAGAAAGATACAGTCTCCGGAATGGACACATGTCTAGACGCCTCTCTCTGGTCGTGTACATGCACTGCAAAGATGTGCCCTCCAGGAAGCCTTACACTTCCCAAGCACCGAAGCGTTCTTCACCAAAGTTGGAGATAAATGAGTCCTCTGTCTTCTGCAACCGAAATCATTCAATTCGGACAAGTCTCATAGGAGTTACACTCTCCGGAATGCGAAGTGGTCTAAGCTGCTCTGGATGCTGCGAGTTGGAGAGGAAGGAGACCAAGCCGCAGCAACACTCGCAAATCACTCCGACTTGAGCCTGCGACCTAGGTGCAATAGAGACCAACCCGCACAGTTTATACATTCCCCAGAAACCGCCTTAGCCCTGCGAGTTGGAGAGGAAGGAGACCAAGCCGCAGCAACACTCGCAAAACACTCCTACTTAGGCGTGCGGCTAAGACAAGGCGATTCAGGCTTCACAAGACAAGTCTTCATCTACTGCGACTTAGGTGTGCGACCTGGGACATACTGGACTGACCCGCAGGATTTCCACTTGACCCAACTGAGCCGGGTCAGTACCCAGTTTGTCCTGGGCTGACCCGGTCCATTAGCACTAGGTATATATAGTTTTTTGGGAGAAAAACCCAAGAGGATCATCTTCTACTTAGTTTTCTCTCTAGTTTTCTTTCCTTTTGAGTGTAAAAACGTTTTTGATTAAGAGATATCTGAAGGGATTTGATCATTCCAAGTCTGTTTCTTATCATCTCATCATCTCATTTCTACTTCTAATCATGATTAACATCATCTCTTGCAAAAGATTAGATGTGTTCTTCATGATTAGTGAGTAGTCATCTTTTAAACTTCTAGGTGTGTAGATTAGGGTGCTTAGATGTTTGATTGGTGATGTTTAGGGTTTAGATTCTCATTCCATTTCCTTAGTTAGTTGCTCCTAATGCCAGATTTCCTTGGGAAAGTGAAATCTGGGTTCATAGGCATTTCATGCACTAAAAGTGTTTGATGAAATGCCTGAATGAGCTAACTTAAGGGTTTATGCCTTTTTCATCATGGGAATGATTTGTTAAATGCATGAATGACATATTAGAACTGTTTCTTAATGCTCATTGATTCATATTTCACAAATGATGATTTGGTTTGAAAGTGGATTAGTGTAGAGATTAATGCCTTCATGAGAGGATTAGTCTAGATTAGAGTTCTAAGTTGAAATGTTTGAGATCATGTGATTGCTTGTTATGTCTTTCTGTATAAGATTCAGTCTTCTTGGTTGAGAGATTGTTTGGTCACTTATTAGGCTTGATGCATTATGCTTGCTGATTGCTTGATTATATCTAATGGTTGTTAGACTTGATTAAGTGATTTGCAAAGGGATTATTGTCATGGGAATGAATTAATCTGATTAAGAAGCCTAGACTAAAGAGTAGCAAGTGTTGCATTATGTTCTTAGCATCATGATTCAATATCTAAAGCACCCTAATCAATGATCACATCTAGAGGTTTAGCTTTTATCATTTGCTTAATCACCATCATCTTGTTTTGTTTGCTTGCTTAGTTCATTAATCATAGCTTGTTTGTTTCTTGTTTTATGCTTTCTTGTTGCTGGTTTCACAAAACTCATCTTTGATAACTTGACTTAAGAACCTATCACATAAACTAGTGCCTAACTACCACACATATGGATTGACACCCCTTATACTACTTTGACAAGGGGACTGATAACCCATCTAAGGCTTTAAAAACCTTAGTTATCAATTGGCGCCGTTGCCATATTGTGTGGGAATTGTTAGCATTAGTTTCTGATATAGTTTTTGAGATCAAGTTTTTTTTTTTTAGGACTTTTCATTTGACATACAAGGCATCTTTCGAACGACGCCAATTCGAGATCGTGTCAAAGAGAAAGAGCTGTTCACTTGGAGAGGTTAGGAATGAATCAGCAAGTTGGGAATGAGCATCAGGCTCAAGAAGCTGATCAAGGTCAAAGAGCTGGTAATGGGATTGGAATTCAGGCTCAACAGGCTCAGGTCCATCAGGGACACGCTCAGGGTAACCAGAACCAAGACCGACCTCAGGTTAATCCACCACAGCCCCACCCAAACCCACCCATACGTCATCAGCCCCAACCAGTCTTTGTTGGTGAGAATGACCGAGCTTATGCACACCAGTATGGAGCAGGAATCAGGCCACCTCCTGTCCAAAACAACAACTTTGAGGTGAAGGCCTCTTTGATCAATATGGTTCAGAATCAGAAGTTCCATGGCTTACCTATGGAGGATCCCTTGGAGCATCTGGATCAGTTTGACAGAGTTTGTGATCTCACTAAGATCAATGGGGTATCTGAAGACAGTTTCAAACTGAGATTGTTCCCATTCAGCCTTGGAGATAAGGCACATCAGTGGGAAAAGAACCTCCCAAGAGGATCCATCCACACATGGGAGCAATGCAAGATTGCCTTTCTATCCAAGTTCTTCTCAAGCTCAAGGACTGCAAAGCTAAGGAACCAGATTTCCAGCTTCACTCAACATTCTAATGAGACCTTTGGAGAAGCTTTGGACAGGTTTAGAAGCTACACAAATAAGTGTCCACATCATGGCTTTTCAGAAGCCTCTCTCCTTAGCACTTTGTATAGAGGAGCTGTTCCTAAGATCAGGATTCAGTTGGACACAGCATCAAATGGAAATTTCTTGGCAAAAGAAATCAATGCAGCTATGGAACTTGTTGAGAACTTAGCCATGAGCCAAGACACTTATGGGGAAGATTATGATAGAAGCTATAGAGGAGAAGATTCTGGTAGACACCAAGAGCTGGAAGAGAAGTTTAAAGTGTTGAATATAAAGCTTGACAAAGCCCTAGCTGCCACTCAAAAGCCTATACACTATGTGAGTGAGGAGAAGAGATGCTTCACAAATATCAATGAAGAGGGTCTCACTCAAGAGGAGTTGCACTTCATTGGAAATCAAAACAAGTTCAATGGTTACAACAACTTCAACAACCACCAGAACTTGTCCTATAGGAGCAACAATGTGGCCAACCCCCAAGACCAAATATACCCTCCTCAAAGCTTTGTTCAACAGAATCAGTACCAAGGTAACTCCCAAGGTCAACAGGGTTTTCAGCAACCAGCGGTTCAGAATCAAGGGAATAGCTTCACAAATCAAGTCAGCCTACAGCCAAAGGCTCCACCTCCTGGTTTTGGCCCACCAACTGTTCAACAAAGTCCTGATTTCAATGTTCTTCTCCAACAGCTCTTACTAGGACAACAAAAGATGGTATCTGACCTGGAGACACTAGGTACTGAACTAAAGTCTATTAAAAAGAACAAGGGCATCTGCACTTCTGAACCACAAGTCTCTCTTCCTGGTAAAGCTCTTCAAAACTCAAAAGATTATTGCAATGCCATCTACTCCAGTGAGGACCATTCAGCTGCTGTGCAAGAGATTGAAGACCTCCTTTATGGTCAAGTTTTTACTGAGAATGCACACACTCAAGTAGATGAGGACACCATTATAGATGATTTCATTGGCTTCTTACATGAACTCAATGAGGACATTGAGAGCAAAAGTGTGGGGGCAGCCGGTTCAGTTCTTTCTGTTCAGCAAGGGAATGATTCAGTGTCTATTGAAACAAAGGAGCATCCAACTGGTCAAGCAAAGCTAACAGATTGTGCCTCCACCTCTGAATCAACTCAGATGAAGCCCACCTCCCTCCCAAAGCTAGGCAACCCAGGGAAGTTCACCATCTCTTGCACTCTTGGAAACTTTAGAGTTGAGAATGCTTTGTGTGATTCAGGCTCAAGTGTGAGTATAATGTCTAAAGATATGATGGAGAAGCTAAAGGTCAAGTCTATAACGTCCTACCCCTCTTCTATCACCTTTGGTGATTCCTACTCCAAGAAACCATATGGATTTTTAGAAGACTATCCACTTCAAGTTGGTGAATGCATAATTCCCACTGATTTTGTGATCATGAAGATGAAGAAGACCAAAGAGCTCCCCCTATTGCTTGGAACTGCATTTCTCAACACCACTGGTGCAATGATTGACTTTGATACTCAAAGAGTGGTGCTCACAAAGGTGGATAAGGATGCCTTTTACCCTGTTCAACCACCCTTAGCTGAATTTTGTGGATCAGTTGTTCAAGAGATAGAACCCCCTAAGGTACTTGAGATGAAGTATGTAGGAAGTGCTGGGATTTTAGGTGGATCCCAATCTCTCTCAGCTGTGGAAATGGAAAAAGAACCTCACACCAACTCTGTTTACAAGGATGGGACTGAACAGCCATTGATCAGAGAAGAAGACATCTTGCTCTCATGGTCTCCTACACTTAGTGATCTAAGGATGATTAACACCAAAAGTGATGGCTCAGCATCAGAAGGCAAGAGTATTAAACCTGATCTTTCTTCTCAAGACTTTGATCTCACTCCTTGGGTTGATGATGATGGTTCTCTGAAGTATAAGCTGGATTGCAATGGGAAGCCAGGTCTGTTTGCTGAAGTGAGGGCATGTCTCACAAGGGCCATCTTTGATAAAGACCCAGATGGTATTCAAGAGCTGGTGGACAAAGGTCTCAAGGTGGGATCTCAAGGACAAGGGTCTAATGGTTCCCAAAGGCAGCAAACCAACTCAGCTTTCTTGCTCAGGACCATTGAAGTGCTGAAGAGCATCAGTGCTCAACCTCACCCCAGCTGAAAACAGGTTTTTGAAAGTCAAACTTAGTGACTTTAAACAAAGTGCTCTTGGGAGACACCCCAAGCTTATCCTTGTATATAATCTTTTTATTCTTTTCTCTCATTTCTTTTTATGTTTTAGGATCTTTTGATGGGTTTTGTGAGTTGGTCTCAGGTTCTAGGTGATTTTTGGAGGACATAGCTCAGTGATGAATGGAATGGATCATGTGAGAGAGCTGAGAGAACTGTTTAAAGCCAGAAAAACTTGAAGAAGGCCTCAGTGCTACCTAGGTGTGCGGGTCAGTGCATAAAGAGTCCAGGCCGCAGCAAGACTCGCGATTTACTCCGGCCTGGGCGTGCTACCTGGTGTGAAATAACCCTGGCCGCACAAAACCTGGAGAAGTCCAAAATGTTTAAGTCCCATTTACTGCGGGATGGGCGTGCGGGTCAGAAGAGAGGGAGCTAGGCCGCAGCAAGGTTCGGAATTTACTCCGGCTGGGGCGTGCGACCTAGAAGCGTAGACGTTGAGCCGCACCAGAAAGAAGAAGGCCAAGGGTTCTAAGTCCAAAACCGTGCGACCTGGTGCTGCGGCCTGAAACCCAAGGAGTCTAAGTCGCACGATCGTTCGCAATTTACTCCGGGATGGTCGTGCGACCTGGAAAGAGGAAGGCCAGGCCGCACAGAAAGAAGGGAACCCAAAGAGATTAAGTCCCAAAACCTGCGAGATAAGCGTGCTACCTGGGAGTAAAGAAGACCAACCCGCAGCAAGACTCGGAATTTACTCCGAGATGGTCGTGCGGGTCAGAACAGAGGATGGCCAGGCCGCAGCAAAAGATGAACGGCCAGAATGCCTAAGTAACAGAAGCTGCGGGATGGTTGTGCGGGTCAGAACAGAGGATGGCCAGGCCGCAGCAAAAAGATGAACGGCCAAAATGCCTAAGTAACAGAAGCTGCGGGATAGGAGTGCGGGTTAGACATAGGATGACCAGGCCACACATCGAACCCCTCCTACTCATTGGGGTCTGATTTCAACAGCCACTAGGTAACACTCAAAACCTTGTAAATAGCATGTAGACTTTCTTTTTCTTTTGCATTTTGCCTGTTTGCTTTGGTTTCACTTCTTTCTCATACTTTTATAACACAAGGGACTGTGTTATTTAAGTGTGGGGGAGGAGTTTTATCCTTTACTAATCATGTTTTCTATTTTCTTATTTTACACTTTGAGTCTTGAGTCACATTCTAGTGCATATTCATCTAAGTGCATATAAAAACCAAAAAAATGGAAAAATCTGAAAACTTTTCACAAAAAAAATGAGCATGTAGTTGCATTCTCATTTTTAGGATTGAGTCTAGATTGCATTTGCATGTAGGTTGCATCTTGCAAGGAGTAATGATAGGTTTTTTAGAGAGTACATCACTTTGAGAACTTGAATTGAATATGCTTGTGAATCTTTTTCTATGCTTGCAAAGTCTGAAATGATTTGAATCTGAGAAGCAAGTTTGAATTGAACTCAACTCTAATTAAGTGGGAACTTTGAACCTGACTTGAAAATATCTTGTGATGCATTGTTTGAAAAAGCTTGTGGATACCAATATACATACTTGAGCTAGAACCACTGTTTTTACCACTCTTTTCCTTAGCTCAAGTAGCTGAATCCACATCATGGATCAGTTCCCATACCTTGAACCCATCCTTCTTTTAAGACAATGTTTGTGTGTGAATTGAAAGGCCACCTTGGATCAAACTTAGCAGAAAGTGTTAGGTTTAGAGCGACAAGGGCAGGTCTCATTGAGTGCTGTGTTCCAACATCAAGGAACTGAGAGTTTTGGCGAGGAATAAGTGTGGGGGAAAAGACCTTTTGGTGAGTGGAAAAAGGTGAGATGAGTGAGAAAGAGAGAGTGAAAATAACTAGGGGAATGAAAGAAAAAGAAGTCAGTCTTGGTGTTTTGAGAAAGTAAGCTCTGGTTTGTTGAAAAGAAGAGTCTAGCCTCTAAGTGAAAAAGAAAGAAAAGAAGCCAAAGGCTCAATGTTTTGTTAAGAAAGAAAGAAGAGGCTAGAAGTTGTAAAAGAAATAAAGAGCTGTGTAAAGTTTGAGTTCCAAGACTTGAGAGTGAAAGTGAAGAACAAATCCCCTAGTGAGAGGAAAATGAGTGTGAAAAGTGAGGTTTTTGAGCAAGAGAGGAAGCTTTGAGTAGAGGGTGGGGAGTGATGAGTCTTTGCCCTTGTATGCATAGGTTGCTTTTTACCTTTAGCATTCTGCCAAAGTTTGATCATTCATAAAGAGATCCCTTTGCTGCATTTAACCCACTTGAACACTGATGAGATCATTTTAATCTCATAGCCTCTCCCTAGCCAAGCCAGCTTGTTTAAACCTTGCATCATGAGATCAACCTGATAAAAGCTTAATGAATGTGAAAGAGTTGAGAGAGAGAAGAACTTGTGGAGATTCCTTGCTGAGTTGATATATATCTGAGTATGACTTTGCATTGCATAATTGAGCATGAACTTGAATTCTCATTATGATCACTTCTCTCAAAAAGAAAATGTGAACTCCCATTGCATACAACCTCTTTCTCTCATTTGCTCTTTTTGCTTGAGGACAAGCAAAGGACAAGTGTGGGGGAGTTGATATGTTCATAATTTGCATCATTTAGGTTGCATAAATCATTCCAAATTATGTTTTATTTCATGCATTTTAGGTCCTTAGGGTTTGTTTTAGAACTTAGGAGATGCATTAGGTCCCAATGAGTATATTGCATGTTTTGAGTGTCTATCAGGTGAATATGGAGCTGAAAAGATGAATCCAGGAGGTGGAATGGTGAGCAAAGCTTGAAAAAAGTGGAAAATTGGGTCCTGGGAGATTACCGGCCATTCTCGCTGGCCAGGAAGGTTTTACCGGCCATTTCCATGTACCGCGGGAAGCTTTACCGGCCATTTTCATGTACCGCGAATCAAGTCTCTCGGCCAAAATCTCCGGGTGCAGACACGTTTCCGAAATCGCCCGTCCGGGGAACCTTCCGGTCAGATTCAGCTATCGGAGTCTTCATAAAGGTTGGAGATAATTGAGTCAAGAGTTCATAACAGTTGGAATCAAGGCATTTGGACCACAGAACTGAAAGATATGGTAATCGGAAGACGAACAGGTCTCGCACTCATTCCGGAGCAATCCGATACCCCTGAATAATCGCCTGTCCGGGGAGCCTTCCGGTCCGATTCAGACGGCGGGTGCTTCATAGAAGTTGGAGAGCCTTGCATCACGGTCTCTTAGCAAGTAGAATCGTGGAATTCGGACGCGTGAGCAGAGAGATAAGCTTGTCGGAAGGAACCCCAGTCTCGCAGGTATTCCGGACCGAGCAGATCAGTTCTAAAGGATGCGAAGGACGGTGCACTTCCAGGCCGATTTAGTTTCCGGGTCCTTCATGAGAACCATAGACATTTGAGTCTTCTTTCCAGAACGTCCAAGAGCATTCAATTCGGATCTATGAGCAGAAAGATACAGTCTCCGGAATGGACACATGTCTAGACGCCTCTCTCTGGTCGTGTACATGCACTGCAAAGATGTGCCCTCCAGGAAGCCTTACACTTCCCAAGCACCGAAGCTTTCTTCACCAAAGTTGGAGATAAATGAGTCCTATGTCTTCTGCAACCGAAATCATTCAATTCGGACAAGTCTCATAGGAGTTACACTCTCCGGAATGCGAAGTGGTCTAAGCTGCTCTGGATGCTGCGAGTTGGAGAGGAAGGAGACCAAGCCGCAGCAACACTCGCAAATCACTCCGACTTGAGCCTGCGACCTAGGTGCAATAGAGACCAACCCGCACAGTTTATACATTCCCCAGAAACCGCCTTAGCCCTGCGAGTTGGAGAGGAAGGAGACCAAGCCGCAGCAACACTCGCAAAACACTCCTACTTAGGCGTGCGGCTAAGACAAGGCGATTCAGGCTTCACAAGACAAGTCTTCATCTACTGCGACTTAGGTGTGCGACCTGGGACATACTGGACTGACCCGCAGGATTTCCACTTGACCCAACTGAGCCGGGTCAGTACCCAGTTTGTCCTGGGCTGACCCGGTCCATTAGCACTAGGTATATATAGTTTTTTGGGAGAAAAACCCAAGTATGTTATCTTCTACTTAGTTTTCTCTCTAGTTTTCTTTCCTTTTGAGTGTAAAAACGTTTTTGATTAAGAGATATCTGAAGGGATTTGATCATTCCAAGTCTGTTTCTTATCATCTCATCATCTCATTTCTACTTCTAATCATGATTAACATCATCTCTTGCAAAAGATTAGATGTGTTCTTCATGATTAGTGAGTAGTCATCTTTTAAACTTCTAGGTGTGTAGATTAGGGTGCTTAGATGTTTGATTGGTGATGTTTAGGGTTTAGATTCTCATTCCATTTCCTTAGTTAGTTGCTCCTAATGCCAGATTTCCTTGGGAAAGTGAAATCTGGGTTCATAGGCATTTCATGCACTAAAAGTGTTTGATGAAATGCCTGAATGAGCTAACTTAAGGGTTTATGCCTTTTTCATCATGGGAATGATTTGTTAAATGCATGAATGACATATTAGAACTGTTTCTTAATGCTCATTGATTCATATTTCACAAATGATGATTTGGTTTGAAAGTGGATTAGTGTAGAGATTAATGCCTTCATGAGAGGATTAGTCTAGATTAGAGTTCTAAGTTGAAATGTTTGAGATCATGTGATTGCTTGTTATGTCTTTCTGTATAAGATTCAGTCTTCTTGGTTGAGAGATTGTTTGGTCACTTATTAGGCTTGATGCATTATGCTTGCTGATTGCTTGATTATATCTAATGGTTGTTAGACTTGATTAAGTGATTTGCAAAGGGATTATTGTCATGGGAATGAATTAATCTGATTAAGAAGCCTAGACTAAAGAGTAGCAAGTGTTGCATTATGTTCTTAGCATCATGATTCAATATCTAAAGCACCCTAATCAATGATCACATCTAGAGGTTTAGCTTTTATCATTTGCTTAATCACCATCATCTTGTTTTGTTTGCTTGCTTAGTTCATTAATCATAGCTTGTTTGTTTCTTGTTTTATGCTTTCTTGTTGCTGGTTTCACAAAACTCATCTTTGATAACTTGACTTAAGAACCTATCACATAAACTAGTGCCTAACTACCACACATATGGATTGACACCCCTTATACTACTTTGACAAGGGGACTGATAACCCATCTAAGGCTTTAAAAACCTTAGTTATCAGCCATTGGCTACTCTCTGGATGACATTAAGGGTATCTCACCCTCCCTATGCACTCATAGGATTCACTTAGAAGAAGAGTCAATGTCATCCATAGAGCACCAAAGGCGCCTCAATCCCAACTTAAAAGAGATAGTGAAGAAAGAGATTCTCAAACTCGTAGAGGCTGGGATAATTTACCCAATCTCAGACTCTAGATGGGTTTCACCCGTCCATGTGGTGCCCAAAAAGGGGGGAATAACAGTAATAAGAAATGAGAAGGATGAGCTAATTGCTACTAGAACTATAACTGGACACAGAATGTGTATAGACTACAGAAATCTCAATGCCGCCTCTAGGAAGGACCATTTTCCTTTGCCTTTTCTTGATCAGATGCTAGAGAGGCTTGCAAACCATCCCTTCTTTTGTTTTCTGGATGGCTATCTGGATTCTTTCAAATCCCCATAGATCCAAGAGACCAAGAGAAGACAACATTTACTTGCCCTTATGGCACATTTGCATACAGGCGCGTGCCTTTTGGTCTCTGTAACGCCCCTGCCACATTCCAGCGTCGCATGATGCATATATTCTCTGACATCATTGAAGAGAAGGTGGAGGTGTTCATGGACGATTTTTCTGTCTATGGCTCCTCCTTCTCCGATTGTCTCTCTAATTTGTCACAGGTCTTGGAGAGATGTGAGCAGCATAACCTGGTGTTAAATTGGGAGAAATGCCACTTCATGGTGCAGGAAGGTATTGTACTTGGGCATAAAATCTCTAAGAAGGGCATAGAGGTTGACAGAGCAAAGGTGGAAGTGATGGTGAATCTGCAAGCTCCCACTTTAGTGAAAGAGATAAGGAGCTTCCTTGGGCATGCATGGTTTTACAGAAGATTCATCAAAGATTTCTCAAGAATAGCCAGACCCTTGACAAGGCTGTTGTGTAAAGAAGTTGACTTTGTCTTTGATGCTGAGTGTGAAGAAGCCTTCAAGATGATCAAGGAGGCATTAGTCAGTGCACCTATTGTCCAGGCTCCAGACTGGTCCCTTCCTTTTGAGGTTATGACTGATGCATCAGATTATGCAGTTGGAGCTGTACTTCGCCAGAGGAAGGACAGGAAGCTTCATGTCATCTATTATGCCAGTAGAACCCTTGATTCTGCACAAGAGAAGTATGCTACCACTTAGAAGGAAATGTTGGCAATAGTCTTTGCTTTTGATAAATTCAGAAGCTATCTGGTGGGATCAAAAGTCATTGTATATACTGATTATGCAGCCCTCATGTATCTGATGACCAAGAAAGATGCTAAGCCTAGACTATTGAGATGGGTCCTCTTACTTCAAGAGTTTGATATGGAAGTACAAGACAAGAAGGATATAGAGAATGGAGCTGACCCTCTTAATAGGTTAAGAGTATACTCTGAAGTCCCTCTTAATGACAGTCTTCCTGAGGAATCATTGATGGTGCTCAACTCTTATTTGGAGTTTGAAGAAGTGGATAACATCCAAGAGAAGAGAATGCCCTGGTTTGCTGATATTGTGAACTTTCTTGCTTGTGGGGTGGAACCACCTGAACTTGATGCTTACCACAGAAAGAAGTTCTTCAGAGATGTCCAAAGATACCATTAGGATGAACCCTACCTGTATGTCCTGAACAAAGATCAGCTGTATAGAAGGTGTCTTGCTGAGGAGGAGATGCAACGTGTGTTGCAAGAGTGCCATGGTTCAGCTTTTGGGGGTCACATGGGAGCATTCAAGACTGTGGCCAAGGTTCTTCAGAGTGGGTTTTGGTGGCCCACAATTTTTAAGGATGCTCAGATGATTGTTTCAGCATGTGATGCCTGTCAGAGGAATGGGAACATTTCAAAGAGGAGTGAGATGCCTCAAAATCCAATACTAGAGGTTGAAATCTTTGATTGCTGGGGAGTGGACTTTATGCGGCCTTTCATCTTATCTTATGGAAATCAGTACACACTTGTGGCTGTGGACTATGTAATCAAGTGGGTTGAGGCTATTGCTTCCCCTACCAATGATTCCAAGGTAGTAGTGAGGTTGTTCAAGAACATTATCTTCCCAATATTTGGAGTACCCAGGGTTGTTATTTCTGATGGAGGATCTCATTTTGTGAACAAGACCTTGGAGGGATTTCTGAGAAAACATGGAGTGAAACACAAGGTAGCTACTCCTTATCATCCTCAAACTAGTGGCCAGGTTGAAGTATCTAATAGACAGATTAAAGCCATTCTTGAGAGGACTGTTAGCTCAAGCAGAAAAGATTGGAGCAAAATACTGGATGATGCATTGTGGTCTTATAGAACATCCTTTAAGACTCCAATTTAGACATCTCCTTTCAATCTGCTATATGGGAAGAGCTGCCACCTTCCTGTTGAGCTGGAGTACAATGCTTTATGGGCTGTAAAATTGCTGAACTTTGATATCAAGACAGCTCGAGAGAAAAGGATCATTCAACTCCATGAACTTGAAGAGATCAGGTTGGGGGCTTTTGAGAGCTCCAAGATCTATAAAGAAAAGACCAAGGTTCTGCATGATCAAAAGATTCTGAAAAGGGAGTTCAAGGAAGGTGATCTGGTGTTGCTGTTCAACTCTAGGCTTAAGTTGTTTCCTGGAAAACTTAAGTCTAGATGGTCTGGTCCCTTTAAGGTTCTTGCGGTCAGACCATATGGAGCTGTTGTGTTAGATGGCAAGGATGGTCAAGAGTTTGTGGTCAATGGCCAAAGGATCAAGCACTACCTAGTTTCAAAAGGGAAGGAGGAAGCTACATCAGTTTCCCTTCTTGATCTACCACCAGCCTGTTAAACAGATTTTCAAAGTCAAACTTAGAGACTTTAAACAAAGTGCTCTTGGGAGACACCCCAAGCTTATCCTTTGTAAATATGCTTTTGATCTTTTTTTTTTTTATGTTTTAGAACTTTTTGATGGGTTTTGTGAGTTGATCTCAGGTTTTAGGTGAGTTTTGGAGGCTGTGGCTCAGGGATAAAGTGGAATGGAGCATGTGAGAAGGCTGAGAGAAGTGTTTAAGGCATGAAAATTTGAAGGAAGCTTGTGTGCTACTTGGGCATGCGGCTCAGTCAGGCTATGGACCAACTCGCATGGGAACTCGCAATTTAGTCCTGCTTGAGTCTGCGGGTTATTCACCTGGCACCAAGAGATTTGAGCAAGAAAAGGCTAAGTGTAAAAACGTGCGGGTTGAGTCTGCTAGTTGGAAGCTCGTGAGACAAAGCCGCACTGGCATTCGCAATACACACCGGCTTGGTGATGCGAGACAGTGCAAAGGCCGACCCAGGTCGCATCTGAAGAAAAGGACCCAAAAACACCTAAGTGTCAAAACCTGTGGGTTGGTCATGCGGCTTAGCACAAGAGGAAGCCAGGCCGCAGCAGAACTCGCAATTAAGACCGAGTTGGGAGTGCGAGAAGGTTCGAGAGCAGCCAGGTCGCACACCAGGAGAAGGAACCTTTAGCGTCTAAGTGTAAAAACGTGAGACCTGGTCCTGCGGGTTAGATGCAAGAAGGCCAAGACGCACGAACACTCACAAATTGCACCGAGTTGGTCATGCGAGATGGTTAGTAAAGGTCCCAGGCCGCACACAAAACGAAGGACCCAAGAAGTCTAAGTGTCGAGAACTGTGACATGAGCGTGCGGTTTGAATCAAGGAAAGACCAGGCCGCATACGGGTTCGCAAATTACACCGGTTTGGACGTGCGGCCTAGCTTGATATCATCCCAGGTCGCTCACCAGGAGAAGGAACCTGTGGTATCTAAGTGTCAGATCGTGCGACCTGGTCATGCGACTTGGACGCACGTAAGACCAGGCCGCACGAGAGCTCGCAAATTACACCGGTTTAGACGTGCGGGTGAGCTGAAGGATGGGCCAGGTCGCAGCATGAGAGAAGAGACTAGGCTGTGCAGAAGAGTTTTTTGTGCGACTTGGACGTGCGGGACAGGAAGAAGAAGGCCCCAAGTCGCACAAGAACTCGCGTTTTACATCAAGTTCGTCATGCGGCTTAGCTCGGTGCTCACCCAGGTTGCAGCATGAGATGGAGGATGAGATCGTGCAGCAGAGATTTATGTGCGACATAGGCCTGCGGGATGAGAGAAAGGAGGTCCCAAGTCGCACACATAAGGAGCAGTTAACACCAAGATGGGCGTGCGGCTCGGCCACGGGAGTTCCATCCCGCACAAGGAGAGAAAGGAGTCCGGTCAAAGAGGAAAGGACAGGTCAAAGCCTTGACTGGTCAAAATGGATCTATTGACCACCAGTCCAAAGGCTGAACCTAGTCCCACACTCTCTCTTCCTCACCAAAACCACGAGTTTGCTCTCTTACCTCATTTCTTTCCATTGTTTTCATCATAACTCTCTCATTTCTCCACCAAATTCGTTGATTCAAAGTGCTCTGAGCTCGTTTTTGAGTTGTTAACATCATCCTGATAGCATTTCGAACTCGTTTGCATCATAATTCCAAGGTATTCACTCTGTTAAAATTTATCTTTTTCCATGTTCTTAAATGGTGATTTTTGAACTTCAAAGTGTGGAATCGATTTTGATAGGTTGTTTTAGACCTTGGGATTATTTTTATAAATGCTTGGGTGCTAGATAGTCATGGAAAACAGAGCACTTTCTTGGTGATTCATTGTTCTTGAGTTTTGAAAATTGTTGCAAGTTAATTCATGAAAAATCGATTTTTCTTGGAAAAGAAATGAACTTGTTCCCCGCTGAGTCCTTGCTTTGCACTCTTATTTTTGCATTGCTATGAACTCATTGGAATGATGCTTGGCTTGAGAAACTTGTTTATGTGCTTTGGAAATCGATTTTTGCAACAAATTTCTTCAAAATTTTGGAGAATTTTGTGAAACTTGATCTTGTGCTCATCTTGTTTTTGAGAAATTTATTGGCAGATGACTGAAAGAACCAACTCTCTAGCCAAGAATAAGGGCACTGCATCCAAGGACAAGGGTTTGGTCTCAAGGTCTTCACAGCCAAAAGGAAAAGGCCAAGGCACCAAGAAACGCACAAAGCAAGGGAAAGGTGAACAAGCGCCGAAAAGAACAAGGCATGAAGAGAAAGCATTGGTGGTTGCTTCTGGTTTCAAGAAGAAAGGGAAAAAATTAGCTGTGGTATCTGATGATGAACAGACTGAGAGTGGCTCAAGCAGCTCAGCTGGAGGTTCCCAAGGCACCATTGAAGAGGCATCAAAGAGGATCAAGAAAACTGAACCAGAAACACCTGATTATCTGGCCAAGTTTCAACAGATGGAGATCCAGCAAGGGAGGTTCCCTGATGTGGAATTTCTGAAGAAGATTGGCATCTATGAAGATATCAAAACTTTGCTTGGGAACATGGGCATTGAATCACTTTTGGAGATGAGAGAGACCGCATATGAAGAGGAGTCTAAAGAGTTCTTGGCTTCTTTTGATGCTTTTATGTACTACCCAAGGGATTCAAGGATTCTTCAAGGGGATGGTCTTCGATACATGGAGTTTACTGTGAAAGGAAAGGACTACAGAGTGTCATTCAGGGAATTGAATGAGATATTTGGGTTTTCTGCGCCTAAAAACGTTCCTATCTCCAACCAGATTGGTCTTAGAAAAGAAGATATTCAGGCTCTATGGAGATCAATAGCTTCTGGGAAGTACACAGCTGGAGCAGCTAAGTCCTCTTGGATAAGGAATCCAGTGCTGAGATATGTCCACAAGATCCTCTCTCACAGCTTCTTCTTCAAGCTTGATGTTGGGAGAGTTCATAAGGGTGATCTGAATCTCCTTGGTGTGGGGCTGAAATAGTTGATGCCAACTTATGAAGATGGGAAGCCCTATGAAGGATATGCTTACACACCATGCCTTGCCTCTCAATTAGCAAGGTCTTTGATGTTCTACAAAAAGTGCATTTGGGGTTCAACAAAGAAGGATGCAAAGCTGGCCCATGGATGGGTTGTAACAAAGATCTTGAAGGCAAGGGGGTACAGGTTCAAGGAGAACAAGGCAAGGTTTGACCTGATTAATGAAGCCCATTTGTTGGAGCCAAGCTGGTTTACAACTTCAAGTCCTTCATTGATGAGCCAGTCCAAACTCTCCTGCCCAATCCCTCCATCACCACAGTCCAAGTAAAGAGGAACATTCACTTATACTTGCTGAAGGAAGAGCTGTACAATGTCCAAACTGATCCCCCAATCCTTAAGTACAAGAAGGCTTGTAGAGAAGAAGCTTCCAAGGAAAGGAAAGCAACCGCTGAAGATGCTACCACAAGTGCTGTTGGTGCTGGAGATGATGGTCTGCCTCCACCTCAAAAACGTTTTGGTGGAAACAGATATCACTTTGATGATTACAACTGGGAGGAGCCAGGCACTTCAGGGTTTAGAGCTCAACAAAAGATCGGTGTTCTCCAACAATGGTGCAAGTACCAGGATAAAACAATCCACAAGATGGCAAAGTGCATCAAGGAGATGAAGAAGAGGATCAAGAAGCTTGAAAACCCTTGCAAAGGTGGATCTCCAACACCGGTTTCACCAAGGAACAGAGAAGAGGTTGGAGAGAGTTTCATCAACTGCACGGCCCTGGTCCCATATGGCACAGCATGGGTGGATCTTGAAGACGGTTCTGATGAGGCAAGCCATCACTCCTAGGAGACACCATCCGGTCACACTTCAAAACCCTCTCACTCTTTGGGGTCAGACTTCCACAGCTCTTAGGTAACACTCCATCTCTGTATATATGCATGTTGTTAGCTTGTTTTCTCTTTGCATTTTTGTGATTTTGCTTTGCACTTCTCCTTCATGCTTTTATAACACAAGGGACTGTGTTATTTAAGTGTGGGGGAGGAGTTTCATCTTTTACTAATCATGTTTTCTCTGTTCTTATTTTATACTTTGAGTCTTGAGTCACATTCTTGCATGCATTCATGTAGTTTCATCTAAGTGCATATAAAAAAACCAAAAAAATCAAAAAATCAAAAAAATTTCACAACAAAAAATGTTCATGTAGTTGCATTCTCATTTTTAGGATTGAGTCTAGTTACATATTCATGTAGGTTGCATCAATGCAAGGGAGTGATGATCCTTGAGAGAATATCACTTTAAGAATTCAGTTCACTGCCCTAGTTTCTAGTTCTTTGCAGCATGTAAACAAGAAAGAAATCAAGACTGATCCATGCTTTGAACTTGTTGAGTGAATCAAGCTTTGATTAGTCCAGCATTATCTAAGTGAGAACCATAATTTGACAATCTAATTATCATTGCTTGTGCATGTCATTGTGAACTCATGGGTACCCTTAAAATATTTGAGCTCTCTTATCCCTTTTACCACTCTTTGCTAGTTCAAATAGCTGTTCTCTCACCTTGAGACAGTTTCCTGCCTTTAACCAAACCTTCCTTGAAGCCTGAAACACTATAGTGAGAGATGTGAGGCTTTTTTCTGAATAAACTTGACAGAAAGTGTTGGGTTTAGGGCGACAAGAGTAGGGTCTCATGTAGATCTAGCTCAGCATCATGAGTCTAGAGTAGGCTAGGAAGAGTTCTTGAGAAACACTGAGTGGAAAAGAGGAAATTTGAGATGAAAACCAGGGGTTGAAGGAGAAAAGAAAGCGGTTTGGGGTCTGCTGTTTAAAGAAAGAAAAGCTCTTGTGTGTTGAAAAGAAAAGTCTAGCCTCTAAGTAAAAAGAAAAGAAAAGAAGCCAAAAGGCTCAAGTGTTTGAAAAGAAAAGAAAAGAGGCTAGAAAGTGTTATATGAGAAAGAGCTAAATGGAAGATTCAGACCCCAAAGCCTGAGTTTAAAGTTGAAAAGATGAACCCCCTGGTGAGAAAAAGAATGAGAGTGAAGTGAGGAGAGGGTTGATAAGGCAATGAATGTCTTGAGAGAGGAGTAACTATGATGTGATTTTCATGGGAGTAGAGTTAAGGTGAAAGACCGATTTGGGGCATTGGGTAGATGGGATTCTGCTCTTGTATGCACCAGTTGCCTTTTACCCTTAGCATTCTGTTAAAGTTTATTCCTTCTTCAGTGATCCCTTGAGCTGCATGGAAACCATAAACATTAAATGAGATCATCTTTGTCTCATGACCCTGTCCCAAGACAAGTGAGTACATGATTTGCATAAACATGATTCACATGAGCTTTAATGAATGTCAAAAGGTTGGAACTATGGCTGTTTGTGAAAACTTAAGCTTGAGCTTGATTCATTTATTGATAAGTATGGCTAAAGTTTTGTGAGTAATCTTGTTTGCAATGCATCTTAGAATTAGCAACTAGGACAGTGACCCTTGAATTCTTTTAGTGATACACTCTCTCATTAAGGAATATGAACTCCCAATGCATCCAACCTCTTTCTCTCATTTGTTTTTTTTGCTTGAGGACAAGCAAAGGACAAGTGTGGGGGAGTTGATATGTTCATAATTTGCATCATTTAGGTTGTATATTTCATTTCAAATCATATCTTATTTCATGCATTTTAGGTCTTTAGGGTTTGTTTTAGGACTTAGGAGTTGCATTAGGTCCCAATGAGTCTTTCATGTTTGGAGTGTTTATCAGGTGTATTTGGAGCTATTTGGAGTTGAAAAGGTGGATCCAGGAAGAGGAATGGCGATCAGAGCTTGGAGGTTCTCGGCGATTCTCACATACCGCAGGCAACTTTTATCGGCGATTTTCATGTACCGCGAGTGAGCCCCTCGGCCAAAACGCGTACCGCTGCCAAGGTTTCTCGGCCAAAATTTCCGGGTAAAGACACATCTCAGAAATCGCGTTACCCGAAGGTTTTGCCGGTCGATTCAGTTGTCGGGTGCTTTATCAAAATTGGAGAGGATTGGATCATGGTTCCAGAGCCGTGAGCAGGACGATGCACTTCCAGACCGATTCAGTCTACAAGACCTTCATCAAGATCCGATACATTTGAGTCTTCTTTCCAGAACGTTTGATATCATTCAATTCGGAGCTATGAGCAAGAAGATAACGTTTCTGGAATGGACGCATGTCTAAAAGCCTCTTTCTGACCGTGTCAATGCACTGCGAAGATGAGCCCTCCAGGGAATCTTCCACTTCCCAAACGCCGAAGGTTCCTTCACCAAAGTTGAATATGTCTGAGTTTTCTGTCCACTGAAGTTAGAATCGCACCATTTGGACCAGTATCTTGGGAGTTACTCTCCCACGAATGTGAAGTGGTCCAAGGAGATCTGAAGCCCGCGAGATGGTCTTGCGACTTGGTTAACTCGCAATGCCTGGAGATTAATGCCTGTGGGTTGAGCTGCGTGTTGAGATGTGCGAGTAAGGTATCACTGGGTAAGGTCTAAGGTTCCCGAGCAAGAAAAATTCTAAGTCCACAACCGTGCGACTTGAGCATGCGAGTTGGCCAAGCTTGGAACTGAGCCGCATGAAGACTCGCAATTTACACCGACTTGAGCATGCGACTTGGGAGTGATGGAGACCATCCCGCACATATCTCTGAAGGCCCCTGCTACATGGTCGTGAGAGTTAAGGAGTAAAGAGAACTAAGCCGCATGAAGGTTCGCGAATCACACCGAGAGAGTAATGCGGCTGAGCTTACATGGGTTCTATCTCGTTCAAGCTTCTTTCTTTGGCTGTGCGAGTTAGGCATGCGACTTGGGACTAAAGGAGGACCAAGTCGCACACATATTCTCCCTAGATTTCGTCTTGGTCATGCGAGTTGAAGAGGAAGAAGACTGAACCGCATGAAGACTCGCAAAACACACCTAGATGGGCATGCGGCTGAGACTAAGGGACTTAAGGCTCACAAGACTGCTTCTTTGGCTGTGCGACTTGGGCATGCGACTTGGGAGGCTCCTGACCAACTCGCACACTCGTCATTTTATCCATTAAAGCCGGGTCAGGACCCGGTTTGTTCCGGGCTGACCCGATCCGTTTTAAAGACCTATATATAGTTTTTAGGGTTTTATCCCAAAGACTTAAGCTTTATTCCATAATCTCTTTTCCTCTTTTGTGTAAGAAAACTCCTTTTGAAGAGAAATATCTGATTTTGGACGTTTTAATCAAGAGAGTTTGAGAGATCTTGTGTTTAAAAGCTGTCTTCTTCTTAATCTATCATCTCCATCTTCATCTACACACTTCTAATCATGATTAACAACACATCTTGCAAAGGATCTAGTGTGTTGATCATGATTAGTGAGTAATCCCCAAATTAAGATCTTAGATATGTAGATTAGGGTGCTTAGGTGGTAGATTAGTGAGCTTAGGGGTTAGATCATTCATATTCCATTCTCTACAACCTGCTCTTAATGCTGGATCCATACACATCATATGTGGTCTAGATTCTGGGCATTTTATGCACCAAAAGTGTTTGATGAAATGCCTGAACCAAGGTTGTTAGAGGTTTAAGTGTTATTCATCATGGGAATGATTGTCTATATGCTTAAATGACAGATTAAACTGGTTCTCAATGCTTGTTGATTCATGTTTCACTAATGATGATTAGGTTAGAAACTGTTTTAGCATAGAAGTTGATACCTTCATGAGAGGATTAACTTAATTAATGATGTTTAAGTTGAATGGTTTGCTTGATCACATGATTCATTAGCTCACTAGTTTAACACTAAAGGCACCCTAATCCACTATCATGTCTAAGACCTTTCTCATCGTCATACATACATTCTCATCTCATTTAGCTCATTTACTTGCTTGTTTAAATTGATCATTAGCTTTAATCCTTGTTTTTCCATTCTTAGTTGTCATTAATCAGCAAAACTTCACTCATTTGGCTTGAATTAAGAACTGATACTGCATCTTAGTGTCTACACATGATGGATTGATACCCTTTGTACTGAAAAGTGACAAAAGGGATTGATAACCCCTCATTTAGAGCCTAGAAAACTCTAAGTTATCAGCTGTGAGCTCGAGGAACGGTCTCGGACGTGGACTAGCTCGAGTAGTATGGGATGCTCGGGCCGGTCCGTGTCTGTCTCCGCGTTGTAACGCTTCCGGCTCGATCTAAGTCATGAATAGACTCGGGTCGGGGGTGTTACAGTCGATACCGAGGCTATAGAAACTCCTGTCTTAAACACAAGGCCGTGTCTTTTCAAGCTTTCTTGCCCTCAAGATTCACTTTCAGAACGCTGTCTAAAACTGAAACACTTAACAAACCCTTCAAAAAGCTTCAAGTAAAAAGAAAAAGAAAGATTAAAATGAAATATATACAAGGATAAGCTTGGGGTGTCTCCCAAGAGCACTTTGTTTAACGTCTCTAAGTTTGACTTTACTTACCTTTTCAGGCAGTTTCGGGCTCAAGAAGAGGAACTGAGGTAGCTCCCTCTCTTGCTTCTGATACCAAGTAATGCTTTATCCTCTGACCATTCACAACAAAGCCTTGCACATCTTTTCCCTTTAACACAACGACTCCATATGGCCTCACTTCAAGAACTGTAAACGGACCAGACCACATAGACCTTAGCTTTCCAGGGAATAACTTAAGTCTCGAGTTAAACAACATAACTTGGTCCCCTTCTTTGAACTCTCGCTTGTGTATCGTCTTGTCATGGAGCGCCTTGGTTCTTTCCTTGTAGAGTTTAGAGCTCTTAAAAGCATTTAAACGGATTTTCTCAAGCTGTAGAACCCTCTTCTCCTGAGCCGTCTTGATATCAAAGTTCAAAAGTTTCACTGCCCACAAGGCTTTGTACTCCAGCTCAACCGGTAAATGATAACTTTTCCCATAAAGCAAGTTGAATGGTGAGGTGCCGATGGGGGTTTTGTACGCGGTTCTGTAAGCCCACAAAGCATCGTCGAGCTTCTTGCTCCAATCTTTCCTAGATGAGCTCATGGTCCTCTCCAAAATAGCTTTGATCTGTCGGTTTGAGACCTCCACCTGACCGCTTGTTTGAGGATGATAAGGGCTGGCTACCTTTTGCTTCACTCCATGCTTTTTCAGAAGACTCTCAAGAGTTTTATTGATAAAATGGCTACCTCCATCACTGATAACTACCCGTGGGACTCCAAATCTTGGGAAAATTAAAGAGCTTTACCACAACTTTTGAGTCATTGGTTGGAGATGCAACTGCTTCTACCCACTTGTTCACATAGTCCACAACAACAAGTATATACTGATTCCCGTATGAGCTCACAAAGGGACCCATGAAATCAATGCCCCAACAGTCGAAGACTTCGACTTCAAGAATCGGATTCAGAGGCATCTCATTCCTCTTGGATATGTTACTGTGCCTTTGACAAGCCTCACATCTTGAGACAACACTCTTAGCGTCTTTAAACATAGTCGGCCACCAAAAACCACTCTGTAGAACCTTGGCTACCCTCTTGAAAGCCCCTAAGTGACCACCGTATGCTGAACCATGGCATTCTTGCAACACCGGGTAAATCTCTTCCTCAGCTAAGCATCGTCTATAGAAATGGTCCTTGTTAAGCACGTATAAATACGGCTCATCCCAATGATATCTCATCACATCTCTAAAGAACTTTTTCCTCTGATAGGAATCTAGCTCTGGTGGCTCTGACCCGCATGACAAGTAGTTCACAAGATCCGCAAACCATGGGAGGCTTCTTTCCCTGATCGTATTGGCCTCCTCCACTTCTAGATAGGACTTGACTAACATGAGATGTTCTTCGGGCAAAGCATCATCTATAGGTACTTGTGATTCGATTCTCAACCTTGAGAGATGGTCAGCAGCTGCATTCTCAATACCTTTCTTGTCAAGCACCTCCATATCAAATTCTTGAAGCAACAAAACCCATCTGAGAAGTCTTGGCTTAGCATCTTTCTTGGCCATTAGGTATCTCAAGGCTGCGTGATCTGTATAGACAATGAACTTTGATCCCACGAGATAGTTCCTGAATTTATCAAACGCAATTACAATGGCCAACATTTCTTTCTCGGTAGTCGTGTACTTCTCTTGAGCTGAGTCCAATGTGCGGCTTGCGTAATAGATCACATGGAGATTTTTATCTTTCTTCTGCCCCAAGACAGCTCCCACGGCATAATCTGATGCATCCGTCATCACTTCAAAGGGTAATGACCAATCAGGGGCTTGGACGATCGGTGCACTGATCAACGCCTCTTTGATCTTCTTGAAAGCTTCCTCACACTCATCATCAAAGACAAAATCAACCTCTTTTCACAACAGCCTCGTCAAAGGTCTAGCTGTTTTAAAGAAATCTTTGATAAATCTCCTGTAGAACCCTGCATTCCCAAGGAAGCTTCTTATCCCTTTCACCGAGTTCGGAGCTTGCAGATTCACCATAACCTCGATCTTGGCTTTATCCACCTTTATGCCTCTCTCTGATACCTTGTGACCCAAAACAATCCCTTCTTGAACCATGAAGTGGCATTTCTCCCAGTTCAAGGCAAGCCTGTGCTCCTCACATCGCTTTAAAACCTGAGACAAGTTAGAAAGACAATCGGAGAAAGAGGAGCCATAGACAGAAAAGTCGTCCATGAACACCTCCACTTTCTCTTCAAAGAGGTCAGAGAAGATATGCATCTTACACCTTTGAAAAGTCGCAGGTGCATTACAAAGACCAAAAGCCATTCTTCTATAAGCATAAGTGCCATAAGGGAATGTAAATGTTGTTTTCTCTTAATCTCGGGGATCTATGGGGATTTGAAAGAAACCCGAGTACCCATCAAGAAAACAAAAATAAGGATGATTAGCCAGCCTCTCAAGCATTTGATCAATGAATGGCAAAGGGAAATGATCTTTCCTAGAAGCAGAATTCAGTTTTCTATAGTCTATGCACATGCGATGACCGGTGATGGTTCTTTGGACTATAAGCTCATCCTTTTTGTTTTTTGGGCACAACGTGAACATGAGATACCTACCTTGAGTCAGAAATTGGGTATATTATCCCTGCCTCAAGGAGTTTGAGTATCTCCTTCTTAACCACCTCCTTGAGGTTCGGGTTAAGACGTCGTTGATGCTCAATAGAAGACATAGATTGGTCTTCTAAGTGTATCCTGCGGGTGCATATGTCAGGAGAGATGCCTCTAATATCGGCCAAATAATACCCTATTGCTCTCCTGAACTTTCTATGCTCGCTAAGCAATGCACCCTCTTCATGCTCTAACAAGTTATCATTGATGATCACAGGATATGAAGAGTTTGAGCCTAAGAAAGCGTACCTCAGCCCTGTTGGTAGAGGCTTGAGCTCAACAGGGGATGCATCAGCCTCATTCCAATCAGCATCGAAGCTGCATTGCCTCGGAACAGCTTCCTCGCGTGGTTTATCACTGACCTCGGCATAAAATGTTGCGGCCATGATATCCTGAGGTGTCTCCCAACAGTCTTGGACTCCCCGATGTCTAAAATGCCGAGGCCACTCTTCCTGAGCTCCAAAAACTTTGTCTCAGCTTCAAGTTCTTTCGGTTGGTCCAAGAGACGCTTGTACACCTCGCTTTCCTCGTTCAAGTACCCGTGCTCACTTTGTTCCCGCGTTAAGACCACTTGTAATGGGTCTTCTGCGTTTAACTCCTCTAGGATCTCATCAGCTAGCTCATCCATGGTTTCAACATAGAAAACCTGACCTCCAATGGCCGGTTTCTTCATCATTTCCTTCACGTCAAACTTCATAGTTTCAGAACCGATGTGCAGCTCGATCATGCCTCCTCTCACATCAATGATCGCTCCTGCTGTTGCTAAGAACGGTTTTCCCAAGATGATGGGGTCAACAGGCTCCTCATCCATCTCAAGAACTATGAAATCAGTGGGGATCTCTATTTCACCAATTCTCAAAGGCAAATCTTCAAGTAAGCCCACCGGTAATCTCACTGATCTATCAGCTAACACAAGGGAGATCTTGGCAGGTTTATAGCTTTTAAATCCCAGTCTCTTTGCCACCGTATAGGGCATTAAGCTCACGGAAACTCCTAGATCACACAAGCACAGTAAAGCTGCCCGGATCTGATAACTTTCTTGGTATAGATCTCCCCTGAATGATAGCGCTACATTCGTGACTCAATATCACCATACCCTGGAGCTCCTTTGTCTTGTTGAGAATTGCATCCTTTAGAAAATTTCCAAGTTGTGGTATAGCTAAGAAAACATCTATGATAGGCAAAGTCATTTGCGTGTTCTCCAAATGTTTCTCAAAGACTGCCTTGGCTCTATCTAGGATTTGCTTCTTGAATCGCCCTGGAAATGGTATCTTAGGCTGATAAGAGGTGGTGGTACGTGTGGATTTTCAAGCTCAGGTGTCTTCTCCACCTCTTTACCTTTGTCTTTGACCGGTTCTTTCTCTAAAACCTCATCTTCTTACGCATCATTTGAGGCTGCCTTCCCACCAATTTGCTCGTTGTCCTCAACGAGCTTTGGCTTAGGTGCTGGAGCTTGTAATTCTTTTCCACTCCTCAATGTGATGGCGTTCACATACTCTTTCGGATTTGGTTCCGGCTTTCCTGGTAAAGCCGGACCTCTTGAAGATGTTGAAGCTTGATTCTGCTTAAGCTCCCGTATATCTTGTTGCATTGTTGCGTGCTGGCTCTCAACTCGTTGCTGGCCTTGTAATAATTGCTGTAGAAGCCCACAGACGTCAGGTCCCATCTGATTCTCAGCCGTTCCTTGGTTCTATTACTGATTACCCATTGGCTGGGGACCGAACCCTGGTGGAAACTTATGCTGCTGCGGTTGGCTGTTGAAGTTGTTGCTTTGAGCCGGTTGATTCTGCTGACTGTAGCTTTGTTGTTTCCCACCAAACTGTTGCTTGGGCTGAAAGCTATTCAGAAATGGAGCTTTAGGAGCATAGCTTTGTTGGTGTTGTTGAGCAGGGTATACTTGGTCTTGAGGATTAGCTACATTTGGGTTTCGGTAAGAGAGGTTTGGATTGTTCCCAAAGTTGTTAAACCACTGATACCTTTATTGGTTCCCTATGTAGTTTATCTCTTCCTGTGTGAGACCATCTTCATTGAAATTATCAAAGCTTGGCCCTTGCTCATCAAACTCGCCGACAAAGTGTATTGGCTTTTCTGTAGCCATTAGAACCTTGTCAAGCTTTCTCTGTAGCTCTCTAATGTCTTTCTCTATTCGCAACTCTTTACTAGATCCTTCAGATTGGTTAGCCCTGTCGAAATCCTATCCATAGGTGTCATTAGACATTGCAAGGTTCTCCACGAGCTCCGTTGCCGTGTTTATCTCTTTCCCAAGAAAATTCTCGTTGGAGGCTGTATCTAGTTGGTTATGGATCTTGGGGAGGGCACCTCGGTATAAAGTACTCAGGAGGGATGCCTCCGAGAAGCCGTGGTGTGGGCATTGGTTGGTATAGCTTCTGAACCGTTCCCAAGCTTCACTAAAACTCTCGTTGGTGTGTTGTGTGAAGCTGGAGATCTGATTCCTCAGCTTGGCCGTGCGTGATGTGGAGAAGAACTTGGACAAGAATGCCAGCTTACATTGCTCCCATGTTTGTATAGAACCCCTCGGGAGGTTCTTTTCTCATTGGTGTGCTTTATCACGGAGGCTGAATGGGAACAGGCATAGCTTAAAAACTGTCTTCTGATAGCCCGTTTATCTTCGTTAGGTCGCAAACTCGATCAAATTGATCAAGATGCTCAAGAGGGTCTTCTCGGGGTAGACCGTGGAACTTGGTGTTCTGCACCATACTGAGCAGGGAAGCTTTAACTTCAAAGTTGTTGTTTTGCACAGGTGGTGCCTGAATCCCGGCTCTATATTGATGCGCGTTTGCTCGGTCATTTTCTCCAACAAAGACCGGAGGAGGTTGTCTCTGAGCTGGTGGTGGTGGCGGAGGAATATGATGTGCTTGCTGCTCATTTCTGTTGGCTTGATGTTGGTTTTGTTGAGCAAGCCTTTCATTTTTCTGAGCCTGTTGTTGATTAACATAGGCCTGCTGTTCATTCCTCTCGGCCTGCGCTTGATTAGCCTGAGCCTGGTGCTCGGCATCTTGAGCCTGCTGCTCAATCCTTTGCTGTTCTGCCATTCCAAGCCGTTCAAAGTGCCATTCTCTCTCGCGTGCCCTCCGTTCTATTCGGTTGATGTTGTTGTCGTAAGGGAGAGGCGGTTCTGTGCTGCGAGACCTGGTTTTCATGCACCCGAAAGTAAAGCCAGAACTTGTAAAAGAGTTAGTAAAACAAAAGAAAGTAAAGTCTTGATCTCAAGAACAAGTAAGAAACTAATGCTCCCACAAGTTGGCAACAGCAACAATTGATAACTAAGAGTTTTCAAGCTCTTTATAGAGGTTATCAATCCCCTGTCTTGTAGTACAAGGGGTTTTAAAACCAAACTTGTGGAGAGGCACTAATCTATGTTACTTGTGATCTTAAGTCAAGATGATCAAGTAAAGGTTTTTGGTAACTAATCTATATGAAAAGCAAATAATCATGAAAATAAAACAAGCGATGATATTTAGACTAGATGAAGATGCAAATGATAATAAGTAAATGAGCAAATGGTCGGATGATGATAATAGATGATAAAGGCAGAGGCTTTAGACAGGGTAAAGGACTCGGGTGTCTCCAAGCTAAACCAGCGAGATAATGAATCAATATTAGCAAACATTTTCATTTAACATGAACTCAAAATATGATAATCCTCTCATGAAGGCATTAAACATCTAAATTGATTCTCTTTCATACCAAAATCCCTTTTGAGAAGCATGAATCAGTCAGGTTTAAGATACAGTTCAATAAGTCGTTTAAGAGAACAAACTATCACTCTCACGATGAAAGACTCTTAAACCCTTAGCCAATTGGTTCAGACATTTCCTCAAACACATTTGATGCAAGGAAAGTCTCAGATCTGGACCGCAAGTGATGTGCTTGGATCCAGCTTAGAGTACAAGAATGGCTAAGGAATGAAACATGCAAGCTAGACCCCTAAACTCACTAATCTATCTTGGAAACACCCTAATCTACCTATCTAAAACCTCTTAAATGGACTACTCACTGATCATAACGAGCTCACTAAGTCTTTTGCAAGACGTGTAGCTGGTCATGATTAGAAGCTTTAGTGCTGGCGAATAAAAGAAATGGACAAGAACGAGATTCTTACGTGAAAACGAGATATCAGATTAGATTAATCAAGTTTCACAAAAGAGGCAAGTTCTTAAAGCTAAAACAGGTAGGAAATAAGATAAGATAAAAGATGATTAGGTTTCTGGTCCTAAAATCTATTTATAGTGAAGGGTAAGTGTTGCGGGTCAGCCCGGAACAAACCGGGTACTGAACGCTCTTCTTGTGTCGTCGGGTGAGCACCTCGGTGTGTGAGAGTCTGAAGCCGAGGTCTTGATGCCGAGGGGTGCACGTGAGCAAAGGTCAAGATGAAGATCTCATGAAGAACATGTCAAGAACATGCATAAACCCTAATCTTCAATCCATCTTTACGTGCATTCTCTGAGTCAACTTGTTCTTGAATCTGGGTTCGTGACAAGGGACCTCGTCATGCAATGCCGAGGAGCTTGTTAGTCGAGGGGTTCAGGAAGATGAAGTCCGGCATGCAATACCGAGGTCTTTAAGCCGAGGTTCACGTTCAACACTTAGCTGTTTTCAGCTTCGCTTCTCCAGCATGCATACCTCGATCTTGACATACCGGGAAGTTAGTACAAGGTCTAGTACAAAGAGCTTCAGGGGACGAGCCTCGGCCTAAGCAATGTAGAGGTAATGATGCCGAGGCTCGTAGAAACACTTAGCGCGTATCACACTCCTTGGGCTCGTACTGATCAACTTGTCTTCCGGTTGCGATAACTTTCAGCACACGACTCCAAATGTCTTGAAACCAGTCTCATAATCAAGGTAACTCATTCAGCTCAAACTTTGGTGAAGAAACCATCTGAGCTTGGGAAGTGGAAGGCTTCCCGGATTGCTCATCTTTGCACCGCATCGGAATGACTGGAAAAACAGCTTATAGACCGATGTCTCTTCTGGAGACGATATCTTCCAAACCACCTCTCCAAATTGGGTGATCTCAGGTGTTCCAGAAATAGCGCTCAAATATCTTTAATATTGATGAAGGCCCTGTATACTGATTCGAGCTGGAAGGGCATCGTTCCATGTAATCTTCGAAACCCATCGGATCGGCTTTTGAATGCATGCAAGACAGGTGTGTCTTCCGGTAGCGATATCTCTCTACTCCCTGCTCCGAATTCTGAGATTCCAACTGTTCTATGATCTTGACTTGATTATCTCCAACTTTGGTGAAGTCCCCGTCAACTGATTCGGGCCAGAAGATTCCCTGGATTTGCGATCTTTGATGCGCGCGGGTGAAAAATAATTTTAGCCGAGAAATGCTTCCCGCGGTAAGGAAAATGTCTGAGAAACGTGTACCGCGGGAACCTTTTTAGCGGATAAAAACTTCTCGCCTCGGCATAAAATTTCACCCGATGGAGTTTTCACCCGGTAAAGATTTTTAGCCGGTAAAGACCACCCGATAGCGATTTTAGCCGATATTTTGATCCAGCCGGTATGAGTTTTCGCCGAGAAATTTCTCCAAGCGGTTTTCACCATTTTTGAACCTCTTCTTCACATTTTCCACTCCTGATCTTCCTCTTGAGCTCCAAATAGCCTCCGAAGCACCTGATAAAGACTCCAAACCATGCAAAACTCTTTGGGACCTAATGCAAATCCTAAAGCCTATTTTAATGCCTAAAGACTCAAAATGAATGAGAAAACACATGAGTTGGACTCTAAAGTGCAGTTTAAATGATGCGAAATATAGACATATCAGAAATGAATCATTAGAGCTCAAAGATTCAATGCAACCAAGTACTTCAGTATTTATCTCATCAAAACGATCATTAAACTCTTGAATTTGCATATCCAATACAGTGAAAAAGCATTCCACCTTGTAATGATACACGATGGTTTTGTTGCTTTTCGTTCTTGGTTTCCTTGAATCAATCAGTTCGTCTTCCATAACCAACAGCTCTGTCTTATAATTCTCACAAAAAGAATAAACTTTGTTGATAAAAGATTCCCATCCATTATTCTTGAGCTTGTACAATTGTTACTTGGTGGATTTCACTAGTGACATAGAATTCAGAATATCTAGATCTTTCCTTTGTAGAGCCTTTGATAAATTATTTTTGAGTCCAAGAAGAAGCAGCATCAACTGTAAATAGAACACAAAATCAAAAGTGTGAAAGTATTTGAAAAGACCATTAGCTTGGCATCTTTTAATACGATCAGTCCATCGCTTTCGACGTACTCCAACACTTTAATAACCAAAGGAAATAGATCAACCAAACGCAATAATGTTTTATAGCGAGATCCCCAACGAGTTTTACCGGGTCTTTGGAATGAAAGCTCTTGATTCAACCCTTTTCCCATCTAAATTTCACCTTTCTTGGTTTTTTCCTCAATCCTTTTTCGATGGTCTTCTCGAACCATATCTTTTCTCTTGCAGGAAGCTCCAACAACATTTAACAAGACAACAATCATGTCAAAGAAGTTCCCAACTTCTAAATGTTTTTGAGCTATTGTAATAACAACCAATTGAAGGTGGCGAGCAAAGCAGTGAACATAATAGGCAGAATTATTTTCTTTCAAAATTAAAGCTCTCAACCCATTGAATTCACCCTTCATATTACTCGCTTCATCGTATCCATGCCCTCTTAACATGTTCATACTCAATCCATGTTTAGCAAAAAATGAATCAACAGCACATTTGAGAGATAAAGATGATGTTTCTTTCACATGAACAAGACCAATAAAATTTTCTTTAACTATCCCATGTTTATCAACAAAGCGAAAGACCACTGCGATTTGCTCTTTATCAGAAACATCTGCAGATTCATCCACCAACAAACAAAACACACCATGATCAATTTCTTGAATAACTGACTCAATGATTTCCTTTGCAAAGCAATGAACTATCTCTGTCTGAATTTTGTGAGACAACATCTGATTATTTTTTTGGAGCATTCTCCAACACAACCTTACTTACAAGCTCATTCTGCTTAGCATTGTATTTCAGAAGCTCCAAAAAGTTTCCTTTGTTAGTTAAATTCACTGACTCATCGTGACCCCGAAACGGTAATCCTTGTCGTAGCAAATATCTACAAGCATTAATTGAAGCATTCAATCTGGTATTGTATTCATTTTTTGGCTGCATCTTCTTGCTTATAAAAAGCTTGAAAAATTGACTGTCCTTGTGTCATCAGATTATCAGATCTTTTCAATGCACTATTGTCCTACATGATTACGCAATTTCTCTGTCTTGTTCAACTATCAAACCATTTTGTCACAAATGCACTGTAATCTCTAAACAAGTAGCAAAACAAACAAAATGCTTTGTCTTTTTTTTTTCACACTTCCAACCAATCACCATACTGATGAAACCAAGATGAATTAAATCGTCTTAATTTATTCTCGATTGTTTTATGAGGAAATTTATGACCACGAGGTTGACAAGGACATTTCATCAGATATTTGCGTCTAACTTCGTCTCTCTCATTTGGATGATTTTCCAATATTCTTTCTTTATCTGCAGGATCAGAAGGCAAATTTTCCAAATCACCAGACAAATTTTCCAAATCATCTTCAGGAGTCTTTCTTTTAAAAGATCTTTTCTCTAAATCACCAGACAAATTCTCCGAATTATTTTCAGGAGCCTTTCTTTTAATAGAGTTTTTCTCCAAATCACCAAACAAATTCTCGGAATCATTTTCAGGAACCTTTTTTTAAAAAAATATCTTTCCATTGGCTATCTGAAAAAAAAAACTAAAATTATTTTAGCATATTAATTAACTCACTAAAAACAGTATATTACATCATTTATACAAAATAAATGATGTAAATTAATTTACTAATAATAATAATATTATTTTTAGATTAAAAATAAAAATTATTATTTTTCGTTAAAAATAAAAAATTATTTTAACCTAAAAACAATTAACAAAATTTAAGATCTAATTTTGATAAAGTACATATTACTTTAATTATATTATTATTTATAGGGTCCCTATTCTCTCACCTCCTTTTGGTATTTTCGATGTGGGACTTTGCAAAATGACACATGTAATGTAGGGTCCACATATAATAAATCATCTTCTTTTTTTATTTTTTCACATTCATTTTTTCACCAGAATATTTTCTTTCCTCCTTAGATTTTTTTTAAAAAATTAGTGGGGGGGGGCACAGGACCCTACACCCTTTCATGTAGGTCCGCCCCTGATACCGCCCATACACTGCAGATATATTGTAGTCGGCATTGAAGACAAGCCGACCAAGTGATAACACCGTATTTTGACCACTTTTATGGATCGTTTTGAAATAATTTTTCTATGTTTTTAATTGCTTTCAAGTACTTTTATTACGTTTTTCTAGTATTTGTAGTTCCAAGACTCTTTTCAGGTAACTTAGGGAAAAGCTTAACAAAATGGATAGAAAACCAGATTTCAGCTCAGAGTCAAACCGTCAGAAGTTCACCCCTGATTGAAGGCCTTCTCACCGTCTGATCCAGCTCAAATTTGGAGATCTTAAATATGGAAGTATCAGTTTTGCAGCACACTTTACAGCTTGGCAATCCAATGGTTCAATCAAAAGATACGCGAAGAGCTAGATGTCCCGTAAACCAGCCGGCAAGCGTTTCCACCCCCGGCCAACAGAGCATTTCCCGCGGTCAGAAGCACCGCGACCGCGGCCAGCCACACATTTCCCGCGGTCACACTCATCCCGACCGCGGCCAGATAACTCCGACCCCGAAGGCCCATTTCCGAAGCCCATATCATTTTCCCAGCCTTGATTCCGGAATCCTAGACCCTAGAGATGTCTTGAGCACTATAAATACATGTTTTACGAACCCTAATTCATATGCCCTCATATGTTCTTATTGTTTTAGAATACTTTTTAAGTTTAAGGTCTTAGGGAGAGAGAGATTTGTCTCTTGAACCCTTGTTCTTTCTTTTTCAATTTCGGTTTCTATTCTACTTTTTAATACTATGTTTTTGATTTCATTCATCATGTCTGAGTAGTTTTATTTTTGGGACTAAGGGATTTTCGATGGGGATTTATATGTTCGGTGAGGATTCCATGAGCTTTTGAGCCGAATCTTAGAACTTTTTCTTCTGAATTCGTTTTTACTGCATGAGAGTAGCGTCATGAACTACAATCTGATCCAGATGCTTGGTGACACGATAGTGTTCATCCGGTGTCAGATCTAGTTTGGGAGAGCAAAACAAACATAGGAGTGGAAACCTACCTATGGGCGATTTGTGAATGCTGACCAGTCTTAAACAAAATGCATCTCTTCTTTTCCAGGGCCAGAGTGGAAACCTACTGGTCAGGGTTGAGAGAGATAGTTGTATATGATCACGACAGTGACGTATTCATACGTCCGTGACTCCAGTTCGAAAATTTTAAGCTAAGATCTCATCAAATTTACTCTCTAGCAATGTTTTGAATCGTTCGTACCCCTGAGAAAACCCCAGCGCCTCTTTTCTTATAGATTCACACCATTTTATTTCAAGCTTTAGTTTACTATTTTCATTCCCTTTCAATCGATTTTCATTTAAGCAATTAGGTTAGCCATTTTTCCCGTTTTTACCCGTTTTCATTAAGTTTAGTTATTAGGTCATTTTAATTCTCGTAGTTTCTTTTTAAATTTCGTTTTTACGTTTTAAACACACCACCAAAACCGCCACAAAACCGTTTGGTTCTAGACTTACTTACTTCATATTTCTTTCGAATGCTTTTGCAGGAAAGATCCTCCTTCCCTGTGGATTCGATCCCTAAGTACTACAATCGATCAGCTGTGCACTTGCGGCTATTGATTTCATTTAGGGTAAAACTTGACAACTCTCAACACACGACCACATCAAGTTTTTGGCGGGGAAGGCACGTGTTTTCTTTTCCGCAAAACCCCAAGAAAGGTTGGTAAATTGACTATAGAACCCCTTTTTCTGCATATTTCCATTTTTCGGTTATTTTGTTTCCATTTCAGAAGATATGGATCCTATACATCGAAATACACACTATGACGAAGGTTTCTATAACACTCCTCAAGCCACCAGACGCAGAGAAGAACACCAAGCCTGAGATCTTAGCTACATGGATCGATACAGCCAGGCAAATCATCCATACCACCGGCGCAGAGAGTCTGTTCGACGCCGGGAAGATCCTTATGGTCCACCTCTGACCTACTTCGACCTACAGAACCCTAATCAGCAAGAGGACAACTTGAGGATCAGCAGACGTTTGGGACGCCTCGAAGGAATGATAAACCAGTTCCTTGATCAGTAGATTCTCACCGAAAACACCCTGCTCAAGAGAATTGATTTCATCTCTGAAGAGTTCAACAGAAAATTCGATGATCTGGCCAATCATGTTCGAGTTCTGGAAGAACAAACCCACAAGGACGCACAAACATTAGCTGGGATGATCCACCAAGTCGCAACAGAGCAGACAAGACAAGGGTATGGCATCATACAGAATTCAAGTGATATTGTCGAATCAAAGCAGGAGATTAAAGAAGTCAGAGAATCCGTCTCCTGGTATAGAGAGAAGACAGACGAAGAGTTGCAAGAGATCGAGCACAGGCTGAACAAACTCGAGCTCAAAGCACGGGAGATTGATGCAAGAATGGAACAGATGCCCAACATTGAGCAAATTGAGAGATTTTCTAAGAGATCTCCCAAAGATCCTGATGAAGATGCACAACAACACCCTGGTATGAGTTCATATGATGCTGGTCTACCCAATAAATAAGCTGGAGAAGTTCGTGTCAAGTACAAGAAGGAAGAAACAGACTATGAGCAAGTTATATCCGGAGCCGCGGGTCCGAGCATCCTGACCGCGACCAAGGCTCCTTTTCCCGCGGTTGCGACGCCTCTGACCGCGGGAGTTGGTCGTTCAGATCCACCTCAGGGATTTGATAGAAAAATAATACATCTTCTGTCCCAACTTCAACCTCCAGCACCTAAAAAGCAGCTCAGGGAGAAGAAAACCAAGTTTCAGATGAAGAAACAGATTAGCAGGAATCATTACCTTGTATGATGGCAAGGGAATGTGTTGAAGATTCAGCTGACTCTTCAATCCAAGAAGACCCGATATGCAGCAAGATAAAGATGCGATACATCGATTCAATCATTGAATACGACGCTGCAGCTTTCTTTTGTGAATCCTATTCTGCATTTGAAACACCAGCCAACACCTACAGAGAAAGGCAAGTTCGAATTCTCCATAAGGTCAAGACTACAGGTCAGTTTCTTATCTCTTGTTCTATTAGAGGAGAAATGTTTAAAAACGTGCTTTGTGAGTCTGGAGCTTGTCTTAACATGATGTCCAAGGCAATTGCTTTGAGACTTGGTATTAAACACCTGCGCAGGACTAGAGCAAAGATTAGTCTAGCTGATGATTCCAATGCAACACCTCAAGGAATAGCTCATGAAATTCCTTTGAGAATAGGAGATTGCATAGTGCATGTCGACTTCGACATTGTCGAAACGAGAGACGCAACATATCCAGTGATTCTCGGATGGTATTTTCTAGCAACTTCTGGAGCTATAATGGAATAGCCAAACAGGAAGATTTCATTTGCTAATATCGACAAAGATGTCTTCACAGAAGCTGTCCCATACAACAGCAAAGCAGGAAAACGTTCTGCAACAGAAGAGTTTGAAGAAGAGCTTTGGAGTGACGAAGAACCTGTTAGGCAAAGCAAGGAGATGTCAAAAAAGACTTGTCTCAAGACAAGGTCTTTTTCATTGGACTAAGCCACGTCCAACACCAAAAGTCGAGCTAAACGACTTAAAACAGAAGCGCTTAATGGGAGGCAACCCATTTAGGTATTGTTTTCTTTAGGATTTTTCTTTCTTTTTCTATCGATCTTTTTCTTTCTTTTTCTATTGATCTTTTTCTTTTTCTTAGTTTCAGGTGTTTCTTATAAAACAAAAAAACCAAAAAAATCAAAAAACCCGAAAAAACCAAAAAGAAGAATGGTCCCTGACTGCTCGGCCCAGCAGGAACCAAGGAGAAGCAGGAAGAGGCCGCGAGATAGGCCCCCGCGGTCGCGTCTTTCTGACCGCGGCCGAGCACTGGTTTGCCGCGGTCGCGTGGCTCCTGACCGCGGCAAATGGTCGTTGAGATCAAACCCGACCCCAAGCCACCCACTTCACCTCATTCCACCTCACCAATCCCCACTCCACCTAATTCATCACTTTCCACCACCTTCATCACCACCTATCACCTTCCCAAACCTCTTCGAATGAATCTGGTTCATATCCACCAGCATCCCGGATCCAGGTAAGTTCTCTTTGGACTTACCAATTCGATTATCTATGCATTTTTCTCATCCAATCTCGACTTGTTTCACACTGAGGACAGTGTGATTTAAGTCTGGGGGAGGATTTCATCCCTTTCTAACCACTTTTCTTTCATGAGTCTTGCATTATCTACACTTTTTGCATTTTCCTTAAAGTTTTTCAAAATCGGTTTTCAAAATAAAATACGTTTTAAAGGGAATGGTGAACATGAATCAATGATAGTTGACTGTGTGCTTTTAGACTGTTCCTAGTGACATGCTCATTCATGATTTAGGACTAGGCTAGGCGGTAGCTAAGCACATTTGAAACGAAGTACCCCAGAGGAATTTGAATGATTTCGATTTAGATGAAGGAATACACTAGCTCTGTTTTATTTGGACTTAACTTTCTCATTGAAGCATTAGACCAGGGAAACGAATCATACATTCAGGACTCCTTTATCCTTTTACCACTCTCTGTTGATCCTGAATGGCTAGTTTATCTTTAGCTAGTTCCCCACCTTAACCAATCCTATTTCAAACCACATGCACTCTTGTTTTCTATTGTCTTATATGCAGATAAGTGCAAAAACGTTGGAGAGAAAGAGGAACGACGCAGTTTTCAGTCACCAAGGACAGAGACCTGCGATTTGCCGGAAAAGTTCCCGGAAGGATTCAACACAAGAGGAAGCTCAGTTTGCCTTAGAAAAATCTCAAATTTTGGTACAATCTCGTCCTCTAGTCTCTCTCTCTTTAAAAGGCATTTCCTTTTCAAAAAAAAAAAATCCAAAAATAAGAAAAGAAGGAAATAAAAGCCTTAGAGAGTCTAGAGAGGTCGAATTTTAAGTCCCAAGGCAACTGGAGTCTGATTTTATGGAGTTTTGGAGATCATTTTCTGATTCCCGGAAAGAATCTAAGTCTGGGGGAATAGCTGTTCACAACAAAGGAGGAAGGATTATGCAACAACATTTGGCAAGAAGAAGTGACTGAAAATTGCGGTCATCAACAGGTCCTTATCTCTCTTGCGGTTTTGCATATTATCTTGCATCCTCCAGATTCATCAGGTAACCCGAAACACTTTAACTCCACCATTTAAACAGCCCTTTTAATGTCAAACGCCGTCTACCCTGAATGATGTCTTTAATGAGAACTCACTATTGAACTTAATGAATGTAGAGAGCTAGTTGACTGGAATCAAGATTTAGATTGTTTAAGTTTTGCATGACGGAAAAAGTGGACTAGTATCTTTTGTGCATTGGTGAGAATTTTCTAGACTAAGTTGTGGATTGATGCACGATCTTTGTTCCTAGTTTAGGAGTTCATGTCTCTGAGATTTGTGCATTCCCTATTTTTGTTTTAACTTAACCAGTTTAGGCTTTTGCTTTGTTTGAGGACAAACAAAGGTTTAAGTCTGGGGGAGTTGATAACACCGTATTTTGACCAATTTTATGGATCGTTTTGAAATACTTTTTCTATGTTTTTAATTGCTTTTAAGTACTTTTATTACGTTTTTCTAGTATTTGTAGTTCCAAGACTCTTTTCAGGTAACTTAGGGAAAAGCTTAACAAAATGGATAGAAAACCAGATTTCAGCTCAGAGTCAAACCGTCAGAAGTTCACCCCTGATTGAAGGCCTTCTCACTGTCTGATCCAGCTCAAATTTGAAGATATTAAAGATGGAAGTATCAGCTTTCCAGCACACTTTACAGCTTGACAATCCAACGGTTCAATCAAAAGATACGCGAAGAGCAAGATGTCTCGTAAACCAGCCGGCAAGCGTTTCCACCCGCGGCCAACAGAGTATTTCCCGGGGTCAGAAGCACCGCGACCGCGGCCATCCACCCATTTCCCGCGGTCACACTCATCCCGACCGCGGCCAGCTAACTCCGACCCCGAAGCCCATATCATTTTCCCAGCCTTGATTTCGGAACCCTAGACCCTAGAGATGTCTTGAGCACTATAAATACATGTTTTACGAACCCTAATTCATATGCCCTCATATGTTCTTATTGTTTTAGAATACTTTTTAAGTTTTAGGTTTTAGGGAGAGAGAGATTTGTCTCTTGAACCCTTGTTCTTTCTTTTTCAATTTCGGTTTCTATTCTACTTTTTAATACTACAGTAAAACCTCTATAAATTAATACTCGATAAATTAATAATCACTATAAATTAATAAATTTCTCTGGTCCCGAGTTGGGCCAATGTAAAAAATCATCAAATTCGATAAAATAATAAGATAATAATTTTTTTAAAACTCCTATGTAAAAATATGGTCCCAACAAAAACATAAATTAATAATTATAAATTTTAGGTAAATATATCTAAGGTAATCTAGAAAAATATGAATCCATTGTTGTTTGCTTTTTCTGAAAGTTGGAATCTCGTTGAAACTTATCTCTAATTTTACTTATTGCATCAACAACTTCTGGTGTTGTCTTCTCAGTCTGCATCCAAATTTTTTGAAGAGTTCTTGAAGCCATAATCGCTTCCTTACGCGAAACTGCTGTCAAGACCGGACGTGAAGGTCTCCCCTCATCCGGCTCTCCGCAGGGGAATCTCCACTCACTGCTTCCCCTAATATCCTCCCTTTACCACATCATGGGGGTTTACAGGAGATCCCAGAGGCTCGCTCGGAAAGGCTGCTATACCATACCTTTTGACTCAACTCTACTCTAGTAGTCACTAGACTCACTAGAATAGTCCGTCCGGCTGCTCTAAATAGATAATTTTGTATCTAATTGGATAAAAGCAGGCGCGGATTTATGGATAGGAGATGTTGTGCGAGTATCGACAGGCCCTAAATTATCAACAGGTTCCCCAAGCACGTTGAAAATTCGTCCTAGAGTCGCTCCGCCGACTGGAACACTTAGAGGATTTCCCATATCAACCACGTCCATTCCTCTCTTTAAACCCTCTGTCGCACTCATAGCTACAGCTCTAACTCGATTGTTTCCTAATAATTGCTGTACTTCACAAGTCACATTAATTTCTTGACCAAGATTCCATAACATCATCTTCAACTTCATCATCAACATTAAGGACAGTAGCCACAATCTCTTCTAAACTCTGAACTTCTGAGCATGTATCGTTTTCAGCAGGATAGTCGAGTATGGTATTAACATCCATTTTGTTCCGATAACCGAGATAATTAATCAAAACCTCAAGTTCATGAATGTCAAGGAAAAATTTAAGAAATAAAAAAATGGAATACTAACATAAATTGAAGAAAACTGCTTCATATATTAACATAAAAATATGGAATATTAGTATAAAAAATTAAGGAATTAAAAATGTACATTAATTAAGTACACAAACATTATCTAATTTATACAATAAATTAATAATTATTAATTTATAGATAAATTAATATCACGATACACTAATAAAATATTATGGTCCCGACATTATTAATTTATAGAGGTTTTACTGTATGTTTTTGATTTCGTTCATCATGTCTGAGTAGTTTTATTGTTGGGACTAAGGGATTTTCGATGGGGATTTATATGTTCGGTGAGGATTCCATGAGCTTTTGAGCCGAATCTTAGAACTTTTTCTTCTGAATTCGTTTTTACTGCATGAGAGTTGCGTCATGAACTACAATCTGATCCAGATGATTGGTGACACGAAAGTGTTCATCCGGTGTCAGATCTAGTTTGGGAGAGCAAAACAAACATAGGAGTGGAAACCTACCTATGAGAGATTTGTGAATGCTGACGAGTCTTAAACATAATGCATCTCTTCTTTTCCAGGACCAGAGTGGAAACCTACTGGTCAGGGTTGAGAGAGATAGTTGTCTATGATCACGACAGTGGCGTATTCATACGTCCGTGACTCCAGTTCGAAAAGTTTAAGCTAAGATCTTATCAAATTTACTCTCTAGCAATGTTTTGAATCGTTCGTACACCTGAGAAAACTTCCCTGAACCCCAGCGCCTCTTTTCTTATAGATCCACACCATTTTATTTCAAGCTTTAGTTTACTATTTTCATTCCCTTTCAATCGATTTTCATTTAAGCAATTAGGTTTGCCGTTTTTCCCGTTTTTACCCGTTTTCATTAAGTTTAGTTATTAGGTCATTTTAATTCCTGTTGTTTCTTTTTAAATTTCATTTTTACGTTTTAAACACACCACCAAAACCCCCACAAAACCGTTTGGTTATAGACTTCCTTACTTCATATTTCTTTCGTAGGCTTTTGCAGGAAAGATCATCCTTCCCTGTGGATTCGATCCCTAAGTACTACAATCGATCAGCTGTGCACTTGCGGCTATTGATTTCATTTAGGGTAAAACTTGACAACCCTCAACACACGACCACATCACCAAGACACCCAAAGAGAACACTCATACCAGTCAGAATGTGACCGGTATGGAGCCCAAGACCTGAACGTGGACCACCACCTATAAATACCCTAGGCCTAGTTATAGAGCACACATCTCTTCCCTTTGTAAATTTTTTTTTTTTTTGGTATCTAAAATTTGTAAACAGATCTTTTATTGAGTTCAGTGCAAGTTTGAATCTTATTTAATTTACTCTAATCTATCTTCTTTTTATCTTTTCTTAATCATTAATAATCATGATACTTAACATATCTTTCATCAGATTTGTTTAGTTAAACATGATTAGTGAGTAGTTTATCTTTTGAATCCATGTGTGAGATAGATTAAGGTGATTTCAGGGTTGATCTATGTTTTCTAGGTTTTAGATTCTTGTTTTCTTATTTATCTAAGTGACTTTATGTCAGATTTGCTTGAGATAGATAAATCTTAGTCTTTTAGGAAATTTCACAACCCATAAGGTGTTTGATGAATTTCTCCAATGAATTTAGATAAAGGATTTGCATGCTTAACTCATGAGAATGATTGTATAAGGTGTTTATTTAGTCATTTGATCTGTTATTAATTTTTGATAATTGCTTTTTCACAAATGATCGTTTGTTCTTGATTAAGTAATTAGCAAAAATATTAGTTTCATGAGTGTGAATTACTCTAAATTAATGATCTAGATTATGCAAGTAATTGATTGTTTTAGCATCATAGATCATATCTAGAGTTTAGCAAAGTGAATGATCTCACCCAATGATTCATCTTTTTATTATTGTTAATCTTGCTTAGTTAATTGCTTTGTTTAGTTTCCTTATTTATTTGTATTTAATTTAAATCACTTAGACATTAGTTGAAAAACCAAAACGTCTTGCTTGCTAGGATTAAGAAGTATTATACAAATTCTTACTGATTGAACCTTATCCCATTTGGATTGTTCCTCTTATGCTAAAATATCACCAAGAGATTAATTGATCTTATTGACTTGCAAAAGTGTTTTTATCAGAATATCGAGAACATGCCCCAAAGTTGTGTGTGCTGGAATCCCCTTGTCAATAACTCCCTATGCTCCTATGATGTCCATCAGTTTGCCTGATGGAGACCATTGATCAAACCAGAAATGGGTAGAATATCCATTTCTTACTTATAACTTATGACATCTTATTATCAAATCTGAATCTAGGAAAGCATTAGTAGAAGCACAATCATACTTGTTTGATAATCCTGTTGTATGATCAATATGTGTAAAGTAGCTAGATGGTGTTGGAGCACTAATATAGGTCTGTCAAAAGGTGATGTGGCATTTGTTGATATAAAATTTAATCTCACAATCTTATAAATCAAGTGATTTCAAAGCCTACAACTTGAAATGGATGGTGAGAAGATAGTAGAGGTGGAGATGGAGGTGTTGATTGAATCACACAAATTAACACATGAAAAAGCAACTTAAATTGCAGAAGTTTCACACGAAGAGTAAAACATCTCCCATAATATTCTAATGATATACACTTGATTTTAAGAGGAAAACAATTAAAATAGACAAGCAAAACAAAGCATAAAAGCTTCAAGAGGAAAACACTCTTTATGTTATAAAATATATTGATTATACATTTGGGAATAGTTTTCTCCCCAAACTTCTTAGCTATTAAATATTCATCTCCCTAGAGATTCATCTCCCATGGACTACTTTGTCCCCAAGTTTATAAAACTTTATCTCCAACCTTCTTTGCTATATATATGTGAGCTTGGCTTTGTAAAAGATTGACAATCTAGTGAGAGAAATAAGAAAATATCTTGATAGTTTTTTTCTTCATTCTCTAACTCTCTTTCTAAGTCTCTCTTCTCTAGTGTTTACATATATACGAACGCCTTCCCAAAGTTGTTTTTCACAACACGTTTTCAGCATGATCGTCTCCTTGCTCGTTCGTATACGGAAAACACGATCATCTCTCTGTTACTGTTCGTTCATTCATCAATTTGAAGGTAATAGTTACATTCATGTTATCTTTTTAAGTTTCTATATTATGAACGGAATGGTAGGCTCCATCTCCTCAAAATCTATGATAGGCTTGTTTTTAATTTTTTTGTTGTTATCGATTATGCCTTCTCTATTTATGTATTATTTTTTTCAGAAAGATAGGCTATGTGTAGCACGATCTTTCTAACTTGTTCCCACGATGGCTCGGCTGAATCCAGACTACACTCGACAAAATTGTAGTCGCTCTCGGCTTGAATCGGATATCTCTCGGCTACAGATAATTTCTCTTGACTGACTTCTCTTAAAACTGTTTCTCTCAATCTTTCTGAGGTTTTTGATCGCTCGAAGAAGAGAAAATGAGCCAGAACCCTTTAATATATAGGCGCTCACTTGTTTTTCTGCAGAAAATCGCCCAGAAATCGTTCTCGCGCCAATATGAACTCCCTCTTGGCTAAAAACCGCTCACGCGTATATTTTACCCGACAATAACTGTTTCCACGCTAGCGCTTGCTCGACCAAATCCAATAACCGTTCCAGCACTTTTTCCCGAAAGCGCTTACCCGATAACCGCTCCTGCGCAAACCCGAAGCCGACAAAGGCTGTCTTATCTGAATTCCAACCAAATTTAAAAAACTCGGCTTGTCAGAATATCCAGCTAAACTTTCCAAAAATCCCGGCAGCTGATTTTAGCTCGGACAAAGCTTGATTTGGCTAGGCGAATGTTGGACTTAGCTCGGCATCACCGACTAAACCCAGTTTTCTCTGACTAAATCCATTTTCCGACTTTCCTCAGTTAACCTTCCCGGATTTTTCCCATTTCGGCTCTACATAAATCTAATTCCAGTAACCAATCTTCCTACTTGGTAAGATTTTCCCAAATACGGGTGTTACACTATGCCTTCTCTGAAAAAAAAAATTATTATATGGTAGACTTTGTCTCCTCAAATAATAATTATGGAGTGGAAGGTAAGTCTCTTCCTTTTATATTTATGGAGTGGAAGGTTAAGCCTCCCCTTTGTCTATATTTATGGAGTGGAAAGTTAAGCTTCCTCCTTGTTCATATTTATGGAGGGGTGATATGTGCTGTCGTGTTGAGGGTTTGATATATCTATATTTTGCATCATTTAGGTTGCATTTTAGAGTCCTCATCATGTGTTTTCCAATGTAAATTGAGTCTTTAGGCATCAAAATAGGATTTAGGGCTTGCATTAGGTCCCAAAGAGTTTTGCATGTTTTGAAGTCTTTATCAGGTGCTTTGGGAGCCATTTGGAGCTTAAGAAGAGGAGCAGAAAAGAAAACGGTGAAAATCGCTTGGAGGAATTTCTCGGCCAAAACTCGTACCGGCTGGATAGAAACCTCGGTCAAAAAGCTTACCGAACGCTCATTATCGACCAAAACCCTTACCGATCGACCAAAATCGACCAAGGTCGAGTATCGGGTGCAAATTACCTCGGGTTAAGTTTTTGGCCGAGGCAAGAGGAATTTTACGGCTAAAAAGCTTACCGCAGTACATAGCCCTCGGTCATTTTCCTTACCGCGGGAAGCTTTTCTCGGCTAAAACCTATCCTTGCCCGCGCGTTTCAAAGATCAGCAATCCGGAGAACCTTCCGGTCCGAATCAGTTGGCGGGGTCTTTATAAAAGTTGGAGATAATCAAGCAAAGATCCCGGAACAGTTGAAATCATCCAATTCGGACCAGTGAGGAGAAAGATACGGCTTCTGGAAAATGCACCAGTACTGCGCGTACTCGAGAACCGAACAGCGGACTTCAAAGATCACGATGGAAGGAGCCTTTCCAGTCCGAACTAGCCTGCCAGGTCTTCATCAAAGTTTGCTATCTGTGAAAGACCTTCTCAGAACAGTTGGAATCACTCTATTCGGAACAGTGGTTTGGAAGATAAAGTCTCCGGAGTTCACATCGGTCCAAAAGCTTATTTTCCGGTGATTCTAATGCGGCGCAAAGATGTGAAATCCAGGAAGCCTTCCACTTCCCAAGCTCCGACGGTTTCTTCACCAAAGTTCGAGCTTATTGAGTCATCTTGACTATGGAACTGGTCTCAGAGCAATTGGAGTCGTGTGTTGAAAGTTACTGCTTCCGGAAGGCAATATGGTCGATACGAGCCTAAATGAGTTGCGATACGCGCTAAGTATTTTCTCAAGCCTCGGCATCAGTATCCCGACATTGCTCAAGTCAAGGCTCATATCTTGGGAGTATTTTGGACTAGACCTCGTGCTGACACCTCGGCATGATGAGATCAAGGCATGCACACGTAAGAAATGAAGCTGGAAACGACTAAGTGTTGAACGTGCACCTCGGTGTAATGGCCTCGGCGTGCATGCCGGACTCTGTTCTCCCGAACCTCTCGACTACCAAGCCCCGTGAAATTTTATGGCAAGGCCCCTTTTCACAACTCCAGAATCGAGAACAAGACGGCTCAAGAACACACACGAGAAGATGGATCAAAGACTAGGGTTCATGCATGTTCTTGACGTGTTCTTCACGAGATCTGTTGACAAGAAGATACACAAGGGAGAGTTCAAAGAAGGGGACCAAGTTCTGTTGTTCAACTCGAGACTTAAGCTGTTCCCTGGGAAGCTGAGGTCTAGGTGGTCCGGTCCATTCACAATTCTTGAAGTAAGGCCTTATGGAGCCGTCGGGTTAAAAGGAAAAGATGGACAAGGCTTTGTGGTAAACGGTCAGAGAGTAAAGCATTACTTGGCATCAGAAACAAGAGAGGGAGCTACCTCAGTTCCTCTTCTTGAACCGGAATCAGCCTGAAAAGGTATGAAAAGTCAAACTTAGAGACGTTAAACAAAGTGCTCTTGGGAGACACCCCAAGCTTATCCTTGTACATATTTCGTTTTTCATCTTCTTTTTCTTTTTATTTGAAGCTTTTTGAAGGGTTTGTTAAGTGTTTCAGGAGTTAGACAGTGAGCCTTGAGAGAAAAGCTTGAAAAATACACGGCCTGACGATTTAAGTCGGATAGTATTCATAGCCTCGGTATCGACCCTCGGTATATTCATACCGCGGTCACCTTTTACCGAGTATAAGCTTGAAAACCTCAGCTAAACTCCTCGACTTATTTTCATCATGGCCGTGTATATGAAGTAAAGTGGTGAAATGGCTAAGTGTGGGGGAGGCTCACGGTGTAAACACCTCGGTATAATCATACCGAGGACCGATGCTCACTTAAAACGGTCAAAAACCTCGATCCGAGGCCGCGACCAGTTTACACCAAGGCCAGCCCGTTTAAACCCCCAAGCACCAAGTGTTCTTTGTTAAAATAAGTGACCTCGGCATTATACCCTCGTGGTGGAGAGTGCCGAGGTGCCCGGTTTCAAGAACGATTAAAAACAAGAACACTTGGAACACTTAGATCGAAAAAGAGGCTTTGCGCGGTCTATGGAAGCGACTTGGAGGCCACAGAGAGTTACTCAAATCGCTCGGTTTGGTGCCCTCGTGGTGGAACAAGCCGAGGCCGCTCATGTTAACACAAGAAAAAGCACTCCAGACCGTACGGCCCACGTCATTCCCATACCGCATCCATTTGAAGGCTTTGCGCGGTAATTCAAATTTGAATGCTCGGTCAAAGATATTTTTGGCGCGGTCAATGGTTGGAGCTGGAGCAGAGGGGGGGACCAGTCCCACAACAGTCCAAATGCCAGCTGGAAAGCGCGCTCCAGCCCATACCAGCCTCCATACTGAGCTAAAACGCAGAGTTTGCCTTCTTCACTCTTTTCTCTGCATTTCGCGAACACATCTCTCTCATCTCTCATTCATTTCACGCGATTCCAAGTGCTCTAGACTCGTTAGGGTGTTGTCTATTCTGCATAAGCATCTCACTAAGCTTAAACCTTGAATTCCCAAAGGTATTTGCATCTCAAAGAACTCATCTTTTTCCTTCATTATTTGCGAGCTTTAATGTTTGTAAAATGTGGAATCGATTCTTTTAGAACGTATCGGCCTTTGGGAACAATATTAAAAATTCCATCACGATAGACAACACATGAAAAACTGGTCTTTGCTCTGAAAATCACTTGTTCTTGAGTTTTTAAAATTCTTGAGAAAATGCGCTTGGAATCGGCTTTAAATGTGAACTGAGATATTGAGCTGAACTGTCTAGATATTTTGACTCTTTCCAGTTGTTCTAGCTTGTTGATACTCTCTTTGATGTTTGAGGAAGCTATAAAACCAGTCTTGTTAGAAGAAAAGCTTTGTTTTGCTATCTTGTGCTTATTGATATACTTGATTCTAACGGTTTCCGTGAGAATCTCCTTTGCAGATGACCGGCAAACAAACTGTTCCTGCTCATGAGATGAACAAAAGCGAGGTCCAGAGGGGAGGTACAAAAGGGAAAGCCGTGGCCGTGGTGAGCCAGCCGCTAAACGAGCAAGGAACGCCGATCTCACTCCGGCACCGGCTCTTGAATCAAGGAAGAATGGGAAGCAGGCAGTCGTTGGATCTGATGACGACGAGCTCAGAGCCCTAGTCCCTCACAAAGAAGAAAGTGGCAAGAAGGCCAAGAAGGAACCGAAGCCCGAGCCCGAGGAAGAGCATTTCCCAACTACTGAGGAGTACTTGGACCACTTTAACTCTATAAGAGTGGCTCAAGGTCGGTTTCCTGATAAGGAGCTTTTGAGGGGGCTTGAGATACTAGAAGATGTTACCCTCATCTTTCAAAACATGGGTTTGGCCGAGTTCTTTGAGATGAGTGATGTTGCCTATGAGGGATTCACACAACAGTTTCTTGCCACTTTGGAGGTTGTCATCTACCCCAAGAGAGATCCCAATCGCTTACATGGAAAAGGGTTCGGCCACATTGAGTTTGACATGGAAAACGTGCACTACAAGGTCAGTTTCAAGGAGCTTGATGAGATATTTGGATTTGAAAAGAACGGAAGCTCGCTTGACAAGTTTGTGTACCCAAAAGAAGAGTTGGCTGCCTTGTGGGAAACAATCGCTTTTGGACCTTACCTGGGAGGCAAGAGCAAGACGAGTTGCATCAGAAACCCTGCGATCCGATACACCAACCGAGTTTTAGCCTCTACATTCTTCTTGACCGATAACCCTGGTGTTATTCACACGGCCGAGCTTGAACTGTTAGGACTTGGACTGAAGCCGCTCATCACTCAAATGAAGAACAAGAAGGAGTTCCAAGGACCAATGCATGTACCCTCTTTAGGCGCGTTCTTTGCGATTCAAATGCTTACTTACAGGCACAATGTCTGGTGCGACCGAAAGAAGAAAGGAGCAAGGAGGCTTCAGAACGGTTGGATTGTCACTAAGATTTTGAGAGCTCAGGGGTTCATATTCCCTGATTCACCATCAAGGCCGAATATCATTGATGAGCAATACCTAAGTAATAGTGGATTCTTCAGAGGCAAGTCACGAGACAGATGGGTTTACAACTTCACACTGATGCACAGAGACGGCACACAGGTTCTACTGCCTAACCGAGGCCTCACCATACTTGATAAGCAGTGTAACGTCTCCTTCTATGTCCTCAAAGATCAGTTGTACAACCAATCTCTCGACCCACCCATGCGCAAGTGCACCAAAGCCGCGTCTAGCAAGCCTCGGAACAAGAATGGCCCGGCCGGATGTGAGAATGAGGAACAAAGTCACGCTGAGAGAAGGACTGGGCAGGCCGATATCATTTTGATCAATACGTGTGGGGTGAGCCTGAATACCACACCAAGAAGCTGTATTCGCGAGTGAACACCCTCCAAAAATGGTGTAAGTGGCAAGACAAGACCATTCATGCGTTGGTGGACTGTGTAAGGCACCTGAAAAAGAAAGTCAAGCAACTCGCCAGGCCATACTCACCTGACAAGAACTCGACAACCTCAACCGCACAAGTTACAAAGAAGAGGTTGGAGAAAGCTCAAACGCGAGGAACCCGGAGTTTCCACCAGGAAAAGAGGACTGGATCGATCCTGCCACAGCTTTCTTACCGGAACCCTCGGAGAGCAGCCCACCACGTCAGTCCACACCCTCCTGCTCAACGTCAAATCCCTCGTACTACTTGGGATCAGACCTCTCAGACTGAGGTATCGACTTCAAACCTTTGTAAATATGCATCTTGTATATACCATCTTGCATTTGTTTAGTTTGTCTTTTTACTTCTCTCACACGCTTTTATAACACAAGGGATTGTGTTATTTAAGTGTGGGGGAGGAGCTTTGTGTTTTCTGATCTTGTTTTCTTTGTTCTTATTTGACTTTTGCATTCTTGAGTCTCATCTAGCTTAGTACATATGATAAATTGAAAAATTTCACAAAAAAAAATGCATCATTCTAGTTGCATCTTGCATTCTAAGATCGAGTCTAGTTGCATCATGTAGGATTGCATCAGTGCAAGGAGCAATGATAGATTTTTTCCTAGAGAGTAAATCACTTGAGAACTTGAACTAAATATGCTTGTGAACTCATTCTGTGCTTGTAAAGCTTGAAACGATTTGAATCTGAGAAGCAAGTTTGAATTACACTCAACTCTAACTAAGTGATAACCCTGAACTTGAATTGAAAATATTTTTTGATGCATTGCTTGAATGGGCTTGTGGATACCAATATACATACTTGAGCTAGAATCGTTGTTTTTACCACCCTCCTTCCTTAGCTCAAGTAGCTGAATCCGCATCATGGATCAGTTCCCTCACCTTGAACCCATCTTTCTTTCAAGCCAATGTTTGTGTGTGAATTGTAAGGCCACCTTGGACCAAACTTAGCAGAAAGTGTTAGGTTTAGAGCGACAAGGGCATGTCTCATTGAGTGCTATGTTCCAACATCAAGGAACTGAGAGTATTGGCGAGGAATAAGTGTGGGGGAAAAGACTTGTTAGTGAGTGGAAAAAGGTGAGTTGAGTGGAAAAGAGGAAGTGGAAATAGCTAGGGGGATGAAAGAAAAAGAACTGAGTCTTGGATTTGAAAAGATGAGCTCTGATGTTTTTAAAAGAAAAATTTAGTCTCTGAGATGAAAAGAAGCCAAAAAGGCTCAAGTGTTCTAAAATGAAAAGAAAAGAGACTATACGATGTGAAAGGGAAGAGCTATGCGAATAAATGAACTCCAAGACTTGAGAATGAAAGCAGAAAGTGAGCCCCCTAGTGAACAGAAAACGATTGAGAAGAGTGAGGATCTTGAGAGGGTGAGCAAGTGAGAAAGCTTTGAGTGGAGTGTGGGGTGTGATGAGTCTTGCCCTTGTATGCATAGGTTGCTTTTTACCTTTAGCATTCTGCCAAAGTTTGGTCGTTCATAGAGAGATCCCTTTGCTGCATTGCTCCCGCTTGAATATTGATGAGATCATTTTTATCTCATGACCTTAGCCTAGCCATGCCAGCCTATTTGAACATTGCATCATTTGATTCACCGGTTACGAACTTAATGAATTTGAAAGAGTTGAATGTGATGATGACTTGTGGAGATTCCGTGCTTTAGTTGGAAAATATCTGAGTATAGCTTTGCATTGCATATTTGAGCATGAATCCGAGTTCTTATTGTGATCACTTCTCTCTAAAAAGGAAATATGAGCTCCATCTGCACTACAACCTCTCTCTCTCATTTGTTCTTTTCGCTTGAGGACAAGCAAAGGACAAGTGTGGGGGAGTTGATATGTCTATATTTTGCATCATTTAGGTTGCATTTTAGAGTCCTCATCATGTGTTTTCCCATGTAAATTGAGTCTTTAGGCATCAAAAGGATTTAGGGCTTGCATTAGGTCCCAAAGAGTTTTGCATGTTTTGAAGTCTTTATCAGGTGCTTTGGGAGCCATTTGGAGCTTAAGAAGAGGAGCAGAAAAGAAAACGGTGAAGAAAAGGGTCAAAAATGGTGAAAACCGCTTGGAGGAATTTCTCGGCCAAAACTCGTACCGGCTGGACAGAAACCTCGGTCAAAAAGCTTACCGAACGCTCATTATCGACCAAAACCCTTACCGATCGACCAAAATCGACCAAGGTCGAGTATCGGGTGCAAATTACCTCGGGTTAAGTTTTTGGCCGAGGCGAGAGGAATTTTACGGCTAAAAAGCTTACCGCGGTACATAGCCCTCGGTCATTTTCCTTACCGCGGGAAGCTTTTCTCGGCTAAAACCTATCCTTGCCCGCGCGTTTCAAAGATCAGCAATCCGGGGAACCTTCTGGTCCGAATCAGTTGGCGAGGTCTTTATCAAAGTTGGAGATAATCAAGCAAAGATCCCGGAACAGTTGGAATCATCCAATTCGGACCAGTGAGGAGAAAGATACGGCTTCCGGAAAATGCACCAGTACTGCGCGTACTCGAGAACCGAACAGCAGACTTCAAAGATCACGAAGGACGGAGCCTTTCCGGTCCGAACAAGCCTGCTCGGTCTTCAACAAAGTTTGAGATCTGTGAAAAACTTTCTCAGAACAGTTGGAATTGCTCTATTCGGAACAGTGGTTTGGAAAATAAAGTCTCCGGAGTTCACATCGGTCCAAAAGCTTATTTTCCGGTGATTCCAATGCGACGCAAAGATGTGAAATCCAGGAAGCCTTCCCCTTCCCAAGCTAATATGATTCTCCCTGAAATCGACACTCACTAAACTGGATCAAAGGGGATAGCCTTGCACACAAGCGAATTGTATCAAGATTTGTGGGTTTAGATAAGACGCCAAGGGTTGCGGAAGACCCTTGATGAATGGTTTCCGAATCAACTAAGGATATTACACACCAGAGATGAATCGAAAGGCCTTGAAGGATATTACACACCAACAAGAAAATTGATCTTACTAAGAAAAGATTTTGATTAAAAGATAAGATAGTCTCAAAAGAGAGTTTACAAGTGAATATAAAGAGAAACACATGTGAGTCTACAAAGCATTAAAGTGTCTAGGAATTAGTTCTTTGAAAGCTGGCCAAGTTTGAATTCGAACTCTTCTTTACACGCTCCTCTTCTTCTGCTTTGGACTCGGCTGATGTGCTTAGATGTGAGGTGATCCAAACTATGCCTCATTAAAAACCTATCTCAAGAAAACCCATTGGGACAAAACTTGAGATAGGGAAAAAGAGTACATAGTTGGATCACAAGCCCATTAGTCTTCTCGGACTTGGATCACAACTAGTGTAGTTGTGCCCATCTCTTTTCCCTTCTGTTCCACAAGCGTTCCATGCTTAAGTATTTCCCCAACAGCTTCCTTGAGCCTCTTAGCTTTTGCTCGGGTCATGGGACCTTTTGTAATGAGCAAAGGGTCTTCTTGTTCCATTTCCTGAACCTTGTCTTTACTCCTTAGCTCCTTAGCTCCTTGCGGTTTTCCATCTGGTTCCCACTCGTTATTGATGCTATCCAAGATCATATCATCCCCCTCTTCTTGAAAATGATTTGTCCTCAAATCTGGATCATCTGCAAAATAAGGAATCAAGTCAGAAATATTGAAAGAAGAACTTATCTTGTACTTACCTTGTAGATCAAGTTGATAAGCGTTATCATTGATCTTTCTAACTATCTCAAAGGGTCCATCCACTCTCGGCATCAGCTTAGACTTCCTTTCTGCTGGAAATCTCTCCTTTCTGCTGGAAATCTCTCCTTCCTTAGGTGCACCCAAACGAGATGTCCCACTTCAAAGGTAAGCTTGCGTCGGCTTCTGTTAGCGTGCTTGACATATTGCTTTGTTTTCTCCTCTATGTTAGCTCTGGCTTTCTCGTGGATCTGTTTAACAAGCTCTGCTCTTTTCTTTCCATCTAGGCTAGTTCTTTCACTCAAAGGAAGAGAGGTTAGATCCAAAGGCGACAAAGGATTAAAGCCATAAACAATTTCAAAAGGCGAGAATTTAGTAGTTGAATGCACTGAATGGTTATATGTGAATTCTACATGAGGCAAACAGTCTTCCCATGCCTTAAGATTCTTTTTAATCAATGCTCGCAACAATGTAGACAATGTTCTATTCACTACTTCAGTTTGTCCATCAGTCTGTGGGTGACAAGTAGTGGAAAACAAGAGCTTTGTACCTAGCTTAGACCATAAAGTTTTCCAAAAGTAGCTTAAGAATTTGGTATCTCGATCAGATACTATGGTCCTAGGCATGCCATGTATTCGAACAATGTCCCTAAAGAACAGATTAGCTACATGCGATGCATCATCAGTCTTGTTACATGCAATAAAATGCGCCATTTTAGAGAACATATCAACTACAACAAAGATCGAATCCTTTCCAGTCCTAGTTCTAGGCAATCCAAGCATGAAATCCATTGATATATCAGTCCAAGGATGATAAGGAATAGGTAAAGGTGTATACAAACCGTTGGACTGAACCTTAGCTTTAGCTTGCTTACAGGTCGCACATCTTGAACAAACTCGCTCAACGTCCCTCTTCATGTGAGGCCAGTGAAAATGATCTTGTAATACTTTCAAGGTTTTGGCTATACCAAAATGTCCCATGAGTCCTCCTCCATGAGCTTCCCTGACTAACAAGTCTCGAATAGAACAATTAGGGATACACAAACGATTATGAAAGAAAATAAATCCCTCTTGTCTATGATAATAACCCGAAGCAAACGTAGCACAAGACTCATAAATAGTTTGAAAATCCGAATCAGATGAGTACAGAAGTTTAAGTTGTTCAAAACCAAGAAGCTTAGCATCAAGAGTAGAGAGTAGAGTGTACCTTCGAGACAATGCATCGGCAACTACATTGTCCTAACCTTTCTTGTATTTGATGACATAGGGAAATGTCTCAATGAACTCAATCCACCTCGCGTGTCTCTTATTAAGCTTTTGCTGTCCTTTCTCCATTAGTTCATCGACTTGTCTTTGTAACTCCTTTGTCTTAACCGGATTGGTTCTATAAGCAGGGCGATTAGGTAATGAAGCACCAGGCATGAAATCAGTCTGATGTTCAATGCCTCTAAAAGGAGGTAACTCTTTAGGATTATCTTCAGGGAAGACATCATTGTATTCCTGCAAAAGAGTTTGAATTTTACTCGGCAAAACCGGTGTGAGGTTAGTCATATTGGTGAGAGCCTCCTTAAACACAAATAAAAGAACCGGTTGGTTAGAACTAAGAGATCTTTTGACATCACCAGCCCTCAAGTAGAAGTTAGATGCTTTAGTAGGCGGCTTTGTCTTTTGCTTTAGCTGCATTTGATCCTGGTAGACTTCTTGTGGCGTCAAAGGTATGAGGGTTGTCTTCCTGCCTTTAAAAATAAAGGAATACTTGTTAGTAAACCCATCATGAATAACCTTTCGATCCGATTGCCATGGCCGGCCTAGAAGTATGTGTCATGCGTCCATGGGCAACACATCACACTGTATCTCGTCTTCATATCCTCCAATACTAATAGGGACCATGACACGGCTGTTGACCTTTAATTCCCCATCATTATTCAACCAGTTGAGCATGTAGGGTCGGGGGTGCTTCTCGGTGGCTAGGTTGAGCTTTTGAACCATCTCTTGACTGGCTACGTTGGTGCAGCTACCGCCATCTATGATGAGACTACAAACTTTTCCTTGTACAAGGCACCGGCTATGAAACAAATTCTCTCTCTGCTCCTCTTCTATAGCTTTGGCTTGCACGCTTAGAGACCTTCTTGATACAAGTAAGGAGCCATGAGCAGGAAGCTCTTCATGTTCAGAATGAGATTCGGCTTCAGACTCAGCTGTTGATTCCCATTCGCCATCGTCTTTGAGTATCATGATCTTCTTATTCGAACACTCGTTTGCGTAATGCCCTCTTCCAAGACACTTGAAACACTTAACGTCTCTGGTTCTTGTTGGCCCCATAGCTTTGTTTCGGTTATCTGATACCGAAGTGAATGACTTAGGTTCTTCTTTAGAGACACCGGCTGGCTTCTCTTCTTTTGATACTGAACTCGGCTTCTCCTCTCTAGAATATCTTGGTTTAGTAGGCATTCCTCCAGCTCCATAAACGGTTTTGGTGTTTCTCCTCTTGAGCTGTTGTTCTATGAGGATGGCCTTATGCAACATATCTTCTAATTCCTCATATTGCTGCATGTCAAGCTTGTCTTGAATCTCTCTGTTCAATCCTCCTAAGAAACGAGACATAGTGGCTTCAGCATCTTCTCGAATATCAGCTCGTAGCATCAAGGTCTTCATGTCTTGATAGTAATCTTCAACAGATCGGTTGCCTTGTGTGAGCCGTCTAAGTCTTTGGTGCAATTCTCTATGGTAGTGACTTGGCACAAACCTTTTTCTCATGAGAGATTTCATGTCCTCCCAAGTATCAATAGGAAATTGCTGATTTCTTCTTCTAGTCGTAACAACCTGATCCCACCAACAAAGAGCATAATCGTAGAACTCGGTAGTGGCTATCTTCACTCGATTAATCCCGGCGAATTGTTGGCAATTGAACAACAATTCGATCTTCTTTTCCCACTCTAAGTAGGCATCAGGGTCGTTTTTGCCGTGAAAAGGAGGGATCCTGAGTTTAACTCCTCCAAAACCCTCTTGAACTCGTTCTTCCTTGTGTCGCCTATGCCTTCTTCGACTGTCTCTTGAGGAACTACTAAGAAGACCGTAATAATCTGTGGCCGCATCATCTCTGAGAGGTCTAGTCGGCTCCAAAACTTCCTCAGGTTCTTTCCCTAGATCTCTTCTCTTATCTTTGCTAGCCTTTGGTTTGGTCTGCTCTTGAATCTCCTGTCGAAACTCCTCGAGGCTCACGGTCACAAGCTTCTTAACTTCGGCTAACATTGCCTCCATGTATAATTTGTTAACACCATTAGCACTGGACTCTTCTTGTTGATCACTCATTGTTCCTGAAACAAGGATAACACGAAATCACTAGCAACAATTCTCTGATCGTTTTACAAAACAAAAGTGACTATTCGTGTTCTACAAGAAATCATGATCGATAGATTGAATTCGAAAAGTCAGATATGCAAAAAACGGATTCGAGCCTAGAAGTTAAAAAGGCACTTAGATCTATCCGTTTTGATAGCAACTAGATCTCAGATATTCGATCCTGCTTAATAAATCTAGGTTAGTTTGATGCAGTAGAACACAAGTAACAGATTCGATTAAACGGTGATGATGATCAAACTTGTAAACTCAAAAACAATCGAGAAACAACAAGGAAAGATACAACCTGATGTTTTCGACGATCCAGCGGTTTGAGTGCTTGCTCTGATACCACTTAATATGATTCTCCCTGAAATCGACACTCACTAAACTGGATCAAAGGGGATAGCCTTGCACACAAGCGAATTGTATCAAGGTTTGTGGGTTTAGATAAGACGCCAAGGGTTGCGGAAGACCCTTGATGAATGGTTTCCGAATCAACTAAGGATATTACACACCAGAGATGAATCGAAAGGCCTTGAAGGATATTACACACCAACAAGAAAATTGATCTTACTAAGAAAAGATTTTGATTAAAAGATAAGATAGTCTCAAAAGAGAGTTTACAAGTGAATATAAAGAGAAACACATGTGAGTCTACAAAGCATTAAAGTGTCTAGGAACTAGTTCTTTGAAAGCTGGCCAAGTTTGAATTCGAACTCTTCTTTACACGCTCCTCTTCTTCTGCTTTGGACTCGGCTGATGGGCTTAGATGTGAGGTGATCCAAACTATGCCTCATTAAAAACCTATCTCAAGAAAACCCATTGGGACAAAACTTGAGATAGGGAAAAAGAGTACATAGTTGGATCACAAGCCCATTAGTCTTCTCGGACTTGGATCACAACTAGTGTAGTTGTGCCCATCTCTTTTCCCTTCTGTTCCACAAGCGTTCCATGCTTAAGTATTTCCCCAACAGCTTCCTTGAGCCTCTTAGCCTTTGCTCGGGTTATAGGACCGTTTGTAATGAGCAAAGTGTCTTCTTGTTCCATTTCCTGAACCTTGTCTTTACTCCTTAGCTCCTTAGCTCCTTGCGGTTTTCCATCTGGTTCCCACTCGTTATTGATGCTATCCAAGATTATATCACAAGCTCCGAGGGTTTCTTCACCAAAGTTCGAGCTTATTGAGTCATCTTGACTATGGAACTGGTCTCAGAGCAATTGGAGTCGTGTGTTTAAAGTTACTGCTTTCGGAAGGCAATATGGTCGATACGAGCCTAAATGAGTTGCGATACGCGCTAAGTATTTTCTCAAGCCTCGGCATCAGTATCTCGACATTGCTCAAGTCAAGGCTCATATCTTGGGAGTATTTTGGACTAGACCTCGTGCTGACACCTCGGCATGATGAGATCAAGGCATGCACACGTAAGAAATGAAGCTGGAAACGACTAAGTGTTGAACGTGCACCTCGGTGTAATGGCCTCGGCGTGCATGCCGGACTCTGTTCTCCCGAACCCCTCGACTACCAAGCCCCGCGACATTTTATGGCGAGGTCCCTTTTCACAACTCCAGAATCGAGAACAAGACGGCTCAAGAACACACACGAGAAGATGGATCAAAGACTAGGGTTCATGCATGTTCTTGACGTGTTCTTCACGAGATGTCCATTTGGATCTTGGCTCACATGCACTCCTCGACATAAAGACCTCGGCTTCACTCTCCGACACACCGTGGCACTCACCCATCAACCCAAGAAGGCGGCTCAGTACCCGGTTTGTTCCGGGCTGACCCGCGACACTTTCCCTTTACTATAAATACATTTTAGGACCAAAAACCTAATCATCTTATCTCTTATCATCTTTTAGCCTTAAGAACTTGCCTCTTTTGTGAAACTTGATTAATCTAATCCGATATCTCGTTTTTGCATCAGAATCTTGTTCTTTCTTTATCTCTTTTATCATCCAGCATCACACTCCTTATCATGACTCGCTACACGTCTTGCAAAGGACTTAGTGAGCTCGTTATGATCAGTGAGTAGTCGTTTAAGCGGCTTTAGATAGGTAGATTAGGGTGCTTTCAAGATAGATTAATGGGTTTAGGTGTCTAGTCTTGCATGTTTCATTCTTTAACCGACGAGATCTCTAGGCTGGATCCAAGCACATCACTTGAGGTTCAGATCTGAGACATATCTCGCATCAAAAGTGTTTGTAGAAATGTCTGAACCACTCGGTTAAAGGTTTAAGGGTCTTTCATCGCGAGAGTGATAGTTTGTTCTCTTAAATGACATATTGAACTGAATCTTATTGCTGACTGATTCATGCTTCTCAAAAGGGATTTTGGTATGAAAGAGGATCAGTTTAGATGTTTAATACTTTCATGAGAAGATTAACATGCCTTGAGTTCGAAGTTAAATGAAACCGCTTGATAAAATGATTCATTAACCCATTAGTTTAACTTGGAAGCACCCGAGTCAAGTATCATGTCTAAAGCTTCTGCCTTTATCATATATTATCATCATCCGAACCATTTGCTTGTCATTTGCATCTTCACTTAGTTCAAACCTCATCTCTTATTTCATTTTTATGCTCATTCACTTGTTAATTAGTTTAGCTAAAACCTTTACCATTTCCCTCTTGACTTTTGATACAAGTAACATAGATTAGTGCCTCCATCACAAGTTTGGTTTGATAACCCCTTGTACTACAAGGACAGGGGTATTGATAACCTCTTTAAAGAGCCAAAACTCTTAATTATCAGGGTTGTCAAGTTTTACCCTAAATGAAATCAATAGCCGCAAGTGCACAGCTGATCGATTGTAGTACTTAGGGATCGAATCCACAGGGAAGGAGGATCTTTCCTACAAAAGCCTTTGAAAGAAATATGAAGGAAGTCTAGAACCAAACGGTTTTGTGGGGGTTTTGGTGGTGTGTTTAAAACGTAAAAACAAAATTTAAAAAGAAACTACGGGAATTAAAATGACCTAATAACTAAACTTAATGAAAACAGGTAAAACACAGGAAAAACGGCTAACCTAATTGCTTAAATGAAAATCGATTGAAAGGTGATGGTGACTTGATGTGTGTGTGGGTGTCGAGGGTTGTCAAGTTTTACCCTAATTGAAATCGATAGCCGCAAGTGCACAGCTGATCAATTATAGTACTTAGGGATCGAATCCACAGGGAAGGAGGATCTTTTGCTGCAAAAAGCCTTTGAAATAAGTTAAAGTAAGGAAGTCTAGAACAAAAACGGTTTAGTGGGGGTTTGGTGGTGTCTTTAAAATGTAAAAACAAAATATTAAAAGAGAATACGAGAATTAAATGACGTAATAACTAAACTTAATGAAAATGACTAAAAATGATAAAAATGGATATTCTAATGCTTAAATGAAAATAAACTAAAAAGGAAAGACAATATTGAACTAAAGCTTTAAAGAAAATCGGTGTATAACAATGGAGAAGAAAGCGTTGGGCTTCAGGGAAGTTTTCTCAGGGGTACGAACGATTCAAAACATTGCTAGAGAGAAAATTTTGTAAGATCTTAGCTTAAACTTTTCGAACTGGAGTCACGGACGTATGAATACGCCACTGTCGTGATCATAGACAACTATCTCTCTCAACCCTGACCAGTAGGTTTCCACTCTGGCCCTGGAAGAGAAGAGATGCATTATGTTTAAGACTCGTCCTAATTCACAAATCGCCCATAGGTAGGTTTCCACTCCTATGTTTGTTTTGCTCTCCCAAACTAGATCTGATACCTGATGAACACTTTCGTGTCACCAAGCATCTGGATCAGATTGTAATTCATGACGCTACTCTCATGCAGTAAAAACGAATTCAGAAGAAAAAGTTCTAAGATTCAGCTCAATAGCCAATGGAATCCTCATCGAACATATAAATCTCCATCGAAACTCCCTTAATCCCAACAATAAAACTACTCAGACATAATGAACGAAATCAAAGACATAATATTAAGAAGTAGAATAGAAACCGAAATTGAAAAAGAAAGAACAAGGGTTCAAGAGAACAAATCTCTCTCCCTAAAAGCTAAAGCAAAAACAATGAAAGTATGAAGTAAATAAATCGGTTCTCTAAGGTTACACACGATTTCTAGGGCTCCTAAGACATGTATTTATAGAGCTCAAGACCTCTCTGGACGTCACTTAGGGTTTCTCCTAATGTGGGCTTCAGAAATGGGCTTTTTGGGCTTGGAGGTTGAAGGCCGCGGTCGGGAGTGCTCTGACCGCGGGGAATGTATGGTTTGCCGCGGTCGGGATGCTCCTGACTGCGGGAAAATGCTTGTTGGCCGCGGGTGGAAGTGCTGGCCAGCTGGTTTACGGGACATCTTGCTTTTCGCGTATCTTTTGATTGAACCGTTGGATTGCCAAGCTGTAAAGTGCACTGGAAAGCTGATACTTCCATCTTTAAGGTCTCCAAATTTGAGCTGGATCAGACGGTGAGAAGGCCTTCAACCAGGGGTGAACTTCTGACGGTTTGACTCTGAGCTGAAATCTGGTTTTCTATCCATTTTGTTAAGCTTTTCCCTAAGTTACCTGAAAAGAGTCCTGGAACTACAAATACTAGAAAAACGTGATAAAAGTACTTAAAAAGCAATTAAAAACATATAAAAAGTATTTCAAAACGATCCATAAAAGTGGTCAAAATACGGTGTTATCAACTCCCACAGACTTAAACCTTTGTTTGTCCTCAAACAAAGCAAAAGCCTAAACTGGTTAAGTGAAAACAAAAATAGGGAATGCACAAATCTCATAGACATGAACTCCTAAACTAGGACCAAAGATAGTGCATCAATCCACAACTTAGTCTAGAAAATTCTCACTAAAGCACAAGAGATACTAGTCCACTTTTTCCGTCATGCAAAACTTAAACAATCTAAATCTTGATTTCAGTCAACTAGCTCTCTACATTCATTAAGTTCAATAGTGAGTTCTCATTAAAGACATCATCCAGGGTAGACGGCATTTGGCGTTAAAAGGCTATTTAAGTGGTGGAGTTAAAGTGTTTCGGGTTACCTGAAGATCTGGAGGATGCAAGATAATATGCAAAACCGCAAGAGAGATAAGGACCTGTTGATGTCCACAGTTTTCAGTCAGTTCTTCTTGCCAAATGTTGTTGCATAATCCTTCCTCCTTTGTTGTAAACAGTTGTTCCCCCAGACTTAGATTCTTTCCGGGAATCAGAAAACAATCTCCAAAACTCCATAAAATCGAACTCCAGTTGCCTTGGGACTTAAAATTCAACCTCTCTAGACTCTCTAAGGCTTTTATTTCCTTCTTTTCTTATTTTCGGATTTTTTTTTTTTGAAAAGGAAATGCCTTTTAAAGAGAGAGAGACTAGAGGACGAGATTGTACCAAAATTTGAGATTTTTCTAAGGCAAACTGAGCTTCCTCTTGTGTTGAATCCTTCCGGGAACTTTTCCGGCAAATCGCAGGTCTCTGTCCTTGGTGACTGAAAACTGCGTCGTTCCTCTTTCTCTCCAACGTTTTTGCACTTATCTGCATATAACAAGAGTGCATGTGGCTTGAAAGAGGATTGGTTAAGGTGGGGAACTAGCTAAAGATGAACTAGCCATTCAGGATCAACAGAGAGTGGTAAAAGGATAAAGGAGTCCTGAATGTATGATTCGTTTCCCTGGTCTAATGCTTCAATGAGAAAATTAAGTCCAAATTAAGTCCAAATAAAACAGAGCTAGTGTATCCTTCATCTAAATCGAAATCATTCATATTCCTCTGGGGTACTTCGTTTCAAATGTGCTTAGCTACCGCCTAGTCTAGTCCTAAATCATGAATGAGCAAGTCACTAGGAACAGTCTAAAGCACACAGTCAACTATCATTGATTCATGTTCACCATTCCCTTTTAAAACGTATTTTGTTTTGAAAACCGATTTTGAAAAACTTTAAGAAAAATGCAAAAAGTGTAGATAATGCAAGACTCATGAAAGAAAGGTGGTTAGAAAAGGATGAAATCCTCCCCCTGACTTAAATCACACTGTCCTCAGTGTGAAACAAGTCGAGATTGGATGAGAAAAATGCATAGATAATCGAATTGGTAAGAACAAAGAGAACTTACCTGGATCCGGGATGCTGGTGGAAATGAACCGGATTCATTCGAAGATGTTTGGGAAGGTGGTTGGTGGTGATGAAGGTGGTGGATGGTGATGAATGAGGTGGAGGGTGATTGGTGAGGTGAAATGAGGTGAAAGGGGTGGTTTAGGGTCGGGTTTGATGTCAACGACCAAGTGCCGTGGTCAGGGGCCATACGACCGCGGCAAACAAGTACTTGGCCGCGGTCATATTCACGCGACCGCAGTCGATGATGTGTTTCCCGCGGTCCGAACACCTGCGACTGCAGGGTTAATATCGCGGCCTCTTCCTGCTTCCCCTTGGTTCCTGCTGGGCCGAGCAGTCAGGTACCTTCCTTCTTTTTGGTTTTTTTCTGGTTTTTTTATTTTTTTTGGCTTTTTTGTTTTATAAGAAACACCCGAAACTAAGAAAAAGAAAAAGATCAAAAGAAAAAGAAAGAAAAATTCTAAAGAAAACAATACCTAAATGGGTTGCCTCCCATTAAGCGCTTTTGTTTTAAGTCGTTTAGCTCGACTTTTGGTGTTGGACGTGACTTATTCCAATGAAGAAGACCTTGTCCTGAGACAAGTCTTTTTCAACATCTCCTTGCTTTGCTTAGCAGGTTCTTCTTCACTCCAAAGTTCTTCTTCAAACTCTTCTGCTGCAGAACGTTTTCCTGCTTTGCTGTTGTATGGAACAGCTTCTGTGAAGACATCTTTTTCGATATTAGCAAATGAAACCCTCCTGTTTGGCCAGTCCATTATAGCTCCGGAAGTTGCTAGAAAAGACCATCCCAGAATCACTGGATATGTTGCATCTCTCGTCTCGACAATGTAGAAGTCGACAGGCACTATGCAATCTCCTATTCTCAAAGGAATTTCATGAGCTATTCCTTGAGGTATTGCATTTGAATCATCAGCTAAGCTAATCTTTGCTTTAGTCCTGCGCAGGTGTCTAATACCAAGTCTCAAAGCAATTTTCTTGGACATCATGTTAAGACAAGCTCCAGAATCACATAGCACGTTTTTAAACATTTCTCCTCTAATAGAACAAGAGATAAGAAACTGACCTGTAGTCTTGACCTTATGGAGAATTCGAACTTGCCTTTCTCTGTAGGTGTTGGCTGGTGTCTAAAACGCAGAATAGGATTCACAAAAGAAAGCTGCAGCGTCATATTCAATGATTGAATCAATGTATGGCATCTTTATCTTGCTGCACGTCTGGTCTTCTTGGATTGAAGAGTCAGCTGAATCTTCGACACATTCCTTTGCCATCATACAAGGTAATGATTCATGTAAATCTGGTTCTTCATCTGAAACTTGGTTTTCTTCTTCCTGAGTTGTTTTTTTAGGTGCTGGAGGCTGAAGTTGGGACAGGAGATGTATTATTTTCCTCTCAAAACCCGGAGGAACATCTGAACGACCAACTCCCGCGGTCAGAGGAGTCGCGACCGCGGGAAAAGTGCTCTTGTCCGCGGTCAGGATGCTTGGACCCGCGGCTCCGGATATGACTTGCTCAAAGTCCGTTCTTCCTTCTTGTACTTGACACGAACTTCTCCTGCATCTTTATTAGGTAGACTAGCATCATATGAACTCATACCAGGGCGTTGATGTGCATCTTCATCAGGATCCTTGGGAGATTTCTTAGAAAACCTCTCAAATTGCTCAATGTTGGGCATATGCTCCATTCTTGCATCAATCTCTCGTGCTTTGAGCTCGAGTTTGTTCAGCCTGTGCTCGATCTCTTGCAACTCTTCGTTTGTCTTCTCTCTATACCAGGAGGTGGACTCTCTGACTTCTTTAATCTCCTGTTTTGATTCAGCAATATCACTTGAGTTTTGTATGATGTCATACCCTTGTCTTGTTTGCTCTATTGCGACTTGATGGATCATCCCAGCTAGTGTTTGTGAGTCCTTGTGGGTTTGCTCTTCCAAAACTCGAACATGATTGGCCATCTCATCGAATTTTTTGTTGAACTCTTCAGAGATTGAATCAATTTTCTTGAGCAGGGTGTTCTCGGTGAGAATCTGCTGATCAAGGAACTGGTTAATCATTCCTTCGAGGTGTCCCAAACGTCTGCTGATCCTCAAGTTGTCCTCTTGCTGATTAGGGTCCTGAAGTGGAGGATTATAGGCGTGTGGCTCGAAGTAGGTTGGAGGAGGGCCATAAGGATCTTCCCGGCTGGCTGTATCGATCCATGTAGCTAAAATTTCGGGCTTGAGGTTCTTCTCTGCGTCTTGTGGCTTGAGGAGTGTTATAGAAACCTTCCTCATAGTGTATATTTCGATTTATAGGATCCATATCTTCTGAAATGGAAACAAAATAACCGAAAAATGGAAAGTTGCAGAAAAGGGGGTTCTAGAGTCGATTTACTAACCTTTCTCGGGGTTTTGCAGAAAAGAAAACGCGTGCCTTCCCCGGCAACGGCGCCAAAAACTTGATGGTGACTTGATGTGTGTGTGGGTGTCGAGGGTTGTCAAGTTTTACCCTAATTGAAATCGATAGCCGCAAGTGCACAGCTGATCAATTGTAGTACTTAGGGATCGAATCCACAGGGAAGGAGGATCTTTTGCTGTAAAAAGCCTTTGAAATAAGTTAAAGTAAGGAAGTCTAGAACAAAAACGGTTTAGTGGGGGTTTGGTGGTGTCTTTAAAATGTAAAAACAAAATATTAAAAGAGAATACGAGAATTAAATGACGTAATAACTAAACTTAATGAAAATAACTAAAAATGATAAAAACGGATATTCTAATGCTTAAATGAAAATAAACTAAAAAGGAAAGACAATATTGAACTAAAGCTTTAAAGAAAATCGGTGTATAACAATGGAGAAGAAAGCGTTGGGCTTCAGGGAAGTTTTCTCAGGGGTACGAACGATTCAAAACATTGCTAGAGAGAAAATTTTGTAAGATCTTAGCTTAAACTTTTCGAACTGGAGTCACGGACGTATGAATACGCCACTGTCGTGATCATAGACAACTATCTCTCTCAACCCTGACCAGTAGGTTTCCACTCTGGCCCTGGAAGAGAAGAGATGCATTATGTTTAAGACTCGTCCTAATTCACAAATCGCCCATAGGTAGGTTTCCACTCCTATGTTTGTTTTGCTCTCCCAAACTAGATCTGATACCTGATGAACACTTTCGTGTCACCAAGCATCTGGATCAGATTGTAGTTCATGACGCTACTCTCATGCAGTAAAAACGAATTCAGAAGAAAAAGTTCTAAGATTCAGCTCAATAGCCAATGGAATCCTCATCGAACATATAAATCCCAATCGAAACTCCCTTAATCCCAACAATAAAACTACTCAGACATAATGAACGAAATCAAAGACATAATATTAAGAAGTAGAATAGAAACCGAAATTGAAAAAGAAAGAACAAGGGTTCAAGAGAACAAATCTCTCTCCCTAAAAGCTAAAGCAAAAACAATGAAAGTATGAAGTAGATAAATCGGTTCTCTAAGGTTACATACGATTTCTAAGGCTCCTAAGACATGTATTTATAATGCTCAAGACCTCTCTGGACGTCACTTAGGGTTTCTCCAAATGTGGGCTTCAGAAATGGGCTTTTTGGGCTTGGAGGTTGAAGGCCGCGGTCGGGAGTGCTCTGACCGCGGGGAATGTATGGTTTGCCGCGGTCGGGATGCTCCTGGCCGCGGGAAAATGCTTGTTGGCCGCGTGTGGAAGTGCTGGCCAGCTGGTTTACGGGACATCTTGCTCTTCGCGTATCTTTTGATTGAACTGTTGGATTGCCAAGCTGTAAAGTGCACTGGAAAGCTGATACTTCCATCTTTAAGGTCTCCAAATTTGAGCTGGATCAGACGGTGAGAAGGCCTTCAATCAGGGGTGAACTTCTGACGGTTTGATTCTGAGCTGAAATCTGGTTTTCTATCCATTTTGTTAAGCTTTTACCTAAGTTACCTGAAAAGAGTCTTGGAACTACAAATACTAGAAAAACGTGATAAAAGTACTTAAAAGCAATTAAAGACATTTAAAAGTATTTTAAAACGATCCATAAAAGTGGTCAAAATAGGGTGTTATCAAAAGGGAATGAAAATAGTAAATTAAAGCTTGAAATAAAACGGTGTGAATCTATAAGAAAAGAAGCACTGGGTTCAGGGAAGTTTTCTCAGATGTACGAACGATTCAAAACATTGCTAGAGAGTAAATTTGATAAGATCTTAGCTTAAACTTTTCGAACTGGAGTCACGGACGTATGAATACGCCACTGTCGTGATCATAGACAACTATCTCTCTCAACCCTGACCAGTAGGTTTCCACTCTGGCCCTGGAAAAGAAGAGATGCATTATGTTTAAGACTCATCAGCATTCACAAATCGCCCTTAGGTAGGTTTCCACTCCTATGTTTGTTTTGCTCTCCCAAACTAGATCTGACACCGGATGAACACTTTCGTGTCACCAAGCATCTGGATCAGATTGTAGTTCATGACGCTACTCTCATGCAGTAAAAACGAATTCAGAAGAAAAAGTTATAAGATTCGGCTCAAAAGCTCATGGAATCCTCACCGAACATATAAATCCCCATCGAAAATCCCTTAGTCCCAACAATAGAAATACTCAGACATGATGAACGAAATCAAAAACATAGTATTAAAAAGTAGAATAGAAACCGAAATTGAAAAAGAAAGAACAAGGGTTCAAGAGACAAATCTCTCTCTCCCTAAAACCTAAAACTTAAAATGTATTCTAAAACAATAAGAACATATGAGGGCCTATCAATTAGGGTTCGTAAAACATGTATTTTTAGTGCTCAAGACATCTCTAGGGTCTAGGGTTCCGGAATCAAGGCTGGGAAAATGATATGGGCTTCGTAAATGGGCCTTCGGGGTCGGAGTTAGCTGGCCGCGATCGGGATGAGTGTGACCGCAGGAAATGGGTGGCTGGCCACGGTCATGGTGCTTCTGACCGCGGGAAACGCTCTGTTGGCCGCGGGTGGAAACGCTTGCCGGCTGGTTTACGGGACATCTTGCTCTTCGTGTATCTTTTGATTGAACCGTTGGATTGCCAAGATGTAAAGTGTGCTGGAAAGCTGATACTTCCATCTTTAAGATCTCCAAATTTGAGCTGGATCAGACGGTGAGAAGGCCTTCAAGCGGGGGTGAACTTCTGACAGTTTGACTCTGAGCTGAAATCAGGTTTTCTATCCATTTTGTTAAGCTTTTCCCTAAGTTACCTGAAAAGAGTCTTGGAACTACAAATACTAGAAAAACATAGAAAAAGTATTTCAAAACGATCCATAAAAGTGGTCAAAATACGGTGTTATCAACTCCCCCAGACTTAAACCTTTGTTTGTCCTCAAACAAAGCAAAGCCTAAACTGGTTAAGTTAAAACAAAAATAGGGAATGCACAAATCTCAGAGACATGAACTCCTAAACTAGGAACAAAGATCGTGCATCAATCCAAAACTTAGTCTATAAAATTTTCACTAATGCACAAAAGATACTAGTCCACTTTTTCCGTCATGCAAAACTTAAACAATCAAAATCTTGATTCCAGTCAACTCGCTCTCTACATTCATTAAGTTCAATAGTGAGTTCTCATTAAAGACATCATTCATGGTAGACGGTGTTTGACATTAAAAGGGCTGTTTAAATGGTGGAGTTAAAGTGTTTCGGGTTACCTGATGAATCTGGAGGATGCAAGATAATATGCAAAACCGCAAGAGAGATAAGGATCTGTTGATGACCGCAATTTTCAGTCACTTCTTCTTGCCAAATGTTGTTGCATAATCCTTCCTCCTTTGTTGTGAACAGTTATTCCCACAGACTTAGATTCTTTCCGGGAATCAGAAAATGATCTCCAAAACTCCATAAAATCAGACTCCAGTTGCCTTGGGACTTAAATTCGACCTCTCTAGACTCTCTAAGGCTTTTATTTCCTTCTTTTCTTATTTTCGGATTTTTTTTTTTTTGAAAAAGAAATGCCTTTTAAAGAGAGAGAGACTAGAGGACGAGATTGTACCAAAATTTGAGATTTTTCTAAGGCAAACTGAGCTTCCTCTTGTGTTGAATCCTTCTGGGAACTTTTCCGGCAAATCGCAGATCTCTGTCCTTGATGACTGAAAACTGCGTCGTTCCTCTTTCTCTCCAACGTTTTTGCACTTATCTGCATATAGGACAATACAAAAAACGAGTGCATGTGGTTTGAAAGAGGATTGGTTAAGGTGGGGAACTAGCTAAAGATGAACTAGCCATTCAGGATCAACAGAGAGTGGTAAAAGGATAAAGGAGTCCTGAATGTATGATTCGTTTCCCTGGTCTAATGCTTCAATGAGAAAGTTAAGTCCAAATTAAGTCCAAATAAAACAGAGCTAGTGTATCCCTTCATCTAAATCGAAATCATTCAAATTCATCTGGGGTACTTCGTTTCAAATGTGCTTAGCTACCGCCTAGTCTAGTCCTAAATCATGAATTAGCATGTCACTAGGAACAATCTAAAAGCACACAGTCAACTATCATTGATTCATGTTCACCATTCCCTTTAAAAACGTATTTTGTTTTGAAAACCGATTTTGAAAAACTTTAAGAAAAATGCAAAAAGTGTAGATAATGCAAGACTCATGAAAGAAAAGTGGTTAGAAAGGGATGAAATCCTCCCCCATACTTAAATCACACTGTCCTCAGTGTGAAACAAGTCGAGATTGGATGAGAAAAATGCATAGATAATCGAATTGGTAATGCCAAAGAGAACTTACCTGGATCCGGGATGCTGGTGGAGATGAACCAGATTCATTCGAAGAGGTTTGGGAAGGTGATAGGTGGTGATGAAGGTGGTGGAAAGTGATGAATGAGGTGGAGTGGGGATTGGTGAGGTGGAATGAGGTGAAGTGGGTGGTTTGGGGTCGGGCTTGATCTCAACAACCATTTGCCGCGGTCAGGAGCCACGCGACTGCGGCAAACCAGTGCTCGGCCGCGGTCAGAAAGACACGACCGCGGTTGAAGGGGTGTTTCCCGCGGTCATAACACCTGTGACCGCGGGGGCTTATCTCGCGGCCTCTTCCTGCTTCTCCTTGGTTCCTGCTAGGCCGAGCAGTCAGGGACCATCCTTCTTTTTCGTTTTTTCAGGTTTTTTGATTTTTTTGGTTTTTTTTTTGTTTTATAAGAAACACCTGAAACTAAGAAAAAGAAAAAGATCAATAGAAAAAGAAAGAAAAATCCTAAAGAAAACAATACCTAAATGGGTTGCCTCCCATTAAGCGCTTCATTTTTAAGTCATTTAGCTCGACTTTTGGTGTTGGACGTGGCTTAGTCCAATGAAGAAGACCTTGTCCTGAGACAAGTCTTTTTCGACATCTCATTGCTTTGCCTAGCAGGTTCTTCGTCACTCCAAAGCTCTTCTTCAAACTCTTCTGTTGCAGAACGTTTTCCTTCTTTGCTGTTGTATGGGACAGCTTCTGTGAAGACATCTTTGTCGATATTAGCAAATGAAATCCTCCTGTTTGGCCAGTCCATTATAGCTCCGGAAGTTGGTAGAAAAGACCATCCGAGAATCACTGGATATGTTGCATCTCTCGTCTCGACGATGTAGAAGTCGACAGGCACTATGCAATCTCCTATTCTCAAAGGAATTTCATGAGCTATTCCTTGAGGTGTTGCATTGGAATCATCAGCTAGACTAATCTTTGCTCTAGTCCTGCGCAGGTGTTTAATACCAAGTCTCAAAGCAATTGCCTTGGACATCATGTTAAGACAAGCTCCAGAATCACAAAGCACGTTTTTAAACATTTCTCCTCTAATAGAACAAGAGATAAGAAACTGACCTACACCTTCGATTTTGTGAAGTGTTCGAACAGGTTTACCTCTTCTTGCATGGTTGAACAAGTCTTTTATCTCAGGGATTGATTCCTTGCTCTCACAGAAGTAGTGGCCTATCATGAAGTCCTTGCAAGCTCCGGCAAAGGTGATTCCTTCAGGCAAATTTCGAACCACATCATTGAATTCGTCCAGCTTTTCTTTGCTGATTTTGTTGGTGTAGTGGCTGCAGTCTTCAGGTCTTTGAAGGTGGATTGAATAGATTGCAGAATCAGGTGATGTTCTGGGAAAAGTCAGACGTTTGGCCCTCCCAAAATAGGTTTGGATATCCTCCTTTGTCTCCTTGCTGTACATAAAGAAAACTTGCAAACAACCAAGATGCCATATATCATCGAAACCTGTGTAAAGAGGGATCGATTTCACAAACTTGTTGAATTCAATGAGCCTTTCTCTGGAGATTGGTGCTCCTAATTCCACCATTTTGTCTGGATTGCCTCCTTCTATGAATAGACGATCGTCTTCATCTTCGAGGTACTGCCATTCATATTCATCATCATATGCTAAAACTATGTTGCAAGGAAGTACCTCATTTTCTTCTTGAGATGTTTTAGAGCTGATAGCATACACCGTTTGCTCATGAAGAGGGGTTTTGACCGTCCCAGCAGATGTATCAAATGAACATTGACCTGTAAGAATGGAAAGGGGCTGAAACGTATCTGACCGACCATTTGCCGCGAGCGGAGGCTGCACGACCGCGGTGGAGGGTGTTTTTCCGCGGGTAAGAGGCTCACGACCGCGGCTGGAGGGTTGTTGGCCGCGGTCGCGAGAGTTCCGACCGCAGGAGAGAGACTCCGAGTTGTTTCCTCTGTTTCATCTTCTCCTTTGCTATCTAAACTGATTTCTGGATCTTCTAACTCTGTTTCCTCTTCTTTTAGGTTAAGATCTTTGATGGGAAGCGTCGAACCATTCGTTTCACATCCTTGCATAAGCTTTTCGACCTTCTCTTCGACTTCATCAAGAGCATAGACTACTTTGTCCAGGGTTGAGTCGATTTCCTCTGCCTTGTCTTGAACCTTGTGTACTCCATCCCAAATCTCTTCCACGTAGGAGTAGGTTTAGTTGTTATGGTCGTTAATAGTTTCTTCGGATTCATCAAGCTTGACCTCTAAGGTGCAGATGTTTCCACTAGCCTTGCGAATGCTAACTTCGTTCTCTCCAACTCGTCCTTCAACTGCTTCCATTCTCTCCTTGATGGTTTCAGCATCCTTGTTTGCTTGAGTCTCGATGGTTTTGACTTGAGCAGAAAGATCTTCAAGCTTTTTGTTAAAGTGAGTTGACATGTTGTCAATTTTCTCGCGAAGGGCAGCTCTTGATGTTGCTTGAGCGGCGATTAAGTGCATGACCACCATCTCTAGTCAACTCAATCGGTGAATGAGTTGGACATTTTCATCTTGGTGAGGCAGACGACGAGCAGGATGTCTAGGGTTAGCCATTGGAGGTACGTAGGGCTCGTTCTGGAACGTTCTGTAGTCTTCGGTTTGAATTTCTCCGTAGAGATCGCGTAAGTATTGCTTCTCTCTGCGTCTAGTGGCTTGAGGAGTGTTATAGAAACCTTCCTCATAGTGTGTATTTCGATTTATAGGATCCATATCTTCTGAAATGGAAACCAAATAACCGAAAAATGGAAATATGCAGAAAAAGGGGTTCTAGAGTCGATTTACCAACTTTGCTTGGGGTTTTGCGGAAAAGAAAACGCGTGCCTTCCCCGGCAACGGTGCCAAAAACTTGATGTGTGCTGTCATGTTGAGGGTTGTCAAGTTTTACCCTAAATGAAATCAATAGCCGCAAGTGCACAGCTGATCGATTGTAGTACTTAGGGATCGAATCCACATGGAAGGAGGATCTTTCCTGCAAAAGCCTTCGAAAGAAATATAAAGTAAGGAAGTCTAGAACCAAACGGTTTTGTGGGGGTTTTGGTGGTGTGTTTAAAATGAAAAAACAAATCTTAAAGAGAAAATACGGGAATTAAAATGACATAATAACTAAACTTATCGAAAACGAGTAAAAATGAGAAAAACGGCTAACCTAATTGCTTAAATGAAAATCGATTGAAAGGGAATGAAAATAGTAAACTAAAGCTTGAAATAAAACGGTGTAAATCTATAAGAAAAGAGGCGCTGGGGTTCAGGGAAGTTTTCTCAGGGGTACAACATTCAAAACATTGCTAGAGAGTAAATTTGATAAGATCTTAGCTTAAACTTTTCGAACTGGAGTCACGGACGTATGAATACGCCACTGTCGTGATCATAGACAATTATCTCTTTCAACCCTGACCAGTAGGTTTCCACTCTGGCCCTGGAAAAGAAGAGATGCAGAATGTTTAAGACTCGTCAGCATTCACAAATTGCCCATAGGTAGGTTTCCACTCCTATGTTTGTTTTGCTCTCCCAAACTAGATCTGACACTGGATGAACACTTTTGTGTCACCAAGCATCTGGATCAGATTGCAGTTCATGACGCTACTCTCATGCAGTAAAAACGAATTCAGAAGAAAAAGTTCTAAGATTCGGCTCAAAAGCTCATGGAATCCTCACCGAACATATAAATCCCCATCGAAAATCTCTTAATCCCAACAATAAAACTACTCAGACATGATGAACGAAATCAAAAACATAGTATTAAAAAGTAGAATAGAAACCGAAATTGAAAAATAAAAAAAAAAGGGTTCAAGAGACAAATCTCTCTCTCCCTAAAACCTAAAACTTAAAAAGTATTCTAAAACAATAAGAACATATGAGGGGCCTATCAATTAGGGTTCGTAAAACATGTATTTTTAGTGCTCAAGACATCTCTAGGGTCTAGGGTTCCGGAATCAAGGCTGGGAAAATGATATGGGCTTCGTAAATGGGCCTTCGGGGTCGGAGTTAGCTGGCCACGGTTGGGATGAGTGTGACCGCAGGAAATGGGTGGCTGACCGCGGTCGCGGTGCTTCTGACCGCGGGAAATGCTCTGTTGGCCGGGGGTGGAAACGCTTGCCGGCTGGTTTACGGGACATCTTGCTCTTCGCGTATCTTTTGATTGAACCGTTGGATTGCCAAGCTTTAAAGTGTGCTGGAAATCTGATACTTCAATCTTTAAGATCTCCAAATTTGAGCTGGATCAGACGGCGAAAAGGCCTTCAATCGGGGGTGAACTTCTAACAGTTTGACTCTGAGCTGAAATCTGGTTTTCTATCCATTTTTTTAAGTTTTTCCCTAAGTTACCTGAAAAGAGTCTTGGAACTACAAATACTAGAAAAACGTAATAAAAGTACTTGAAAGCAATTCAAAACATAGAAAAAGTATTTCAAAACGATCCATAAAAGTGGTCAAAATACGGTGTTATCAAGGAGATTAAGCCTCCTTTTTATCTATATTTATTGAGTGGAAAGTTAAGATTCCTCTTTGTTCATATTTATGGAGTGGAAGGTTAAACCTCCTCCTTGTCTATATTTATGGAGTGAAAAGTTAAGCTTCCTCCTTGTTCATATTTATGGATGGAAGATTAAACCTCCTCCTTGTCTCTATATATGAGTGGAAAGTTAAGCTTCCTCCTTGTTCATATTATGGAGTAAAAGATTAAGCATCCTCCTTGTCTATACTTACGAAGTGGAAGGTTAAACTTCCTCCTTGTTCATATTTATGGAGTAGAAGGTTAAATCTCCTCTTTGTCTATATTTGCGGAGTGGAAGGTTATGCTTCCTCCTCATTTTTATAGTAGGCTCTGCGTCTTCAAAACCTATGGAAGCTATACCAGGTATGTTAATATACTAATAGACATTTCTAAAGTAATTAAGAGCTCCGTTAGAGCTAGAAAATCCAGAAGAGTTAAAAAGCTCTGGAAGCGTCAAAAGCTCTTAGAGAGCTAAAAGCCTTGGAGGAGCTAGGAGCTCCGAAAAAGGTTGGAACTCCGGAAAAGTTGAAAGCTCCGAAAGAGTTAGAAGCTCTGGAAGCTTCATAAATTAAAAGCTTCATAAATTAAAAGCTTCATAAGAGCTAGTGATAACTAAGGTTTTCAAGGCCTTAATAAGGGTTATCAATCCCCTTATCAAAGTAGTATAAGGGGTGTCAATCCATATGTGTGGTAGTTAGGCACTAGTTTATGTGACAAGTTCTTAAGTCAAGCTGAATAAAAGATGAGTTTGGTGAAACCAGCAACAAGAAAGCATAAACAAGAAACAAACAAGAAATGATTAATGAACTACTAAACAAGCAAGCAAACAAAATGATGATAAAGCAAATGATGAAAGATAAACCTCTAGATGTGATCATTGATTAGGGTGCTTTAGATATTGATTCATGATGCTAAGAACATAATGCAACACTTGCTACTCTTTAGTCTAGGCTTCTTAATCAGATTAATTCATTCCCATGACAATAATCCATTTGCTAATCACTTAATCAAGTCTAACAACCATTATATATAATCAAGCAATCAACAAGCATAATGCATCAAGCCTAATAAGTGACCAAACAATCTCTCAACCAAGAAGACTGAATCTTATACAGAAAGACATAACAAGCAATCACATGATCTCAAACATTTCAACTTAGAACTCTAATCTAGACTAATCCTCTCATGAAGGCATTAATTTCTACACTAATCCACTTTCAAACCAAATTCTCATTTGTGAAATATGAACTAATGAGCATTAAGAAACAGTTCTAATATGTCATTTATGCTTCAAACAAACATTCCCATGGCATTTAAAACACAAACCCTTAAGTTAGCTCTTTCAGGCATTTCATCAAACACTTTTGGTGCATGAAATGCCTATGAACCCAGATTTCACTTTCGCAAGGAAATCTGGCATTAGGAGCAGCTAACTAAGGAAATTAAATGAGAATCTAAACCCTAAACATCACAAATCAAACATCTAAGCACCCTAATCTACACACCTAGAAGTTTAAAAAGATGACTACTCACTAATCATGAAGAACACATCTAATCTTTTGCAAGAGATGATGTTAATCATGATTAGAAGTAGAAATGAGATGATGTGATGATAAGAAACAGCTTTGGAATGATCAAATCCCTTCAGATCTCTCTTAATCAAAAACGTTTTTACACTAAAAAGGAAATAAAACTAGAGAGAAAACTAAGTAGAAGATAAGATGTCTAGGGTTTTTCTCCAAAAAGCTATATATAATAAGTGCTAATGAACCGGGTCAGCCCAGAACAAACCGGGTCCTGACCTGGCTTTAGTGGGTAAAGTGGGGAATGTGCGGATTGGTCCAGTGTCTCCCAGGTCGCATGCCCAAGTCGCACAGGTGAAGAACTTGTCTTGTGAGACTTAAATTGCTTGGTTTTAGCCGCACGCCCAAGTAGGTGTGTTTTGCGAGTCTTTGTGCGGCTTAATCTTCTTCTTCTTCAACTTGCAGGACCAAGGCGGTTTCTGGGGAATGTACATGTGCGGCTTGGTCATCCCTTAGTCCCAAGCCGCATGCCCAATTCGGAGTAGATTGCGAGTGATCGTGCGGCTTAGTTTCAAACGCGGCCAACTCGCATGCCTAAGTCGCATGATTGTGGACTTAGCATTTTTCTTGCTCGGGAGCCTCAGACCTTATCCAGTGATAGCTTACCCGCACTTCTCAACTCGCAGCATCAATTTCCAGGCATTCACCTTCAGGCCTGCGAGTTAACCAAGTCGCAAGACTATCTCGCAGCATTCAGAGCAGCTTGGACCACTTCGCAATCCGGGAGGCGTAACTTCCAGGATACTGGTCCGAATTGTGTGATTCCGGTTTCAGAGGACAGAAGACTCGTATATCTCCAACTTTGGTGAAGAAAGCTTCGGTGCTTGGGAAGTGGAAGGTTTCCTGGAGGGCTCATCTTCGCAGTGAATTTACACGATCAGAGAGAGGCGTCTAGACATGTGTCCATTCCGGAAACGTTAACTTCTTGCTCATAGCTCCGAATTAAATGATCTCAGACGTTCTGTAAAGAGGACTCAAATATCTCTGATTCTCATGAAGGCTCTGTAAACTGAATCGGTCTGTACGTGCACCGTCCTTCGCATTCTTCGGAGCTCATCGGGTCGGTCCGAAACGGCAGCGAGACAGGAGTTCCTTCCGACGAGCTTAACTCTCTGCTCACGTGTCCGAATTCCATGATTCTACTTGCTCTGGAACCGTGATCCAATCCTCTCCAAATTTGATGAAGCCTCTGACAACTGAATCGGACCGGAAGGTTCCCCGGACAGGCGATCATTCAGGAGTATCGGATTGCTCCGGAATGGATGCAAGAGAGGTATGTCTTCCGGTGACCGTATCATTCAGCTCCGTGCTCCGAATGCCTTTATTAAACCTGTGCTGGGTTCTTAACTCAATTATCTCCAACTTTGATGAAGACCCTGTAAGCTGAATCGGCCGGCAAGAGCTTCCGGTGACGCGATTTTGGAAATGTATCTGCACCCGGGATTTTTGGCCGAGAGACTTGACCGCGGTACGTGTTTTTGGCCGAGAAAGCTACCCGCGGGAGGGATTTTGGCCGAGAATCTTCGGCCATCAGTACATCATTTTGCCGAGAAACCCAAAATTTCTCCTTTTTACCATTTTTGATAAGTTCAACTCCATTTCTTCATCTGAATCACATCCTCCACTCCAAATAAACTCCAAAAGCACCTGTTTAACACTCCAAAACATGCAAAACTCTCTTGGACCTAATGCAATCTCCTAAGTCCTAAAACAATGCCTAAAGACCTAAAATGCATGCAAATGAGACATGATTTGAACTAGAATATGTACATTAAATGATGCAATTTATGAATATATCAACTAGAAGCTCCGTAAGAGCTATAAGCTCCGTTAGAGCTAGAAGCTTTGTTAGAGCTAGAAGTTTCGGAAGAGCTAGAAGTTTCGGAAGAGCTAGAAGCTCTAGAAGAACTAGAAATCCTGTATGAGATGGAAGCCCTAGAATATTCATGAGTTAAAAGCCTCTAGAAGAGCTAGAAACCCCATAAGAGGTAGAAGCCCCGGAAGAGCTAGAAGCTTCTGAAAAGCTAAAAGTTCTTGAAGAACTAAATGCTCTAGAAATAGCACACGATGGAGACATGCAAAATGAAAGATTGCAAAAGTATATATAATTGTAAACCTGAAGTTTACTAATTGAATAAAACCGGTTAAAGCCATTCTGGTACTCCCAATGATATGTAAGATCATGGAGAGTATATGTTGGAAAACCAGAAGCTTTTTCAACTATTGCATGTCATAAAGAAAAAATGAAATCACCATGAAAAGTATCCAAGGATGGATCACCCTTTTTTGGTTTAATGCTCATTGGATATATTGTTGTTCTAAGAGTGGAATTCAATTTAAGATAGATGGATTATATGTGTTGTCATCTCGAGGGGGAGAATTAAAGAATCCCACATCGAGAGTATGTTGAACATCCAGAAGATTATGTTTGCACTCAAAATGAGCTTAATATAAAGAAAATCCAAAGGACTGCAAAACCAATTATGGTGATCTCCATGTGTGGCATAAAAAAAATGCAATAAACAGCTGATGGAGAGATTTCATGAAATGAATTATTATGGATCCTCATGAACCTGAAGTTCATATTGAGTGAAAAGCAATCTCGTATTCCAGCTGAGCTCCACTTAAAATAGATGTCACTGAAGGACAATCTTTATGAGTCTATGGCACGTAAAAAATGTGATAGACAACTCTGGTTCCAAATATAAAATCCTCAAAAGAAAAGGAGTGAAAGAGGATTAATCTCTACAGAGATTGAATGACATGAGTAATGATAAAATCAGGTACCTGAATGAAATTGATGATAAAGAGATCTCGATTAACCATGTCATTACGAGAAAAAGTGGAACTAGCCTCTAGAGGAAGTAATCCCTTAAAGATTAATAATGTCATAAATAAGTGCCCGAGAACACTACTCAATCGAACTAAAGAATGATGATCATCAAAATTCCTGAAGAGTTATCAGAGTAGAATTATTAATGGGAATTATTCCAGAGGTAATATCTTGAACCGGTAACTGGAAATATGTTGACGGCACGTTTTGCTGATTGCCACTTTGATGAAAGTGAATTGCCTGCGTTGGGGGGGGGGGAAGATCTAGAGAATCACCAAAAGATAACACAAAAATGTACGGAAACGTTGGCTTATCTTGATCCTCCTACCTATCAACGTGAGATGGAAGTTCAGAAAATAATACATTTACAAACTTTGGTAAACCAGTTACCTGATGCGTTTACAGATACGAAAAGGGTGATGAAGTCTTATATCCCTGCTGCTAATGCTCCATCAAAGATAAATATTCGGGAAGAACTTATTGATGTGAATAGAGCAAATGAAACATGGGTTCAATTAAAGTGCGGGAGGCCGATGGGCTCGAAGTATATTGAAAGAAACAAAAAATGGGAGATAAGGTTCTTGAAGAACCAAATAAAGAAAAATGTCCAGAAGATATTTGTGAAAAAGTTCCAGAAGAACCAGATAAAGAGGTTTATCAAGAAGACGAACCCTATACTAAAAAAATATGAGATTTCCATCAGCTTCACCCAAAGTTGGACGTTATGGGCTAGAAGCGAGACAGATGATACAAATGAAATGTTCTCTTTTTCAGTATCCAGGGAAATAGATCATGAAGATGATCCATATCCAAGGTACATGTAAAAAGTGCCAGAAATGGCCTGACTAGAAGAAATGGCAAGATGCCATGAGAAATGAATAATTCTCCCTGAAGAAAAAAATGTCTATAGTCATTATATCTGAAGATACAATGACAGTTGGGTGCAAATGGGTCTTTGTGAGAAAGAAAAATGAGAAAATCAAGATCACAAGGTATAAGGCCCGACTCGTTGCATAAGGTTTTTCTCAAATACCAGGAATTGATTATGAAGAGACATATTCTGATTATGGATGCAGTCACATTCAGGTACTTAATGAGCTTAAGGGCTTCTAAAAGTTTAGAAGTGGTGACTGCATACCTATATGGTTCACTTGATAGTGACATATACATGAAAATTCCAGAAGGATTAAAGATCCCTGAAGGATCAAAGATGCCAGAAGCATCTAAGGAAATATGTTTGGTCAAATTACAGCGATCACTTTACGGACTAAAACAGTCCGAACGCATGTTGTATAATCGTTTAAGTGAATTCTTGTTGAGTAAAGGATACATCAACAACGTGACATGCCCTTGTGTATTTATTAAGAAATCCGCATCAGGATTTGTGATCATTGTTCTATATGTTGATGACATGAACATACTTGGAACTCAAAAAGAGATTGATGATGCAAGAACTCATATGACAGAAGAGTTCGAAATGAAAGATCTTGAAAACAAAAAAAAAACTTTGTCTAGGGCTCTAGATAGATCATTTCCAAGATGGAATATTCGTACATCAATCAAATTACACCAAAAAGGTGTTAAAGCGCTTTAATATGGATAAAGTGACTCCTTTGAATACTTCAATGGTCAATAGATCGCTTGATGTTGACAAGGATCCAATTCCACGTTGTGAAGATAACGAAGAAATATTAGGTCCCAAGGTACCTTATATGAGCGCTATTAGCGGATTAATGTACCTTGCAAATTGTACTCGACCAGATATAGCATTTGCTACCAACCTACTTGTAAGATACAGTGCATCCCCTACGCGTAAACATTGGAATGGAATAAAGCACATCTTCCATTATCTACAAGGTATGGTTGACTTAAGCCTATTTTATTCAAGAAACTCCAAGGTTGGTTTAGTTGGTTTTGCAGATGCAGGATACTTGTCAGATCCGCACAAAGCGCGATCACAAACAGGATATATTTTCACAATTGGTGGAACGGCGATCTTGTAACATTCTCAAAAACAGATTATGGTCGCCACTTCTTCAAATTATGCGGAGATTATTGCGCTTCACGAAGCATGCAGAGTGTGTTTGTGGCTTAGATAAATGACTCAACACATACAAGAATCAAGCAGAATAATCAAAGATAAAGAGTCCACAAAAATATTTAAAGACAATGCTGCTTGTGTCGCCCAAATTAAAGAAGGTTATATCAAGAGCGACATGACAAAACATATTCCTCCAAGATTTCTTTCATATACTCAAGAACTCGAGAAAAACGAGGAGATCGATGTCCAATACATTTGTTCAAGCAACAATGCAGCAGACTCTTTACAAAAGCGCTTCCTACTGCAATATTCAGAAAACATATTTACATCATTGGAATGTGTCATCTACGAGACTTAGGAAGAAAAGAATATATGTCTTTTCCAGGAAAAGTTTTACTGCATTCTTTTTCACTTGTCATGATTTTTGTCCTAAAATGGGTTTTTCCATGATAAAGTTTTTAATGAGGCAGTACGCACCATATCAATGGAAATGGATAATCAATGGAGAGTGTTATAAAATATATTGATTATACATTTGGAAATATAGTTCTCTTCCCAAACTTCTTAGCTATTAAGTATTCATCCCCCTTAGAGATTCATCTTCCTTGGACTATTTTGTCCCCAAATTTCTAAAACGTTATCTCCAAGAAGACAATATGGTAAGAGAAATAAGAAGAGATCTTAATAGTTTTATTCTTCATTGTCTAACTCTCTCTCTAAATCTCTCTTCTCTAATGTTTACATATATACCAGCGCTTTATCGAAGTTGTTTTTCACAACACTTTAATTTTTATTCAGTTTCATTCTTTTTTGGATTTACAAAATAAATGAGTCTTAGAGAACTCACAAGATATACAAATAAATTAAAATAATCAAATCTTAATGAAATGAAAAATAACAAAGTTAATTAAATCAATCAAGGTGTCATTAATTTAATAACTTTCTTGAGATATGCTTTGACAAAGATATTTTCCGAAAAGGTAAATTAGAATCACACAAATTAATTAACACATGAAAGAACAACTGGAATCACGGAAGTTATTATTTCACAGAAACAAGACAGTGAAAGGATCTCACACAATAATCTAAAAATGATTTACACTTGTGGTTTAGGATGAATCCACAAACTAAAATAGATAAGCAAATCAAAGCATAAAACCTTCACTGAAAATATAGAAACTTAATCAAGATATGCTATTATAATGCTTACTACATGCTGCTACATTCATTTCTCTGACAGATGGTCAGAAGTTTCTCTGGGTTCCAATTTGTAGTAGTGGCAAAATCTGTGACTGGAGCGAAGGAATGGTAGGTAACTCAAGCTCTCCTCCATAAATGTACGACTCATCTATTGTGGTTGATCAGGAAATCCAGTTATGGAGTGTTCGCTGTAATGTACCGTGTACGTTCGGTGTTGGCTGTAGAAGTTTAGGCCATTTGTAAAGCCTTTTATCAACTGGTGAATAGAGGGATTAGGAAAATCCATGTGCTCTCGGATTCTGTGTCCCTTAACAAGACAATTAACTCTCAAAACACCCCATACCAAGTGATTATTAATGGTACTAGGAGAGAATCCACGCGTATGCGCGGATCTTGTTTGAATTTATATTTTAAATAATTTGTATTGAACTTTAAGTTTATTATTAATGTATTTTTGTCTAAAATATTTTTTTTTTTTTAATTTCTTCTTGATGATATAATATATGTAATCTCCTTTACACCAGTTGTATTAAATAGTTTCATTTTTTCTTTGATCTTTATATTCTTTTTATTCTTGTAAATCGTACTAATATAATATTTATTATTTTTTTTAATTTAATATTTGATTTTTTTTGGTTATATATATTTTATTGATTTTATTTTTTTATTATTTAAAAAAAACCATAAATGACATTTTTATGTGGATATCTTTCTTTTTACTATTATTTTTAATAATTTTTATCTTTTTAATAGTTTATTTAATATGATTTGTGTTTTACAGTTTTATTAGTTGAATTTTTATATAAGATGATTTGAAATTTTTTAACTTATTTAGTTTCATAATTTTTTTTCACTTGCATTAAAATTTAATTATATTTTTAATTTATAAATGAAGTTTAAAACATTTAAAAAGAAAATAAAATTGTACATTAAAAACGTCTTGTATTATATAATATTTATAAGTTTGTATATAGTTAAATTAAATTTGAATTTTATTCTAATATAAATATATATTAATATTTATTTATGTTTTTAATGTGTTTTAATGTGTTTTAATATGTTTTAATATGTTTTAATGTGTTTGCTTTAAATATAATTAATTAATTATTTTATTAAATTTGAAGATGTGTCACTCTCCAGCGCTGATGTGTCACTCAACTGGAGAGAGTTGGCCAAGTTTTATATATAAGATTCGTCTTTTTGGCATTATCTTTCTCTTCGATCATTGCAATTGTAATATATATTTTTTCAATAAGATTTATTTTTATGTTCCAATTAAAAAATGATTAGTATATATATTGAGATATAAAAATTGATGTTAATACAAAATGTACATATAATATATAACTAAAACCCAATTACATATTCTTCTATTAAAACCATTAATTAAAATAAACATTAACAAAAAAATATAATATAAAATAATTAAATGCATAATAAAATATATGATTCCTAAGTTACCCATTTAAAATTCAATTATTTTTTTTTTAGTATAACTCCATATTGAATAATGAATATTCATTCAAGGACTCAATTCAATTGTTATTACAGTAATACTCAACATTGAACTAAATACACAATTAAAGACACCATTCAATTGTTAAATTATGTTGAATATATATGAATACGTGTGACGACAAATTGACTAAACTCGCACAAATTATTCTGCGCTTCAATATTGAGCCATTGGTCCATCTCCTTAAAACTGTCTTCTGTGAACAAATTATTGGAACAAGCCTTGGTGTTTTCTAGCTTGGGTGTGACTTTCTACTCCTGAGTCCGATGGGTTAGTCCTCTTATATAATTTGTCATTTTTTTCTTATTGTTGTAGACTTCTAGTGAGATAGAAAACGAAAACAAAATAAAAGTTATGATTCTTGGATTCCTTTCATCATATCATAATGAAATCTATAGCGGCATAAACTGAATGTTGATACAGTGTGTGTAATTATTATTTTTTGTTTTGCTTTAATCTGTTTATGAATGTCAGGTTGGGGATCCGATTCCTAATAACATTATATTCTTTTTTTTATAAACTACCTATTCTCAGAACTTCATTAGTCTATACATAGGAATCTACAATAACCATTTTTGTCTCAGATTTGAGTTAAGTACATGGTATCGTAACTCAGTTTGTTAACTCAAATCGGCTGGTCTGGGTAAGAATTATTATTGTCTTAAAGTGCGGTTTTGTTCAAGATAAACCGAGAAAAGCCATCATCTCAATAGAATGATAACACATTAATAATTAAACTAAAATTTTGTATTAATTTGAGATTCTAACTTTATCTACTCATAGTCCTCTTATCTACTTAAGAGTGTTTTCAATCTCAAAGGTAGTTTTCACTTGTTCATACTAATTCTCAGCTCTTTTGCAATCTTCTATTATGCATGTAGATGTATACTTGCTTCCCCAAACAGATTTCCCATCAGGAGGATTGTACTTCTGGAACATGAGATGGGCTAAAGTGACAAAGGAAAAACATATCCTAATCCACAATAAGTACATTGGTGTATGGCTAGTCAAAGATCATGCTCTTAACTGCCAACTAGAAAAATTACAAGAAAATTCAAATGCGTGAAGAAAGATTGTTCGTACTTAAAGTTATGTTTGAGTGTTATTATATAGCTAGTACAATGTGACCTGAGTTTTGTAATCTAGTGTTAAAGTTATAAAAGAAACATAGGAAAGCAAGAGAAAAAAGAAACAGAGAACCTTTACTTATCTCCTTCATCATCATCATAACATTTTTTTATAAAACATATAGTAACTTTTTAACCACTAACACTAACTATAAAATACCATAAAAACACATGGTTAAGTTTTTTTCAACTATAACAAATTCTTTTAATTTTTTAAGCAGAAAATCAATTTTTTAGAAAAGTGTATACGATATGCATGCCTCCACAAATCTACTTTCTAAACACCCAAATAACTTGTGGGACGGTGTCCGAGAGCCTAGTGTCAAAAACGAAGAGATCACGCTTACATAACAGACAAAATATGTTTGCAATATACGTAACGTAAGCTAAGAATATATAAGACAATTTTTTTTTCTTTGGTAAAATAAGTAAGACTACAATTTTTATATTACTTTAGAAATTAATTTACTTTTCGGTGTCATTTTTAGTAATCGTATTTAATATATATGCAAGTTTGGATAATTCAACAGCATACGCTATGTTCTTAAAAGTTTTCAGCTATTAGAGATACGTATACACAACAACATATTTTAGACCCCCAATAAAACCCCAAAGTTCATACTTGCGCCAAGTAATTGTGTGGAATATAATTAATCACGTAAAAAAAAGAATTCATTAAATCGAGTCTAATAACACTCGGATATGTGTTTCCATAGCGGCCGCTACATATTAACAACACCATTAATCATAATATCCCGTTAGATTCTAGCAAAAAAAAAAAGCTTGCTCTCCAATTTTGTTCCATCTCCGTACAAAATGGCACGGCGGCAACAACAGCGTTCAATCCAAAGCCTATTCTCAAACCGCTCCATGATTTATATCCTCTGCCACTTCGGTCTCTTCTTCATCCTTCTCCTCGGTGTATTCTTACCGTGGGCAGGATTTCCCATATTCCCCTTTCCATACAAATGCTCTTCTTCTTTGTGTTCTTCTTACTATTTGCACTCTAAATGGCACGACTATTCCGTCGCTCAAGCTGCCAAGTTTGTCGCTAAGAATGGGACGGTGATCGTATGCACTGTTAGCTATCCTCTCTTGCCTTTTCTCAACAACTGGTTGATTAGTGTTTCAAGACATAAACATCAAGAGAAAGTTCTCGTGATCGCCGAGGATTACGCTACTTTGTACAAGGTTAACGAGAAATGGCCTGGTCATGCTGTTCTCATGTCTCAACCGTTGGACTCTCAAACCGCACACAATTACGGTTCCCAGGTATAGTTTTACTTTTCTCTATCAAAATTAATGGCCTATAAACTTTGGGGTTTTGTGTATGTGATTGAACTTAGTTTTCACTGATTCACTTATATTTTGGATATTCGCCGATTGGCTAATGTTACTTCAATGATTACTGATCGGATCATAAATTTGTTGATGAAGAAGATTCAACTTCTCTTCATGCTATCAAAATCTAATAAACCCAAAACGATATAATCAAACTAAAAAAAAAAAGGATGATTCAGTTTAAGATTATGTCAATTGAGCTGGCCTTCCCCGAACCCCGCAAAAAAATTTATCAAATTAATCCAAATAAAATTCAAATTATTTGTTTTCCAAATAAAACGTAAATTCAAAACACTTCAAATCTAGGTACTTGAGTCTAGATTGCGATCTCTTTCAGCGTCTTCTAATTTCTCAACACCAGCTACCAAAAAAAAGTATCAAATTTGCCATGTTTAAATCATATAGAAATGAATGATTTAATAAATAAAAAATAAATATGTATGAATGTTAATGTTACCTGGATCACGAAATGTAAACTCATCCAACCAAGAGCGTGTGCAAATCAATGCTTTAACGTTTTTTGGTAGAATAATTTCTATTTTTTTTAAAAAAAAAAGCACACCAGTACTAATGTAGACTTTAAAAAAATTATAGTAAGACACAACTAGGATATTTCATAATTTTAAAGTTTAAATCTTTAAACAAAACCTGTAACTTAATCAAAATGACATAGGCTTTCTAGGTCAGCTCAAACTCGACCAGGTTCAGCCTAAAAAATTTACTTGACCAAAAGACCCAATATTTTTGGACCTGTTTTCTAGACCCGAACCAGTAGTTTTCAAGGCTTTACTCTAATACGTCAGTCTGAATTGATAGTAAGACATAATTAAAAAGTTAGGGTTCTCGATTAATGAAAAATACATAGAAAATATTCTAAATTTTAAAAAGTTAAATCCTAAAGAAAACCACTAACTTAATCAAAATGTTTATAGCCCATGCTTCTTGCCAAAGCCTGTTCGAGGCAAACCTAAAAATTTCACTTGTTCGAACGGGCTCTGCCTAAAATTTTTGGGGCTTAGATTTCTAGGCCAGAATCCGGAAATTTCAGTGCTGGTTCAGGCAAGATCTCGGGCAGCCAAATTAATCACAATTTTAAAGGAACATTTTAGCGATTTCAAATCAGAAGGGTGAAGCAACCAACAATAATGATAAATAAATAAAATATGACCAATCCATTCATTGCGAATTGATTTTCAGGTGGAAGTCATTTTTACAGTATAGTCCATGAGGTTTCAATTTTGAGTAATGTTTATTATATCACAAAAGATGGTGAATTTGTTGTGCATATAGTGGCAACCCTTTTTCTTTTTGATTTTGATCGAATTTTAGTGATTATCTATCTTTGTCTTTTTGTATGTGATAATCTATGCAAAGATCTTGTAATGCAACACAACCATCTTTGTAACTAAATTGTCATATCCTATTAGGGTTTCTACAATCTTACCTGTCGGAGGCCGCAACATCTCTTGGACATTTTGGAGCTAGGTTACAGTGTTATGTATAATGATGTTGATATGGTCTGGCTAAATGATCCTTTTCAGTATTTAGAAGGAAGCCACGACGTATACTTCACGGATGACGTGACTACAGTATGTAAAATGTTAATAACTTCTGCGTTTTAGAATGTGTATGTATATATCTTTATAATTGAGTTCGATTTTGGTGTTTCCAGGTTAAGCCTTTGAATGAATCACATGATTTACCACCTCTGAATCGATATGGAGTAACTAATATATGTAGTTGCATGATTTTCTTGCGTCCCACTAATGGAGCAAAGCTTTTAATGAAGAAATGGGCTGAAGAAATTGAAGCTCAACCTTGGTCCAACTCCAAAGCAAAACCACATGATCAGCCTGCTTTTAATCGGGCACTTAACAAAACAGCTCATCAGGTATGTCATGTTGCTTCCTCCAAGTTCCACAGTAACATATTTTTTTAAAAATTCGTCACAAGATGTAGTTACTTATTTGCTTGATTTAGTGGTATTAAAGCTTACAATCTTGAAAGGCTAAACCTTTCGGTATTCTATATTATTTTTTGTGGAATTCTCGGATCTGTTGTTTGACACGAGGATATGACTGTGTTGATCGACCTTGCCCCATGGGTTATTCCCTTTATCTAGTTTCGTTGTTTTGATTATTGTATGGATTTATGTGAGAAAGAAAACGAACACGAAAGAAAAGTTGTAACTCTTAAATTTCTTTTATTATAGTTAAATTTATAGAGGCATATGTATGTAGATAAATTTTGTTTCTTTCTATCTCTTGCTTTAAAAATTCTTCTTTAACTACTCAAAACTTCACTATTGTACTTAAGAATGTATGATTATGACTTGTGTCTTGGGTTTGAGTCCATGAATATTAACATGGTATCATAATCTAGTTTGTTAACTGGATAGTCTAAGTAATATTTAATGTTTGTCCTAAAATGTAATTCGAATAAGATTGACCGATAAAAGCTATCATCTTGATGGAACATATTACAAATTTTTTTGGTACTCTAAGATTCTAACTTTATCTACTCATAATTCCTCTAATCTACTTGTGAGTCTTTGATTACAACTTTTTTTAACCTCAAAGTTAACTTCCACTTGTTCGAAGTCATTTTTAACTCTTTTGTGATCTTCTATTATGTAGGTAGATGTCTACTTGCTTCCCCAAGCAGCTTTCCCATCAGGAGGACTGTACTTCAGGAACATAAGATGGGCGAAAAACACAAAGGAAAAACATGTCATAATCCACAATAACTACATGGTCGGTTTCAGCAGGAAGATGAAACGCTTTCAAGACTTTGGTCTATGGCTAGTCGATGATCATGGTCTTGAGTCCCCACTGGGAAAATTACAATAAAATTCGAATACCTGAAAAGGATCGTTGTCCTTAAAGTTATGTGAAAGTGTTAGGACTTGTGATGAAAATCAGGTTTCGGTATGAGCATAAATCCGACTGGTTATGTCACTTGGGTTTACTTAATTTGAGTATCTCAAAGTTAACCGACTTTAGTAATTGTAATAGACATTGTTATAAACAACATGTGTGTGTGTTCTGTCTCTCAATGATGGCTGTTGAGCTGAATTGTAGAGAGATAGAAACGATTCTGTAATCACCAAGAAAGATAGTGAATTACTGGGAAATCTTCAGGCTGAGATGCAGGATTCTCATTCTGAATGAATCGCAGAATTGACCAAAGACCACCACCAATAGGATAGGTATCTCACACTCTCTCGACACTCAAGAACTAGACAAAGAAGAAGATAACAAATCACTACAAGTGGTATAAGAGCCAGGTTCTGAAAAGATTCAAAGAATCCGAAGATTGAAATAGCCTGCTTCGACGATCAAATGGATTTCTTGATGTGGAAGAAGAAGATATTCGCGCGCACCTCTCAGTCCTTGGGCTCAAAGAGTCTCTTACCGAATCTGGAGTCAAGATCGAGAAAAAGAAAGGTGAAGATGAAGGTACATTTTCAGAAAGGAAGCTGAAAGAAAAATCTGACTGGCTTGAAAAGTCCGAGAGATACTTATACTGAATCTTGGGGATCATGTTCTGAGGAAGCTCGAGGATTGAAATTCTGCTGCATCGATCTGGACTGCTTTAGAAATGTTATACAATTCTCAGTCGTTACCAAATAGAATTCATCTACAACAAAAGTTCTATTCATTCAAGATGATGGAATCAAAATCTATTGATCAGCATATAGATGATTTTTTCAAACTGGTATCTGATTTGAGTAGCGTGAAGGATTCTGTGTCTGAAGAGGTTCAGGCTATTCACCTGTTGAATTCACTGCCACATCAATACAATTCCTTAAAGGAAACACTCAATTATGGCTGAGATACTCTCACCATAGAGCATGTGGCAAGTGCGACAAAATTAATGAAAATTGAGTTGGGGGAATCAGGTCAAGCCGGTTCTCAAAAGAGTGGAGAAGCTTATGTTGCTCGTGGAAGATGATCTTGCTAGGGTTTGAGGTCGCAGTTAGATGTTTTAAATTTGTAATCCTAGTGTCTGCAAGTGCACATCACTCCGATCTAGTATTAAGGGTGTCGATCCACATGGAGAATTGTCTTTTCTGCAAAAATATTAAACTGAAATTAATTAACAAATTCAAAAACTCAAGATGACTTTTTATATGGTTTGGTGTCATAAGAAAAACTAAAATCAATTAAAAAAAAACAATAAATAAAATCGATATGGGCTAACGATAAAAGAAATGTTGGACTGGCAAGAATATATTAGAGGATGTTCAATTCATGTTAGGGTCCTAAGCTCTTAAAATCGGTTTCTAGTAATCTACAATGAACTAAAAAACACATAGGTATGATCAGATTGCTGTCGCGTAACTAACCAACTAATCACTTAAACTTGACCAGTAACTTTCATCTCTAGCCGAGAGAGATCATGCAATATCATACAAGTTTCATCTTTGCTCACAATATTCTATAGGTCTCCTATAATGATTTCATTTTCCTGAAGCTATGTCTAGTCAAATAATAAAACACTCTCGTAGCTTAATTTACCTAAGATCAGTTGTTAGTTCATGACTCTAACTCCATGCAATATGAATAAGTTTAGAAGAGATGAGATCTAGAATATGGTTAAGAAAAAAAATCCTAATCGAACATGGAGATGGATCCCTTAAACCCAACAACTAAACTACTTGCTTGGTCTACAATCTGGATCCGACGGATTTAAGACATGAACCCACTTGGTCTACAATCTAGATCCAACTTAGGTACGCTGGGAATCAGTCCAATTGGAGATCAGAAGAAGGATTTATTCAGATTACAAATCGGGTGATCCCAAATTTACCTGATTTGGATATATGCAACTTAATAGGAAGTTTCCGACCAGACCAGGAAGAAATTAAGAAATCAAAGAACTTGTTCTGGATTATTGATTTTTCAGAGAACCACTAGAAAATTAATCATGCTGAGATCAGATTTTTGTTTTTAAGGAGATATTTGATCTCTAAACGGATGAATCCTCGACTTTCCTTATTTAGAACCTTCCGAGTTTGGGAGACTTTAAATTTTTTAAAAACCCTAAAATTTGATTTTACGACGGTTTTACGACGGTTTTTCTAAACCCTAAACCCTAAGTCTAGGTTTTAAGCCCTGAATGAATAGGGTTTCAACATTACGACGTCTTTACGACGAACAATCGTAATATCGTCGTAAAGTTACGACGGTTTTACAACGGTTTTACGACGAGTACACTATTTCGTCGTAATGTCGTCGTAATGTTGAAATCCAAGAATTTGAATCTTTTATATCTTATTGGTTGTAAGGTATTTCACCAATGTTTTTGATTGATTATCTTATTTTATATGAAATGCTATCAATCTGATCAAAATCAAAAATTTGAAAAAAAACATACATATTTACAAGTTCATGCATGTTTTCGTAAATGTTAAGTGAAAGGTTATATATTAGATTACGGAATTTCAATTTTTACTATCTCATGTCATAAATCCATCATACATGCAAAGTTGTAAACCTTTTGTTATATGTTAGGATACAATAACCTTTGCATTGTTCTTTATGCAATATCCCATTTATAAGATTTAGGGTTTACTCACTTTTAAAAAAAACATCGTAAAACCGTCGTAATATACTCGTAAAGTTACGACGGTTTTACGACGATTAAACCCAAAACCGTCGTAACACCGCCGTAATGTTTGCACCGGATAGGCTCTTGATCCGAGGTACGAGGTTATGAATGTTTAGACCTTACGACGATTTTACGATGGTTTGGGGTTTAATCGTCGTAAAACTATCGTAACGGTCAAATGCTCCCATCACGACACGTGTCATGTCATAGAGTGGACCGACTGTTATACAACCGAATCGTCGTAAAACCGTCGTAATGTTACGACGATCACAAAATCTATATAAGGGACGCGAGATTTCCTCCTTCGTCGCTCATTCCTCTCTTCCCTCTCTCTCTAGAAATCTCTCTATTTCTCTACAAATAAACCTCTCCCTTTTCTCCCTACTCTCCAGCCAATTAATTTGTAAGTATTTTTGTTAAATTAATTTCATTAAATATTATTTTAGATTTAGGTTCAGAATTTAGATTTAGGTTCGGAATTTAGATTTAGGTTTCAGAATTTAGTTAGGCCCGGATTTTGGTAAATTTAAATAAATATTTGAAAAATTAGTAACTAATTTTTTAAAATTTTGTAGATTCTGTCGATATGGCTCCTCGGGCTAAGAGATTTCACTACCGACAGCTCGTCGATTCTGACGATACGGCCCCGTCTACCTCGGCAACCGGATCAGCCATCCCGGAGTCCTCGGGAACACAACGGATGGTTTCCCAACCGGTAGTTGTTCCGCAGCCGGCACCGCCTCCACCACCACCAGCCGAACCAGCGGCTCCCGCCCAGGCTGATCCTGAGGCTGATCCGATCCCGCATGTACCGTATGCCCTGTTTACGGTACAGGATCTTCTGGCGCAACCCGGTCGTGAGACCATGAACAAACTCGACCCGGATCGAGCCCCAGGCACCTTTTGGTACGTAATTTTTTTCCTACAATATTTTTAAATTAATTAATATTTATTCTTATATATTTGATATTAATTTACTTTTTCTCTTTCCATTTGACTAGGTTTACGACCGACAATGCAGTTGGTCGTAACGTTGCGGATATCATCAAAGGGTTTTTCGTACAACCCCATACCAGCTGTAAGAAGCTGGATCAGGCCACACTTGACACTTGGTTCAAGTGTTTTGTGGTAAGTAATTTACCATTTCGTTTAATTGTAATTTTAAATTTTAACTTTTTACAATAATTACTAACTTCTTTTTTTTTCCTAGCAAAACTGGCATTGGGAAACATCCGCACACGGACGTGTGGAGACGGCCTTCAAGGAGAAGGTCAAATTCCGCCTCAACAACACCGTTTCCGACTGGAAACGGAAGTGGGAGGTTGACGGCGACAAGGCCAAGCCGGAGCCTATGGCTAATACCGTCTGGCGGGGCCTTGTCCAGTACTGGTTGGATCCGCACAACCAGACTACGACCGCCAAGTGTTCCGGATCTAGGTAAGTAGTTAATTCCAATAATATTAACATTATTTTTTTTTTCTTATAATAGATTCTAATGAAAATATTTTTCAGGAACGCTACTGACGATGCGGGAAATCGGAAGAACATCCCGCACACTTCCGGCCAGATTCCTTTTGCCGGAAGACGGCTTATGATGGTAAGTAAATTAAAATTACTAATTTTTTTGTTTTCAAATAATTAACTTTTATTTCTCGATACTAATTAATTTTTTCATTTTGATTTTGTAGGTCGAAGATAACGGAGGAGAACTTCCTCCGATGACGAAGGTTTTCGCCGAGAAGCATAAGAAGCCTAACGGCGAATTCACGGATCCTCGGGCGGAGGAGATCTACAACGCCGCCTGTGCGGCGATCGAGGAGCGACAGACGCAGCTGACTCAGCAGGCGTGTCAAACGTCTCCCGGAGGTAGCTCGGTCCAATCGACCCCGGCGCTGACGGTGGCGGAGATGGACCAGATCTTCGAAGAGGTAAATTTAATTACTATATTTAATTAATGTAACTTTAGTTTTAAATTAAATTTCTAACCATAATGTTTTTAAAATATTTGTAGGTTGCCCCAAAGAAAAAGGGGCGGGTATTAGAGATGGGGTCCATCCGTGATACCTCGAGAGCTACGGCGACTGGTCACGTCCGGGTCCCGGATCCGGTCATCCGCCAGGAGATCAATCAGATGCGGATCTGGTACGAGACGAGGATCGACCAGCTCTACGGTCTCTTCGAGATCATGGGAGCCGACAACCCAGTACTCATGGCGCAGTTGGACAAGCTGCAGGCTGATGGGGTTGTCGGATCGTCTGCCGCCGGATCATCCACTAGGAGGCAACCACCGGTGCAGACGGACGAGGAGATGTTCCGATCTCTCGGGGTTGAGCCTCCTAGAGCCGGAGATCAGGCGCCGGCGGAAGCATCAAACCGAAGACCCGGCAAGGAACACGTCCAGGACGATGGGGAGTGATATGATCGTGACCAGCTCAGAGGAGGAGGAACCAGAGGTAGCTGGCAGGATCACTCGTTCCAGAGCTAGAGAGATGGCTAAGGAGGCTCACGCACTCATTGCCACAGAGGACAGCGATCACCAGGAGGCTGGAGCTCACGTCTTCAACATCTCTATCTTGAAGAATGAAGAACCCAGTAACAATGACTAGGTAACTTAGGTGATGATTCTGTACTCTTTTCCTTGGTGAAGATTTTGGAAGGCAAGGAGGTTCTTCTCCAAGGTTTTTAACGAGGCAGAAATCATTGCTACGTCGAGTTACTTAGAAGTTGTTACTAATGGGTAATTATGTGCAAAGTCACAATGACTTGTGCACTTAGTATTTTGGCGCACCACTTATGAATTTAGGGACGCCTCGCTGTTTTATTTTTTTAAATCAAACTTCTTGTTGTTTTTATTTCAGACTTCATGTAGTTTGTTCCTTAAGGCTGCGATTTCTCTCTAAGTCTATTAAAAAGAGAAAATCGCCTATGTCATATTCAGTGAAGAATTTTGATCAAACTTTTAACGTGTTCTTCTCTCTTTGATTTCTGAGAACTAAAAAAACTCTGAAATTCGAATCTCTTGAAAACTAATCTGTTTACAAGAGATTTTTCTATCCCACCATTCCATCGGTTCTATCTCTTCCACCATACCATCGATTTGAGAAACCAAACCATCATCTCCCTTCATCGATCCGCCGCACCATCACACATCCACGACTCGATCCGCCGAGTCTCCATCATCCTCATCAAGCCATCATCGTGTCACCACCACCACCATATCGCCTCATCGATACAGTCTGTTCATTACATCGCTGCCTCTATTGCCTTGTTCTTCAGAGTTGATCGCCTAGGATCGTATCACGTGGTATCAGAGCCAACTCTGAACCAAAGGCTGAGCGAAACTCTAACCCTAATCTCTGTGCTTTGAATTTCCGTATCTGTGTTATTAGGGTTTAGCGAGTTCGGTTTTGTGAGCATCGATCTGTTTCTCTCTTTTAATCGCTGTTTATCTGCTTCGGATCGAGTCTGATAGATTGTGTCTAGGGTTTCGATTGTTTTTGATTTAGTTAGGTTTGATAACTCGTGTTTTCGATTTAGTAGACTTGATAATTCGTTGTTCATCGCTTTGTGTTTTTGTGTCCTTAGTTTGTTAGGATTCGTAGTTTTCGAATTAGCTAGGGTTCGTTGTTCATCGTTTTTTTTTTCGTGTAGGCTTGTTAGGAAATCTTTTTTTGAGATTTCGTTAAAAAAAACAAAAAAAAAAAAACAAAAAAAAAGAGTACAAAAAAAAAAAAAAACTTCGTTAAAATTCTTTAGTTTCGTTAAGTTTGTTTTTAAATTTCGTGGGGATCGTTTAATTTTTTTATGATGAGTGTAGTTTTACTGTTTTTGTGATTCCTTCTAGAACAAGTTACTGCTAGTTTTTTTTTAATTTTTTTTCAGGTACCATGGAGCTTTCGGCTGAGGCGATGGAAGCTCTGAACCGAGCCATGTCTCAACAAATTAAAGAAGCGAATCAAGCCATAGCAACTCAGCTCACACAACAAATCGAACAACTCAATGACAAGTTCGAGACGAAGATGAAAGATCTGCTCAAAGACCTCAGTGCAAGTGGAGAAGAGTCGTCTCAAACTCCAACTCCTTCGGAAGCAATGCGCTTAGCAAAGGGTAAAGGGCACATAGGATCTTCCCGGAAACTTTCACGCCACCCAACACTTTCCGAAGCCAGGACTAAAGCTAAGTCCAGTCGAAGCCAGATTGGGGGCAGAGAGATTACGTTTAATCCGAGGAGGAATCCTACTGGTGCAGAACGAGATGGCCCAAGGGTAGATCGTCAGCACCGCCGAGAGGAATATATTGCTGGGCATCGAGTTACCCTGGAATCAGATCCAGAATACTATGAGGAGGACGAAGCTTCTGATCATAGCAGAGAAACTGTGAGACGAGATCGAGGCCGAGGACATGGTCGAGATTATGATCCTCTACATCAGCAGCTGCGTCATATCAAAATCCAGTATCCTCCTTTCCATGGAACCAATGATCCCGAAGCTTATCTAGATTGGGAAAGGAAGATGGAGTCTAATTTTCTGGTCCAAGGAACCTACGAGCTCAACAAGGTGAAAATTGCAGTTTCAGAATTTCATGGGTATGCGCTTCTATGGTGGGAGCAGTTGGGAGTCACCAGAAATCGCCTGAGGGAACTTCCGATTACTACTTGGGATCAGCTTGTTATACAGATGAGGAAGAGATTTTTTCCGGCCCATCATCAGCGCGAAATACTCAACAAGCTTAGCCGCCTCGTCCAAGGTACAAAGTCTGTTCGAGATTACTATCAGGAATTAGAAACTTTGCTCATTCGTGCAGATTTACGAGAAGGCGAAGAGATGGTAATGTCGAGATTTCTTGGAGGACTTAACCGAGAAATTCAAGACAAGGTGGAACTTCAGGATTTCGCAGATGTACAAGAGATGGTGCATAAGGCTGAATTGGTGGAATCTCAAGTCAAGAGGCGAATCATCAAGTCCACATTCACGCCTAGTGTACCTAAGCCTAAGGAGATCAGCAAGCCAGCTTACTCCAGAGACATCAAACCGCCCTCTGCTGGAGTTAAAGAAGAAGCTAAAGCTGAGTTCAAGCCTCGAGGTGGCACTTCTATCAGCAATGTGAGGTGTTTCAAATCTCAAGGAATGGGACATTACTCTCGAGATTGCCCAAACAAGAAGGTTTTCTTGTTACATGAGGGAGGACAGATAGTTCCTCAAGAGGATTCAGAGGCCGAATATGAATTAGAGGAAGAGGAAGAAGCTTCTGCCGTGGGCGAGATGCTGGTTGCCAGAAGGACTTTGAGTGTTCAGAGTCAACCTGAAGAGACTTGTCAGCGAGAGAACCTGTTTCATACGAGATGCTTCATTCAAGGAAAAGTTTGCAGCCTGATCATAGATGGAGGAAGTTGTACTAATGCTGCAAGCGAAGAGATGGTTAAGAAGCTCCAGCTCAAGACTATTCCTCATCCAAGACCGTATAAGCTTCAGTGGTTGAATGACAGTGGAGCCTTGACCGTATCTCAGCAAGTGATGGTTTCTCTATCTATTGGGAAGTATGAAGATGAGATTCTATGTGACGTCATTCCCATGGGTTCGAGTCATGTGTTGCTAGGCAGACCGTGGCAATCAGATCGTAGGGTGATACACGACGGTTACACCAACAAGCACTCATTCGAGTTCAAAGGTCGCAAAATTACCCTCCTACCTCTCACGCCTACCGAGATTTACCAGGATCAGATCCAGATGAAGCTCAAGGAGAAGGAGAAAGTAGCCAACAGCCTCTACATAAACCACAGTGAATTTTCTAAACTCTTTGATCCTGAAATGACTACTTTTATGTTTGTGTACAAGGAATCCCTTGTTAGTACTAACCCTTCACAAGAGCTTCCTAGTGCTATGTTTGAGATTTTGCAGGAATATAAGGACGTTTTTCCAGTAGAAATTCCACCAGGACTACCTCCAATTCGCGGGATAGAGCATCAGATTGACTTGGTACCAGGATCAGCCTTACCTAACAGGCCAGCATACCGAACCAATCCTGTATAGACTAAGGAGCTGCAGAAGCAAGTGGAAGAGCTGATGAGCAAGGGACATATCCGAGAAACCTTGAGTCCATGTGCGGTTCCAGTTCTGTTGGTGCCCAAGAAAGATGGTTCCTGGAGGATGTGTGTAGACTGCCGAGCTATCAACAACATCACTGTGAAGTATCGGCATCCGATTCCAAGACCAGATGATATGCTGGATGAGCTCTGTGGATCGACAATCTTCTCGAAGATAGATTTGAAGAGTGGGTATCATCAGATCAGAATGAAGGAAGGGGACGAATGGAAGACGGCATTCAAGACAAAGCAAGGACTCTAGAGTGTCTAGTTATGCCGTTTGGTCTCACCAATGCTCCCAGCACCTTCATGAGATTAATGAACCATGCCCTGAGACCATTCATTGGCGTGTTCGTAGTGGTTTATTTCGATGACATACTCATCTACAGTAAAGGTTTGGAAGAGCATCTAGACCACATCAGATCGGTTCTTGATGTTCTTCGCTCTCAATCTCTTTTTGCTAATTTATCTAAATGTTCATTCTGCACTAACGAAATTGTTTTCTTAGGCTTTGTAGTAAGTGCAGGAGGAGTTAAAGTAGATGAAGAGAAGATAAAAGCTATCAAGGAGTGGCCAACCCCCAAGAATATTGGAGAATTCCGAAGTTTCCATGGCTTAGCTGGATTCTACAGGCGTTTTGTTCGTGATTTCAGCACCATAGCCGCGCCCTTAACAGAAGTGATCAAGAAAGACGTGGGGTTCAAGTGGGGAGAGGCGCAAGAACAGGCTTTTACAGCCCTTAAAGAGAAGCTTATCAATTCGCCCTTACTAGTACTTCCTGATTTTACTAAGACTTTTGAGATTGAATGCGATGCTTCTGGTGTAGGTATTGGAGCAGTTCTTATGCAGGACAAGAAGCCCGTCGCTTACTTCAGCGAAAAGTTAGGAGGATCAACGCTGAATTATCCCACGTATGACAAGGAGTTATACGCATTGGTTCGAGCTCTCCAGACGTGGCAGCATTACCTATGGCCTAAGGAATTCGTCATTCATACCGATCACGAGTCTCTAAAGCACCTCAAGGGTCAGCAGAAGCTTAACAAAAGACATGGGCGATGGATGGAGTTCATTGAGACATTCCCCTACATTGTTAAGTACAAAAAAGGTAAAGATAATGTGGTCGCAGACGCATTATCCCGGAGTAACCGATTGTGCATACCACGAGGATCCATTCGAGAGTTACTGGTACGAGAAGCTCATGGAGGTGGATTAGCTGGACATTTCGGCGTCACCAAGACACTTCTTGGGCTACAAGAGCACTTCTACTGGCCGAATATAAAGAAAGACGTTGAGAAAATCTGTTCTAGATGTGTCGTATGTAAGATGGCTAAGAGTAAAGTTCAACCTCACGGTTTGTATACTCCTTTGCCTATTCCTTCTCAACCTTGGACTAATATCTCTATGGATTTTGTAGTTGGCTTACCTCGAACCAGAAATGGTAGAGATTCTATTTTTGTAGTTGTTGACAGGTTTAGCAAGATGGCTCACTTCATCGCTAGCCACAAGACAGATGACGCTGTGAATGTAGCTAACTTGTTTTTCAGGGAAGTAGTGAGACTGCATGGAATGCCACAGGTTATCGTTTCAGATTGAGACACGAAGTTCTTAGGACATTTTTGGCGAACGCTTTGGGCTAAGCTAGGAACAAAGCTCTCATTCTCGACTACGTGTCATCCTCAGACCGATGGACAGACCGAGGTGGTGAATAGAACGTTGTCCACACTCCTAAGGACTTTGGTGAAAAGTAACCTCAAGACATGGGAAGAGTGTCTGCCTCATGTCGAGTTTGCTTACAATCACGCTAAGCATTCCGCTACTCTCTTTTCTCCTTTTGAAATTGTATATGGGTTTAATCCACAATCACCTCTAGACTTGATCCCTTTGCATTTAAGTGGAAAATGCAGTTTGAATGGCAAGGAGAAAGCTGAACAGGTCCGAAGAATACATGCTAAGGCAAAGGAGAACATCGATAAGAAGACAAAGCAGTATGAGAAACATGCCAACAAAGGACGAAAGGAACTGATTTTCGAAGAAGGAGATCTGGTGTGGATCCATCTGAGGAAGGAGTGATTTCCAGCTGAACGAAAGAACAAGCTGATGCCCAGAGTTGATGGACCATTCACAGTCATCAAAAGAATCAACAACAACGCCTATCAGATTGATCTTCAAGGTAAGTATGATGTTTCTGATACTTTCAATGTTTCTGACTTGCTTCCTTTTGTTGCAGATTCAGATTTGAGGGCAAATCATTTTCAAGAGGGAGAGGATGATATGATCGTGACCAGCTCAGACGAGGATGAACCAGAGGTAGCTGGCAGGATCACTCGTTCCAGAGCTAGAGAGATGGCTAAGGAGGCTCACGCACTCATTGCCACAGAGGACAGCGATCACCAGGAGGCTGGAGCTCACATCTTCAACATCTCTATCTTGAAGAATGAAGAACCCAGTAACAATGACTAGGTAACTTAGGTGATGATTCTGTACTCTTTTCCTTGGTGAAGATTTTGGAAGGCAAGGAGGTTCTTCTCCAAGGTTTTTAACGAGGCAGAAATCATTGCTACGTCGAGTTACTTAGAAGTTGTTACTAATGGGTAATAATGTGCAAAGTCACAATGACTTGTGCACTTAGTATTTTGGCGCACCACTTAGGAATTTAGGGACGCCTCGCTGTTTTATTTTTTTAAATCAAACTTCTTGTTGTTTTTATTTCAGACTTCATGTAGTTTGTTTCTTAGGGCTGCGATTTCTCTCTAAGTCTATTTAAGAGAGAAAATCGCCTATGTCATATTCAGTGAAGAATTTTGATCAAACTTTTAACGTGTTCTTCTCTCTTTGATTTTTGAGAACTAAAAAAACTCTGAAATTCGAATCTCTTAAAAACTAATTTGTTTACCAGAGATTCTTCTATCCCACCATTCCATCGGTTCTATCTCTTCCACCATACCATCGATTTGAGAAACCAAACCATCATCTCCCTTCATCGATCCGCCGCACCATCACACATCCACGACTCGATCCGCCAAGTCTCCATCATCCTCATCAACCCATCATCGTGTCACCACCACCACCATATCACCTCATCGATACAGTCTGTTCATTACATCGCTGCCTCTATTGCCTTGTTCTTCAGAGTTGATCGCCTAGGATCGTATCAGGGAGGAGGCCGGTGACAGGATCAACGGGATCGACGATTTAGATTTAGATTTAGATCTGTAGGGTTTTTATGTAAATTACAATTAATTTTAATTTCAAATTTTAATAAATTTTAAATTGTAAATTATTTTTTTTTAATTTTAATTTTGATTCGAATTTTTTTTTTTAATTTTCAATTATATTAAACATCGTATAATCGTCGTAATAGCTTTATTAAAACCGTCGTAAATTCGTCGTAAATATTACGACGAATGTACGACTAAAATGTACGACGACAAATACGACGATTATACGTCCGTGCTTTACGACGATTTTACGACGAAATAATTAAATACTTTACGATTGATTTACGGTGATTTATGCGTCGTACATTTTACGACGATCTTACGTCGACCATTAACGACCACTTAACGACGGTCCAGGCCAAGACCAAGTCGACGCAATTCGATGTAAAATCGTCGTAAACTGTACGACGCATTTACGACGATTTTGTTTCCCTCGATGTTACGACAAAACGAAACCGTCGTATATTATACGACGATTTTACGACGATGACTTTACGACGATTTCGAAATCGTCGGTAGTCCGTCGTAATAGCACTATTACGACGAAATAACGACCATTTCGGCTGTTGTAAAATGATGTTTTTCTTGTAGTGCACTGATTGAGATAGTTAATCACTTCCACCACCTTCCATCTGACCATTGCATCAATTTCCGCAAAGCTTGTTGTCTTTGACAACTTTGGTGATTCATAAGATCGGTGTGACTCTGATTCTTATATCAGATACCATCACCCAGACTTGGATAGGTTACTATTACCACTCGCACAATCATTGCCAGATTTCTAGAACAGATCGCACCAACTCAGCCACGATCATATATACTCCGGGTTATTTACAGACACGGTAATGATTGTCTTGACATCAGCTCTGTGGCAACCGATGCTTACCGCAAACCGTTCACACTCCATTACTCGGATATTCTCCCTTGAATTCTCTTTCATTATTTGTCTCTTTTTCTAGAATTATTCTTGTGTGTGTGTCCTCCAGCGTATTTCAAGAGTCTCTTTTAATGGTAAGATATGTGGATACTCCCTCCGAACACAGCCACATAGCCACCACATTCACATTATCGTGCGTACTCAGCTAAAACTGCTTATGTGGAATTTTTTTACCCATAATAACCCTTCTTGTGTGATTGCTTGATCGATCAGATAACATAACCGTTCTCGCCTATTAACCTGGAGCGTGCATAGCATATAACCATTTGACGCTGTTAGCGGTATCTTGCGGCTTAAGTTTTAAGTTTGTTAATAATGTAGTACTTACTATGTCGATCCATATGGAAAGAACTTTTTTCTAGAAAAAAATTAGTAAACGGGTACTAAGACGATAGGGTTTTTGTAGGGTTTCTGTGTGTATTGAAAAATCGTAAAGATGCAAAAGAAAAAAAGGGAAAAGCAGTAAATAAAGTCGATATAAGAAATTAAAAATGGATGTTGGACCGATAGGGATATCTCAGGGATGTTCGTTTCGCACATGATTAAAAGCTTTTAAAATGGGTTCTAGCAAAATATTGGAACTCAGAAATCACAAATGTATAACTAGCCTAATGTTATTGCACTAACACACTAATCTCTTACAACTCGTCCAGTAGTTTTCGTCTATAGCCGCCCATAAGATCATGCATAATAAAACAAGTTTCATATATGCTCACAATGCCATATGAGGAGCTTGATAACACCGTATTTTGACCACTTTTATGGATCGTTTTGAAATACTTTTTCTATGTTTTTTTATGGCTTTCAAGTGTTTTTTATTATGTTTTTCTAGTATTTGTAGTTACAAGACTCTTTTCAGGAAACTTAGGTAAAATCTTAACAAAATGGATAGAAGACCAGATTTTAGCTCAGAGTCAAACGTCAGAAGTTCACCCCCAAATGAAGACCTTCTCACCGTCTGATCCAGCTCAATTTTTGAGACCTTAAAGATGGAACTACCAGCTTTCCATGACACTTTACAGAATGGCAATCCAACGGTTCAATCAAAAGTTATGCAAAGAGCATGATGTCCTGTAAACGAGCCGACAAGCATTCCTACCCGCGACCAACAGTCATTTCACCACGGTCCTAACCTTCCCGACCGTTGAGATTGGTCTGTCCGACCCTGAAGTCCATTTTCAATCCCAGAATGATTCTCTCATTTGGAAAAAGCCTAAGTAACCACTTGGACACTATAAATACATGTTTTTCGGACCCCTAGATAAGATACACACAGAGAGATTTTGGACACATGCAATTTATTCTTTTTGCAGCTTTTAAGTTTTTGTCTTTCATTTTCTTAGTTTTTAGGTTTAGGGAGATAGATCTCTATCTCTTGAACCCTTTTTGTTTCTTCTTCAATTTTGATTACTGCTCAGCTTTTCAATACAATGTTTTTGCTTTCTTTAATTATGTCTGAGTAGTTTTATTGTTGGGTTTAAAGGATTTTCGATGGGAGCTATATCTATTCGATGAGGATTTCATTCGCTATTGAATCAAAATCCTAGAATTTTTTCTTCTAAACTTATTTATAATGAATGGGAGTAGCATCACAAACTACAATCTGATCTAGGTCTTGGGTGTTGCGAAAGTTTTCATTCGAGGCCAGATCTAGTTGGAGAAGAGCAGATCGACCATAATAGTGGAAACCCACCTATGGAATGAGTCTTAAGCATATCACATCTTTTCTTTTCCAGGGCCAGAGAAAAGATGTGATATGCTTAAGACTCATTTTAATTTTACTCTTTAGCAATGTTTTGAATCGTTCATCCCCCGGAGAAAATTTCCCGGAAAACCCAGCGCCTCTTTTCTATAGATCTACACCGATTTTCATTAAAGTTTTTAGTCTAGTATTTTATTCACTTAGCCGATTTTCATACAATCAATTAGGTCTAGCCGTTTTCTCGTTTTTAGTTGATTTCTTTAAGTTTAGTTATTAAGTCATTTTAATTCCCGTATTTTTCTGTTAAAATTAGTTTTTACGTTTTAAAGACACCACCAAAACCCCTACAAAAATCGCTTGGTTCTAGACTTCCTTACTTGACATTTCTTTCGAAGGCTTTTGTAGGAAAGATCTTCCTTCCCTGTGGATTCGTTCCCTAAGTACTACAATTGATCAGCTGTGCACTTGCGGCTAATGATTTCATTTAGGGTAAAACTTGACAGACACCCTCACCACGACATCAAGTTTTTCGCGCCGTCGCCGGGGAAGGCACGCATTTTCTTTTTCACAAAATCCTAAGAAAGGTTGGTAAATCGACTCTAAAACCCTTTTTCTGCATATTTCCATTTTTTGATTGTTTTAGTTCCCAAAGCAATGAACTCTATAAATCGAAATCCCTACTATGATGGAGGTTTTTACAACACTCCTCAAGCCACCAGACGCAGAGAAGAGTAATACATACGCAATCTCTTCAGCGAAGTTCGAATCTCAAATCCAAACTACCGAGCATTGCTTGACGATCCCTACACACATCCAATGGTAAACCCTAGACCTCCTATGCATCGCTTACCTCACCAAATCCTCCAGCAGGATGACAACACCTAGCTCAGTAATCGATTGGAGCAGCTTGAAGCCATAATCAAGCAGTTCATCAAAGCTTAAGCTGTTACTACAGCCGCTCTAAACGAATGGATTGATGGAATATTGACTCTTTTCAATGAGAAGATCGATGACCTTGCTTCCCAGGTCAAATCAAAAGAGGAACGAGCAACCAAAGACGCAGCCATAATCGCTAATAGATTCGACAACATGGAAGATGAACAAGCAAAACACGCCTATGAGCTATGCAACACTAAGAACAAGATCATGGACCTGGATTTCAAACTCGATGATGTGGACAAGGCCCTCAACAAAGCTAAGAACAAGTCTTACGACTTCATGGTCGAAGTTTCGGAGAAGGTATACAAAGTCATTGACAAAACCGAAGAGCTTGATTCAACCAAGGATAAGGTTGTTTATGCTCTTAATGAAGTTGAAGAAAAGGTTGAGGACATCATGCAAGGACTTGGAGAGCAAAGTTCAACACTCCACCTAAGCCCAAAGAAGAAGTACACCAACCCAGAAGACCAAGGAGTTCATTCAGGAAGCAAGAGAGCAAGCAAATCCAACAATTCAACTCGGAGAGTCTCATCTGTGGTCGTGTCACCTGTGACCGAGGCCAAGAAGCGTCCTCCCACGGTCGTGCTTGGTCTACCCGTGGCCCATAGGCAGTCGCGTCACCTGCAGTCACGACCAGCTATCAAAACGTCTCAAAACATCCTCGTTCGGCTCATACAAGCAGTTGTTCGTCTGATGCACTCTCTGGAGTAGCTAGACCCCTCTTTCAGAAACTAATTTACTCCATCAGTACTCAAGAATCTGAAGACGAAGACAAGCCATTACCCTGCAACATAATCTTGTCTTGTGAAGATGAGTATGCAGAACAATACTCTGAAAATGAAGAGTATGGCTTGTTTGTAGAAGATCCGGACGCAGGATACTCCTCAGAGAGCAGTACAGCAGAAGTCGAGTGGATTACCAGCAACATCAGTAGAGAAAAGCTCATAGAGTTTAACAACCTCGTCAAGACACTCCCCACTCACCTAAGCTTCGATGATGTCTGGAAGCTTGGTTGTTTGCAGGTCTTTTTCAGATACTGTAAGGAGACTAAAGAGGACATCCATAAATACTTTATGCGAGCTTGATACCTAACATCACCAGAAGAGTCTAAAGAGGACATCCATAAGTACTTTATGAGAGCAAAGAATCCATTCCTGAAATAGAAGACTTGTTCAATCATGCCAGAAGAGGTAGACCTGTTATAACATTTCACAAAATCGAAGGCCCAGGTCAGTTTCTCATCTCTTGTTCCATTAGAGGTGAAATGTTTAACATTGTGCTTTGTGATTCTGGAGCTTGTCTCAACATGATATCCAAGGCAATTTCTTTGAGACTTGGTATTAAGCACCTACGCATGACTAGGGCAAAGATTAGTCTAGCTGATGATTCCAATGAAACACCTAAAGGAATAGCCCATAACATTCCTCTGAGAATAGGAGATTGCATTGTGCTTGTCGACTTCTACATTGTCGAAACAAGAGACGCAGCACATCCAGTGATTCTCGGATGGTCCTTTCTAACAATTTCCAAAGCCATAATGGACTGGCCAAACCGGAGGATCTCATTCGCTAATATTGACAAAGATATCTTCATAAAAGCTGTCCCATACAACAGCGATGCAGGAAAACGCCCTGCAACAGAAGAGTTTGAAGAAGAGCTTTGGAGTGACGTAGAACCTGCTAAGTTAAGCAAGGAGACTTCGAAAAAGACTTGTCTTAGGACAAAGTCTTCCTCATTGGACTAAGTCACGTCCTACACTAAAGTCGGGCTAAACGACTTAAAACAAAAGCGCTTAATGGGAGGCAATCCATTTACGTATTGTTTTCTTTAAGATTTTCTTTTTTCCTACTGATCTTTTTCTTTTTCTTAGTTTCAAGTGTTTCTTATAAATCAAAAAAGCCAAAAAAATTAAAAAAGCCAAAAAAAACCAAAAAGAAGGATAGTCCCTGACTGCTCGGCCCAGCAGGAACCAAGGAGAAGCAGAAAAAATGCCGCATTTAAGCCCCTGCGGTCGCAGGAGTCCGGACCGCGGCCAAGCCCAGTTCGACCACAGCCGTGTCTTTCTGACCGCGGCCAGGCATAGGTTCACCGCGGTCACGTGAGATCTGACCGCGACCAATAGTTGTTCACATGACCCCCGACCCCAAACCACCGACTTGACCTCATTCCACCTCACCAAGTCCCATTACACCTCATTCATCACTTCACATCACCTCCCATCACCATTTATCACCTTCCCGCATCTTCCCGAATGGATCCGGTCAATCTCCATCAGCATCCCGGATCCAGGTAAGTTCTCTTTGGCTTACCAAATTCGATTATCTATGCATTTTTCTCATCAAATCTCGACTTGTTTCACACTAAGGACAGTGTGATTTAAGTTTGGGGGAGGATTTCATCCATTTCTAACCAACTTTCTTTCATGTGTCTTGCATTATCTACACTTTTTGCATTTTCTTTAAAATTTTTCAAAAATGGTTTTCAAAATACGTTTTAAAGGGAATGGTGAACATGAATCAATGATAGTTGACTGTGTGCTTTTAAACTGTTCCTAGTGACATGCTCTTTCATGATTTGGGACTAGACTAGGCGGTAGCTAAGCACATTTGAAACAAAGTACCCCAGAGGAATTTGAATGATTTCGATTTAGATGAAGGAATACACTAGCTCTGTTTTATTTGGACTTAACATAGACTTAATTCTCTCATTAAAGCAGAACTCCTTTACCATTTTACCACTCTCTGTTGATCCTGAATGGCTAGTTCATCTTTAGCTAGTTCCCCACCTTAACCAAGCCTCTTTCGAACCGCATACACTCTTGTTTTCCATTGTCTTATATGCAGATATGTGCAAAAACGTCGGAGAGAAAGAGGAACGACATAGTTTTCAGTCACGAAGACGACGAACTGCAGTTTTTCCGGAAACTTTACCAGAAGGATTCAACAAAGAAGAAAACTCAGCCTGTCCTCAGAAAAATTGTCTTGAATTTCGATACGTGCAATTCCCTCCATACCAGAAGATCACCAAGATTTCGCGATCCGCTGCCGAACTTATTTTTAACATTGGTACATTTTCGTCCCTTAAACTTTCTCTCTCTCTAAAAGGTTATTTTCTCTTTCAAAAAAAATCCGAAAAAGAAAAGGAAAAAAAAAGAAATGAAAGGAAATAAAACCTTAGAGATTCTAAGAGGATCGATTTTATCCTTGTGCAAGCTAGAGTTCGATTTTATGGAGTTTTGGAGATCATTTTTCTGAATCCCGGAAAAGATCTAAGTCTGGGGGAATAGCCGTTCACAACAACGGAGGAAGGATTATGCAACAACATTGGGCAATAAGAAGTGACTGAAAATTGCGTTCATCAGCAGGTCCTTATCTCTCTTGCGGTTTTGCATCCTCCAGATTTATAAGGTAACCTGAAACACTTTCACTCCACCACTTAAACAGCCCTTAAATGCCAAACGCCGTCTACCCTAGATAATGTCTTTGATGAGAATTCACCATTGCACTTAATGAATGTGGCGAGCTAGTTGACTGAATCGAGATTTAGATTGTTTAATTTTTGCATGACAGAAAAAGTGGACTTGTATCTTTTGTGTCTTGGTGAGAATAAGGTTACCAAGGGTTAAAGATGTAATCTATGGTCCTAGTTTAGGAGTTCATATCTCTAAGATTTGTGCATTTTCTATTTTTGTTTTCACTTAACCAGTTTAGACTTTTGCTTTGTTTGGGGACAAACACTGGTTTAAGTCTGGGATAGTTGATAACACCGTATTTTGACCACTTTTATGGATCATTTTGAAATATTTTTCTATGTTTTTTATTGCTTTCAAGTTTTTTTATTATGTTTTTTAGTATTTGTAGTCCCAAGACTCTTTTCAGGAAACTTAGGTAAAAACTTAACAAAATGGATAGAAGACCAGATTTTAGCTCAGAATCAAACCGTCAGAAGTTCATCCCCAAATGAAGACTTTCTCACCGTCTGATCCAGATCAATTTTGGAGGCCTTAAAGATGGAACTACCAGCTTTCCAGCACACTTTACAGAATGGCAATCCAACGGTTCAATCAAAAGTTACGCGAAGAGCAAGATGTCCCGTAAACCAGACGGCAAGCATTCCTACTTGCGGTCAACAGCCATTTCACCAAGGTCCCGACCTTCCGGACCGTGGAGATTGGTCTGTCTGACCCCAAAGCCTATTTTCAAGCCCAGAATGATTCCCTCAGTGACGACATGGACACTATAAATACATGTTTTTAGGAGCCCTAGGCGAGATACACACAGAGAGACACATATGATTTATTCTTTTTGCAGCTTTTAAGTTTTTGTCTTTCATTTTCTTAGTTTTTAGGTTTAGAGAGATGGAGATCTATCTTTCGAACCCTTTTTGTTTCTTCTTCAATTTCGATTGCTGCTCAGCTTTTCAATACAATGTTTTTGCTTAATTTAATCATGTCTTAGTAGTTTTATTGTTGGATTTAAGGAATTTTCGATGGGGGCTATATATGTTTGATGAGGATTCCATTAGCTATTGAAGCCGAATCCTAGAACTTTTTTTCTTCTAAACTTATTTATAATGCATGGGAGTAGCGTCATGAACTACAATCTGATCTAGGTCTTATTTGTTTCGAAAGTTTTCATTCGAGGCCAGGTCTAGTTCGAGAAGAGCAGATCGACAACAGGAGTGGAAACCTACCTATGGCAGAGCTGTGAATATTGATGAGTCTTAAGCATATCACATTTTTTCTCTTCCGAGGCCAGAGTGAGAACCTACTGGTCAGGGTTGAGAGAGATAGCTGGTTATGATCACGACAATGGCGTATTCATACGTTCGTGACTCGAGTTCTAAAGTTTTAGCTAGGGTTATTTAAATTTACTCTTTAGCAATGTTTTTAATCGTTCATCCCCCGGAGAGAATTTCCCTGAAAATCCAGCGCCTCTTTTCTATAGATCTACACCGATTTTCATTAAAGTTTTTAGTCTAGTATTTTATTCACTTAGCCCATTTTTCATACAAGCAATTAGTTCTAGCCATTTTCTCGTTTTTAGTCAATTTCTTTAAGTTTAGTTATTATATCATTTTAATTCCCGTATTTTCCCGTTAAAATTAGTTCTTACGTTTTAAAGACACCACCAACACCCCAACATTAATCGCCTAGTTTTAGACTTCCATACTTCACATTTCTTTTGAAGACTTTTGCAGGAAAGATCCTCATTCCCTGTAGATTTGATCCCTAAGTACTACAATTGATCAGCTGTGCACTTGCAGCTATTGATTTCTTTTAGGATAAAACTTGACACACACCCTCACCGCAACATCATAGCTTTTGTCTCTTATAGCACTCTTGCTCTTCTGAAAGTAGATATGGTTAACAAATACATCACTGTTGTGGAAATTATTATTTCTAAAATCAGATGCTAGTTCATGATGCTAACATGATTAAAGAATGCAAAACATGATAGAAGAATACAAATAAATCAGAAATAGAAAAAGAGAATTATTTATCTCCTTAAGTATAAAGAACTAAGAACAAAATTAAAAGAGTTTGGCAGCACAAGAGAACACTAATGAGACACACTGAACATGTTGTCTTGGGTTCCTAAAAACAAATATTTATAGTGCTTTAGGAATCTTCTGGTTGAACTTAGGGTTTCCTTGAAGATGAGATCAGACAGACATCAAATGGGCTTCAATTTGCACATATGGGAGGTTTTTAGCTTGGCTATGGGTAGAGGTGCTCGAGCCATGATTGGAGTGTCTTTGGCTGTGGGTCGGGAGCTCCTCAGACTGCTTAACGAGACTTATTTATCTCCGTTTATCTTTTGAAAGAACCGTTGGAAAGTCGTCAAGTCATGTGCAGTGCAATACAAAGCTGGCTAGTCCCTCTTGAATGTCTCCAAATTAGAGCTGGATCAGACGGTGAGAACGTCGTCATTTAAGACCAAAATTCTGAAGGTTTGACGTTGAGCTGAAAATATGGTTTTTTCCAATTTTCAATGCTTTAACCTAAGTAACCTGAAAAGAATCTTGACATTACTAATATAAAAAACCGTAATAAACACTTAAAACTAAAGAAAAAACTTATATAAGCATAAGAAAACCATAATGAAAATGGATAAAAACATTGTGTTATAAACTCTCCCAAACATAATACTTTGTTTGTCTTAAAATAAAACAAAATCGAAGCTCGAAAATCTAACAAAAATCATGGAGAACTGAAATCTCATAGACCATCATTCTAAACCATTACCATCAAACTACATCTACTGCAACCTAGCACAGAAAATTCTCATCAAAGAAAATATGACACTAATTCACGGTTTCTGTCATTTAAATCCTAAACATCCTATATCTCAATTATGGTTAACTAGCTCTCTACATTCATTAGGTATTGGCGTTAGCTCTCACTAAATTTGTAATTCAGGGTAGACGATGTTTGATATTAAAAGGCTTTATAAGTAATGAAGTTAAAGTATTTAAGGTTACCTTGAGCGTTAGAGGATGCCAGATATAATGCAAAAATGCAGGAAAGAATGGACTTGTTGATGTACACAGCTTTCAGTCACTTCTCCTTGCTAAATGGTTGTTGCACATTCGTTTTCCTTGACATCTCCCCCAAACTTAGCGTGAATCCACATATTTTTTGAATTAGATCACGAAAGAGCATGTTACTAGGAAATAGCGCAAAAAAACACTAGTCGGTTATCGTCATGTAATTCTATCATCATTCCCTAAAAATGTGTTATTACTTTGAAAACACTTGACAAACTATGAAAATTCTCAAAAGAAAGCACATATAATGCAAAGACTCATGAAAGAAAACATGGTTAGTAAGACATAAAATTCTCCCCCAGACTTAAATCACATTGTGTGTGAGCCAAAACTCGCACAACCAAAAATTTGTAAGGAAAAACTAAGGGATCCGAAATTTCTAGGGTAATCGCAAGAACAGTAAGATCGAAAGAGGGTTTTTATTGCTGTTAAAGTGTTTAGGTATTATTGCTTAGGAATGCAGAAGTTACAGAATGAATTGCATATATTGCCTATTTATACTAACTGATAACACCGTATTTTGACCACTTTTATGGATCGTTTTGAAATACTTTTTCTATGTTTTCAATTGCTTTCAAGTACTTTTATTACGTTTTTCTAGTATTTGTAGTTCCAAGACTCTTTTCAGGTAACTTAGGGAAAAGCTTAGCAAAATGGATAGAAAACCAGATTTCAGCTCAAAGTCAAACCGTCAGAAGTTCACCCCTGATTGAAGGTCTTCTCACCGTATGATCCAGCTCAAATTTGGAGATCTTAAAGATGGAAGTATCAGCTTTCCATCACACTTTACAGCTTGGCAATCCAACGGTTCAATCAAAAGATACGCGAAGAGCAAGATGTCCCGTAAACCAGCCGGCGAGCGTTTCCACCCGCGGCCAACAGAACAATCCCCACGGTCAGAAGCACCGCGACCGCGGCCAGCCATCCATTTCCCGCGGTCACAGCCATCCCAACCGCGGCCAGCCAACTCCGAGCCCGAAGGCCCATTTCTGAAGCCCGTATCATTTTCCCAGCCTCAATTCTGGAACCCTAGACCCTAGAGATGTCTTGAGCACTATAAATACATGTTTTAGGAACCCTAATTCGTATCACCTCATATGCCTTCATATGTTCTTATTGTTTTAGAATACTTTTTAAGTTTTAGGTTTTAGGGAGAGAGAGATTTGTCTCTTGAACCCTTGTTCTTTCTTTTTCTGTTTCGGTTTCTATTCTACTTCTTAATACTATGTTTTTGATTTCGTTCATTATGTCTGAGTAGTTTTATTGTTGGGATTAAGGGATTTTCGATGGGGATTTATATGTTCAATGAGGATTCCATGAGCTTTTGAGCCGAATCTTAGAACTTTTTCTTCTGAATTCGTTTTTACTGCATGAGAGTAGCGTCATGAACTACAATCTGATCCAGATGCTTGGTGACATGAAAGTGTTCATCCGGTGTCAGATCTAGTTTGGGAGAGCAAAACAAACATAGGAGTGGAAACCTACCTATGGGCGTTTGTGGATGCTGACGAGTCTTAAACATAATGCATCTCTTCTTTTCCGGGGCCAGAGTGGAAACCTACTAGTCAGGGTTGAGAGAGATAGTTGTCTATGATCACGACAGTGGCGTATTCATACGTCTGTGACTCCAGTTCGAAAAGTTTAAGCTAAGATCTTATCAATTTTACTCTCTAGCAATGTTTTGAATCGTTCGTACCCCTGAGAAAACTTCCCTGAACCCCCAACGCCTCTTTCCTTATAGATTCACCCCGTTTTTATTTCAAGTTTTAGTTCAATATTCTCATTCCTTTTTAATCGATTTTCATTTAATCAATTAGGATAGCCAATTTTCCCATTTTTACTCGTTTTCGCTAAGTTTAGTTATTAGGTCATTTTAATTCCCGTACTTTCTCTTTAAGATTTGTTTTTACATTTTAAACACACCACCAAAACCCCCACAAAACCGTTTGGTTCTAGACTTCCTTACTTTATATTTCTTTCGAAGGCTTTTGCAGGAAAGATCCTCCTTCCCTGTAGATTCGATCCCTAAGTACAACAATCGATCAGTTGTGCACTTGCGGCTTTTGATTTCATTTAGCGTAAAACTTGACAACCCTCGACACACACCGACAGACCCACATCACTAACTTTCTAAACCGCCTAGCCGAGGATCTCAGGAGAGATTTTAGGAACATTTCCTTATCGCTTCATGCGGCCACCGCCTCAAGGCACCGCCTAGGGTTTTTATGGGATTTCTTCCTTCAAGACTTCGGTTCGGCCCATCTCGAAAGGTAACGGCTCGGCCCACTCTCCTTCTTGCACGGCTCGGCCCATCTTCACTGGTTTACGACTCGGCCCATCTTCTCTCATACGCGGCTCGCCCATTTCCTCCTCACGGCTCGGTCCATATTTGATGGATCGCTGGTTCTTCCTGCCGGATCGGCTCTCCGATGTTCTTGAGATGGTTTAAGCCGACTGGGGTGAAACCAAGCCCAACACATTGTCCCAAGTATGAAACAAATCGAGTAAGGATGAGAAGTAGGGTATGTGAAAATTGATAGGATGAGGGAAGAGAAAACTTACTTTGATGTGGTCTGGAATGGTTGGTCGAATGATGTGGTAATGTGGCAGTGGGGCGATGGGATCGGGTTGAATGGGATGGTAGATGGTCGAGTGGGGCGATGGGATCGGGTGATGGTCGGTTGAGTTATTTTGAAAAAGTCTTAGTTCGAGATTAGTATTTACCACAAGTTAGCGATTCGTGATAACACCAGATTGTTTTTAAATAGTTTTTCAATGCTTTTTATTTCTTTAAGTCTTTTATCATGGTTTTCTAATATTTGTAGTTTCAATACTCTTTTCAGGAAATTTAGGAAAAAGTTTCGCAAAATGGATAGAAGACCAGATTTTCAGCTCAGGGTCAAACCGTCAGAATTTCACCCTCAAATGAAGACCTTCTCACCATCTGATCTAGCCGAAATTGTGAGACCTTAAAGATGGAGCAGCTAGCTTTCCATCACATCAGGACAATCCAACGGTTCTATCAATAGTTACGCGAAGAGCAAAAGATCCTGTCGACCAGCATGCCAACATTCCTGACCGCAACAGCAAGCATTTTCTGCCGGTCGCGTGTTTTTATAGGTTTAGGGAGATAGAGATCTATCTATTGAACCCTCTTTGTTTCTTTTCAATACAATGTTTGGCTTTCTTTAATCATGTCTAATAATTTACTTGTTGGGTTTAAGAGAATTTTTGATGGGGATATCTTATGTTCGATGAGGATTCTTCTAAACTTATTATAATGCATGACAGTAGCGTTATGAACTATAATCTGATTTCGGTTCGTAGTGTTGTGAAAGTTTTCATTAGGAGAATTCACTTAAGTCTTCATAGTGTGCGACTTAGCTTGTTTGTGATGTTAAAAAAATCTATTTCATTCACAAATTGAGAGAGAGTCAATCACCACTGATTGAGAGAGTCAATAACTTCCATCACCTTCCATCTCAATATCTCGCCCAATTCCGCAAACAAACTTGTAAACTCTTGAGTATCTTGTGAACATAAGATTAGTGGATTCCAATCTTATATCAACCTTAGAGTGTTGTAGAAAGCTTCTAGAAGTATCTTGGAATCTCCTATATGCTTGGAATCTCCTATATGCTTGCAGGTATTCTCGGGTGGTATGATAAGCATGTCTCGTTAACGCTTGTTCTGGATAGAATAAGAGTTTAATTAATTGGACAAAAACATTCTAATGGCTTCTTGGTCATGCGATAGGAGTCTAGAGCGAATAAATTAGTGACAGTCATCTCCCCCTTTGCCATTAACTTGTTCAACAAGGAAGATCGTCTCTTCTTTACTCTTGGCTAGACTCTCATGTCTGTTTCACCTAACTCTTCTAAGTGCTGAACTAACCATGGGTCGTCTTGATGGGTTGATGGCCACATCATACCCTCCCTTATGAAGATGTTTCATCCTCAAAACCAGTGGCAGAGCCACATTCATCAAATTGGGGGCGAATGACCACAGTGAAATTAAAAAATTGGTGTATTTTATTAAAGCTTTATTCCAATGCCTCACTCATAATATCATATATATCTCTATTTGCCCTCAGTCAAAAAAAAGTTCTGGCTCCGCCACTGCTCAAAACTGATTCATCTTCACAACAATAGAGCAGTTAGTATCATGCTTTATGTGAGGGCTTAGGGTGTTACCTTGTTTCATAGGTTGCATGTAGCTCGGATATGATTTACTTCTTTGATAAAAACTCGTATAAAGATTAGTCTGGCTGATGAATTGAGTAAAACACCAAGAGGAATTACATCCCCGTGAGAATTTTGAGATTGCATGGCCCAGTCGTGTTATGCATTGTCAAGAATCAAGATAAATGATGATTCAAACTCAGTGATGTTTCTTAGCAAGTGCTGCAGTGATATATTCATATCTTTGCATGTTTAGGATGCAATTTTTGGTCCAAGAATAGAGTCTCATTCATACATTTTAGATAGATTCTTCATGTTTTGTCATTGTTTTAGAGTTTTAGGATTTTGCATTAGGTCCAAGTGAGTGTTGCATGTTTGGAGCGTCATTCAGGTACCCTAGAGCTTGTTTAGAGTGGAAAAGATGGAACTAGAGGAAGAAATGGTGAAAGAAGGTGAAGAAATGAGGAAAAAAAGGTATTTGGAGTTTCTCAGCCAAAAACCTTACGCAGGAAGATTTTTCTCGACCAAAAGTCTTACCGCGTGCTGCACCCCTCGGCCAAAACCGGAATAGCGGCACATCTTTCTCGGCGATATGCTCCAAAAATGACCTGAGACAAAGCCTTTCCAGCCGATTCAGTATCCGGTATCTTCATCAAAATTTGAGATCAGTCTAGTTTTCAAAACACTTGGAATTACCTGATTTGGAGCAGTGAGCTGAAAGTTATCGAAGCGGGAGAAGAACATGTCTCGGAGCCATTTATGGATCATTCCGGTGCGCCTCAAAGAACAGCCGTCTGGGAAGCCTTGCTCTCCCCAGATGCACTCGGGATCTTCACCAAAGTTCTAGGGAATTGAGTTGAATTCCTTCTGGAGCTGGTGATGAGTCATTTTGATTAATGGTTCGGGAGTTACACCGATTCAAACATTGGCATGTCTTTTCCGGATCCTAAGTAGTCTTGAAACTGTCAGTGTACAAGTGAAGGTTATGCCTCGACTCAATTCAACTCGAGGAATGGCTTCTCAACACCCCTCAGGCACGCCCCAACACCAAGGCCCTGACCTAACAAACTCAAGGCAGCTTCGTTCAACAACTTCTTCTCCAAACGACTTAGTATCAAGAAATGGACTTCATCATCTGTTTAGGTTTGAATTCTGCTATGTGTCAAGCTCGGCCTCGACAGCAGTGCCTCGGCCTACACTCACCCGAAGCACCTCTGCATGCTCAACCTCGACTTGTATGCCTCGGCTTACACTGACCTGAGGCCTGATCCCAAAACAAATGGCCAATACCTCGGGTTCACCCCTCGACATGTTTTATCGAACCAAATACTCAAGACCTCGACCTCTGGCCTCGACCTACTTGAACCCGAGGCATCCTATTTCCACTATTCCTGAGCAAGAACAGGCCTGCCTCGACATATAAGCCTTGAGGAGAATCAACCCGAGGCATGCACGAGTTTTTGAGACTTAACCCAGATTTTACTGCCTCGGGTTGAAGACCTCGACATGGGAACCAGCAGATCACCTCGAGGCACACTCTTTTTAACCCAAGAAAACCGGGTCAATATCTAGTTTTTCCTGGGCTGACCCGGTCCAAACCTTAGTCTATAAATACATTTTAGGGTGCAAAGTCCTACTTACCTTTTATCTTGTTTTGGAACTTGCCTCTTTTGTTGAAAAAACCCATCATTTGTGAAGAATCTTCTTTGAGATTAATCAGATTTAAAGCAGTTCCATTACATCTTATCATTTCTTTTCACCATTCAAAGGATTAGTTATGTTAATCATGATTAGTGAGTAATTGCACAAATGTGCGATGTAGTACTTAGGTTATTGATCCCTACGAATTCACGCTAATGCTCAAATCAGATTAGAACTAAACATGTTTGGGTTTTGGTTTAGGTTGTCACGGAATCTAAACTGAAAAGCAAGTAAGAAGAAATTGAAAATGAAAGCAAGTGAAAGCGGGTAAAAATCGAATGAAAATTGAAGGCTGTAAAATATGGAAAACAAACGCTGGGCTCAAGGGTATCGCAGGGATTCATGGACTAAAGCTATGACAAAATAAGTAAATGATAAAGGTAATCGACTACGTATGTTCTAGAACTCGAGGCACAGAAGTATGTATAGCCTACTTTCGCAGCACTAAATAACTATCTCTCGCAACCCTGACAAGTAGGTTTCCACTCTGGTCCTAGAAGGGAGTAGATGCAAAAGTTTGAACAAGACTCATCAACATTCACAACTCATCTATAGGTAGGTTTCCACTCCTATAGTAGAATTGCTTGTTTCACCCTAGGTGAGACAATCAATAAAAACATTCGTAATATATCCTATCTAGATCGAATTCTAAGTGGCAAGCAGAAAATCACGCAGTAAGATTAAACGTAAATGAAGAACACCTAGAAGATTATAAATCCTAAATCTAGCGATTCATAGAAGAAGACACATGAAATTCAATTTGAAAAAAAAGCCCTTCAAAACCAACTGGGAAACTACTCAAACATATTGTAACAAAGCATCATGAACATATTGAGATTGCTGGAAATTAAAAAGAACAAAGAAGAAAAACAAAGGACAGAGTTGCAGATGGAGGCCCGATGATGCTCTCCTCGGCGGCTCCTTCTTCAAAATCGACGACTTCTCTAGGGTTTTGCAAAATTGAGGCACAGACACGAACACACCCTTTAGAATGACCTATAGAGGGTATTTATAGCTTATGTAGTTGTCTTGGACACTTAGGGCTTCAAAAATAATAAGGAATCGACTTGGGCTTTAATTAGATCGTATGGGAAGTGAATGTTGTCTGGCCATAGTCGCGGTGCTTGTACCCACGGGGAACGCCGTGGTCCCGGCTTGTCCTGTCCTCTGAGACTGCATTTTCTGTTTTTATTGCATCGGGAGTATCTGAAGATCTAACCGTTGGATTGTCTCCAAAGCAAGTGCATTAGAAAGCTAGTTGTATCTTCTATGTTTTCTCAAATTTTGGGGGGTGATCAGACGGTGAAATGGTCATCATCACTTGCCATACTTCTGACGGTCTGCATTTTTCCAAAATTGCTCATTTGTTCCAAGCTGCATATCTTTTGCCCAAGTTTTCTGAAAAGTCTTTTGATAATCTAAAACATTGAAAAAAATTTTAAAACCATTGAAAAAAAAAGAGTTAAAATACCTGCATAAGACATCATTATGATCCATAAATGTGGTCAAAATACGGTGTTATCAACTCCCCAGACTTAAACCTTTGTTTGTCCTCAAACAAACTCAGATCAATCCAGGAAAGAATTTTAAAAATCGCAGGAACTAAACAATATCTCAGTGACCGTCCTTCTAAACCTTAACTTATCGTGGGACATCTATTTGGATCCAGTCTAGAAAAGTTCTCACCAAAATACATGCAAAACTAATCCGTTAATCCGTCATGCGAAAATCTACATACTTAGATCTAACTTCCAGTCAACTAGCTCTCTAAATTCATTAAGTGTAATAGTAAATTGTCATTAAAGACATTATTCAGGGTATACGGCGTTTGGTAATTAAGGGCTATTTAAGTGGTAGAGTTAAAGTGATGCGGGTTACCTAAAGATCTGGAGGATGCAAGGTATTATGCAAAATCACAAGAGAGAATGGACCTGTGATATCCACAATTTTCACTCACTCCTTCTTGCCAAATGTTGTTGCATAATCCTTCCTCCTTTGTTGTGAATAGCTATTTCCCCCAGACTTAGATATTTTCCGGAAATTAGAAAGATGATCTCCAAAACTCCATATAATTCAACTCAAGCTTGCCTCAAGTATAAAACTCGATCCTCCTAGACTCTCTAAGGTTCTAAATTTCCTTTCCCTTCTTCTTTCTTTTCTTCTCTTTTTCGGATTTTTTTTAGAAGGTGGAAACAACTTTTTATAGAGAGAAAGTCTAAGAGACGAAATTGTACCAAGATTTTGAAGTTTTTGCAAGGAAAACAGGGTTTTCTCATTTTGTTGAATCATTCCGGTAAAATCGCAGGTCTCCGTCTTCGGTATTGAAAAACCGCGTTGATCCCCTTTCTCTCCGACGTTTTTGCACATATATGCATATAGGAAAATGAAAAACAAGAGTGCATGTGGTTTGAAAGAGGTTAGGTGAAGGTCGGGAACTAGCTAAAGGTGAACTAGCCATTCAGGATCAACAAAAAGTAGTAAAAGGGTAAAAGCGTCCTGAATGTATGATTCGTTTCCCTGATGTAATGCTTTAAAGAGAAAATTCAGTCAAGATTAAGTCCAGATAAATTGAGCTAGTATATCCTGTCAGAAAGAATCTTCATGAATAAAAGTCCTCTGGTAGGAGTTCGTAGTGCAAGTATTCTAGCTACTGATAACACCTGATTTTGACCACTTTCCACCATTGATTTCAAATGCTTTTTCAAAAGTTTTACTTTGTTTTAGAAACTTTTTTTATGATTTCCATATATTTGTAGTTTCAAGGCTCTTTTCAGGAAACTTAGGGAATATGATGGCAAAATGGAAGAAATCCACATTTTTAACTCAGAGTCAGACCGTCCGAAATTCATCCTCAAATGAAGACTTTCTGCCCGTCCGATCCTGCTCAAAGTTGGAGACAATCAAGGGGAGACAACCAGCTTTCCAGAGCACTTTACATCACAAAGATCCAATGGTGAAATCAAAAGATACATGAAGAACAAGTTGATCTACTTCACCAGTCCCGGAAGACTCTCACCCTCGGGAAACACATGTTACAACTGCCCCGGAAGACTCTCACCCCCGGTGGACCTTAGGACGAGCCACAAGGCCCAACATCAAAGCTCACTTTGCCATTTCTCTTCATAGAAGCCCTAAATGAGACGTGGAAGACCTTAGGACCTATAAATACATTGTTTAGCAGTCCTAAACGGGTGTGTGCTCCTGTAATGAGATTTTGAGCCACCGAACTTTGTTTTTCTAGGGTTAGGCGATGGAGATGGGGATTCTTCCCCAGATCAATTGTTCTTCCTCCTTTTTATCTTATTAACTTTCTTGTTTCATTCTTTTGCATTCTTCTATGTCTTTCATCATTCATTGCATCATGTAGATTAGTCCCAGAGAGTCAAGTTGTTTGAAGATATCGACAAGCATATATATATCGATTAGGATTTCTATTGTTCTTAGCCATATTCTGCATCTCATCTTTTCTAAGTTATTCGTAAAGCATGGGAGTAGATTCATGACATATTCTCTGAGCCTAGAATCGATCAGAGCCACGAGAGTGCTGTATCAGAACATCCGTACCTAGCTTCAGAAGAACATAGTCGCTATAGGACTTGAAAGCTACCTATAGGGAAGATGTGAGCAGACGAATTCATTGTTCAATGCATGATCTTAAGTTTAGCATGAGAGCGAGAGCTAATTGGTAGATCTAAGAAATTAGTTGATTAAGGTGACGACATTTGGTTAATCATACATGTGTCTATTCTAGTTCAATGCAGATTCCCAAAAACAAATGAAGATAAATCGCCCGGAAGCTAATTGGAAATGCCACAATACATCGATTAGAGTAAACCGGAAAAGTCTAAATCGCCACCGATGAGTTTAAGAGACTTTAGTTTGAGTCGATATGCTTTAGATGTTATTTTTACAATTCATCTTGCATTGCATTTCTTGTGAATACTAGATTAGGTTTAGTTTAGGATCTTAACTAAAAACCCCAAATATTTTATTGGTTTATGAGTTTGCTTACTTCCCAGTTTGTTGTTTCTTGCAGATTAGTCATCCTCCTTGTGGATCGACACCCTAAGTCCTACAACGTACATCTGTGCACTTGCAGACGCCAGGGTCTTATAAATTTAAATCTTTTGGAGGACCAATGGGCTTTTTAAAAAACAACCCTAGGCCCGCAAGCCTATCAAGTTTTTGACGCCGTTGCCGGGGAGGCATGAAGTTGCTGGAGGTCTAAACCTGGGAGGTTGAAGCCGCAGACGACTATATATATGTCGAGTTTCTGCCAAAGCAACATAGGAAGTAAACCAAATTCATAAACACCCTAACTTTTTCTTTTTCTGATTATTCTTTCTTCTGTTTGCCCGAGTTTCATAAACCTTTGAAGCATGGATCATTCAAGGAGAAACCCTAACCCCGAGCAAAGGTCCTGCGACCTGTGTGAAGCTCCTTGCGTATGTGAATCACCCTCCAGGCGTGATTTTAATCATCATCTTCGGAACCATAATCCAAACCACCACCATGGAGACTCGCGACCTCAACACCACCGAGATGAGCCCTATTCGCCACACCTGGTGAACCGTCGACCATCTCATCCTCTTCCTCATCAGATTCTGCACCAACACGTTGAGGCTGGTCAATTTAGCCTCCAACTAAATCGATTAGGAGCTATGCTGAATCAATACCTTGATTTTCAAGTTGTTACGGAAGCTACCCTGTACAAGAGGATCGATGACCTCACTCACCATGTGAAATCGCTAGAAGATCTGCACTCTCAAGACATTGCTGTCCTAAAAAGAAAGATAAATGCTTTTGAGGAAGAGCAGCCAAGACAGAAGTATGATATCCTTCAAGGATCAATCGATGCCAAGGCTGCTAAGCTAGAGATCAAGGAGTCCAACGAAATCGCTTCATGGTACAGAGGAAAGACAGATGGTGAAATTCAAGAGATTGAATTTCGCCTGAGCAAGCTTGAGCACAATAGCATGGAAACTAGTTCAGACATCAAGCATCTCTCTAAGTGCCAAAGAGATACCAACCTTGTTGTGAGAAAGATCTTTGAGAATCATGAGAAGGATTCTCTTGTTCATGGTCAGCAAAAAGAAGAAGAACCAACCAATTCTGATTCAGGAGATCCCACAATGGACACCCAGAATAACCCTGAAGACATCCTGGAAGAGCAAGAAGGAGAAGCAGCTGAGCAACCTTTGGAGTTCCTTACCGCGGTCGCGAGGACTTCAGCCGCGGCCAAGCCCATCCTCACCGCGGCCGCGAGAGTTTCACCCGCGGCCGGATCCTTCTCAGCCGCATATGCGACGTCTCCACCCGCGGGGAACGGCCTCACTCCAAGTCTGCATCACCGAGACCCTGAGGAACCAGAGGAGCATGACTCTTACATCCCATGCAAGAAGATCACAGAAGAAGAACCAGATGTCATAGATGTGGAGAATGAATCACCTAAGAGGATTGAAATGCCATACATAGATTCAATCATCGAGTTTGACGCTGCCAAGTTCTATTGTGATTCTTATTCTGCATTTGAGGCACCAGATCATTCATATGAAAGCCCAGTTCGAACTCTGCACAAAGTTCAAGAAAAATGTCAATTTCTTATCTCTTGTGACATTAGAGGTGAAAGATTCCTCAATATTCTTTGTGATTCTGGAGCTTGCATTAACATGATGTCCAAAGCAACTCCTTTGAGACTTGGTATTAGCTTAGCAGATGATTCAAGTGCAACACCAAGAGGGATAGCCCGAGACATTCCTCTAAGGATTGGAGATTGCATTGCACCTGTCGATTTATACATAGTGAAGACCAAATATGACTCTTATCCAGTTATTCTTGGATGGCCTTTCTTAGCAACTGCTGGAGCCATCATGGATTGGCCCAACAGGCGAGTTTCTCTTGTCAATATCGAAAAGGACATCTTCTATGAAGCTACACCACTTAAGAGCAAAAGAGGAGAGTAAATAGCCCAGGCATTTGAACCAGAAGAACTCTGGAGTGATGAAGAACCTGCCAGACAGAACAGGAAGATTTTGAAAAAGACTTGTCTTAGGACAAGATCCTATTTGAACTAAGTATTTTTCTTTGCAAAGTCTAGCTAAGGACTATAAACCAAAGCACTTGATGGGAGGCAACCCCGTTTAGGTACTTATTTGTTTTTGTTTAAGCTTTCTTTTTTTATTAAAAGTTTTGTTTTTCTTATTTTAGACAGGCCTTAGTATGCCATAAAAAAGAAAAAAAAAAGAAGAAAAGGAGCTGACCACGGTTAAAGGAGGTTCAGCCGCAGCCAGCAGGCGTTTTACCGTGGCCAAGAAGGTCTGGCCCTCGGCCGGCACGCGTTCCCCCGCGGCCGGCACGCGTTCCCCCACGGCCGGCACGCGTTCCACCGCAGCCAGCACAGCCGGCCACCATGGCCACTTCCATCCACCCTTGCCCACCTCAAATTCATCCTTGGCCACTTTCACCACCACCACCACCTTGACCAAATCAGTTTTGGATCCCTAGCATCCAAGTTTGATCAAGGATCACCACCACCAGGTAAGTTTTCTTTTCCTTAAACTTATTAAATCTTTCACATACTCTATTTCTCATCATTGCCTAATTTATTTCACACTGGGGGCAGTGTGATTTAAGTCTGGGGGAGGATTTCATTCCTTTCTAACCACTTTTTCTTGCATAAGCCATTGCATTCTGCATTTTCTTTAAAAATTTTCAAATTTTTCGATTTTCTTAAACCTTTTCAAAGTTTTTCGAGTTTCAAAAAGTGTTTTCAAAGGTCAAAAACATTTTGAGGGAATAATGACAAAATCGTTGATGATAACCAACCTGTTTGCTTCTACACCAATCACTCATAAAAGCTATTTCAAGGTTTAGTACTAGACTAAGCGGTAGTTAGAGTACTTACACTACTAAATCCCACCAGAGAACTTCTATTCATGAAGATATTTTCTGACAGGATATACTAGCTCATTTTACTTGAACTTAATTTTGACATCTAATTTTCTCATCAATGGTTTTTTAAAAAGGCATCATGATATACATCTAGGACATCTTTTCCTTATTGATCCCACTCTTTGTTGTCCTAGATGGCCAATTCATCTTTAGCTGATACCGCACCCTTAACCCAAACCTTCATGTTCGAACCTCATGCATTCTCTTTTAGGTTTATATTGACAGATATGTGCAAAAACGCCGGAGAGGGAGGAACAACATAGTTTTCAATCACTCAAGAGAAAGACTGAAAGAGACCAGAAGGGAGTGTGCCAGAAATCTTATGATGCCTCAGAAAAACTCATTTTTAAAGGTAATTTTCATGCTCCTTAAGACTCCAAGTCAAAAGGCAGTTTCCCCTTTCTAAAAAAAACGAAAAAAGAGAAAAAGAAAGAAAGGAAAAGAAACTAAAAGTCTAAAGAGTCTTAGAAGCCGAAATCACTTGAGCCAAGGCAATATGTATTTACTTAAGGAGTTATGGATTCACAACCTGGACAAAAATCCAAGTCTGGGGGAAATATAAGGAGAACCTGAAGAAAGGAGATCAGAAATCTTGAAGCAAGAAGAATGTGACTGAAACTGTGGGGCATTTACAGTTCCATCCTCTCTTGCTGTTTTGCATAATGTCCTGTCTCTCTAGAAAAAGGTAACCCTAAACACATCAGCCTTACCATTAAAAAGCCTTTTTGATACCAAACCTTGAATGTCTTGTTTAATATCCTTTTGATGAGAACCACTGAAACCTTTAATGAATGTTAAGAGCTAGTTGACTGGAAGTTAGTTCTAAATGTGTGGATTTTCGCCTGACAGATTAACAAACTAGTTATGTTTGTATTTTGGTGAGAATTTTCTAGACTTAATCTGATTGATGCATTGTCTATAATTAAGGTCTAGAAGTATGGTTGCTGATATTTTTGAGTTCCCTCTAATTTTTGTTGAATGATATTTTTCCATATTAGATCTTGTTTTGTTTGAAGACAAACAAAGTCTTATGTCTGGGGAGTTGATAACACCTGATTTTGACCACTTTTCACCATTGATTTCAAATGCTTTTTCAAAGGTTTTAATTTGTTTTAAGAACATTTATTATGATTTCCATGTATTTGTAGTTTCAAGGCTCTTTTCAGGAAACTTAGGGAATATGATGGCAAAATGGAAGAAATCCACATTTTTAGCTCAGAGTCAGACCGTTAGAAGTACAGCCTCAAATGAAGACTTTCTCACCATCCGATCCAACTCAAATTTAGAGACAATCAAGAGGAGACAACCAGCTTTCCATAGCACTTTACATCACAAAGATCCAACGGTGCAATCAAAAGATACATGAAGAACACGTTGACACAGTTCACCAGTCCCGGAAGACTCACCTGCGGGAAACACATGTTTTACCTGTTCTGGAAGACTCTCACCCCCGGTGGACCTTAGGACGAGTCACAAGGCCCAAAATTAAAGCCTAATTCACCATTTCTCTTCAGAGAAGGCCTAAATGAGACCTGGAAGACCTTATGACCTATAAATACATTGTTTAGCAGTCCTAAACGGGTGTGTGCTCCTGTAATGAGATTTTGAGCCACCAAACTTTGTTTTTTCTAGGGTTAGACGATGGAGATGGGGATTCTTCCCCAGATCCATTGTTTTTCCTCGTTTTTATCTTATTAACTTTCCTGTTTCATTCTTTTGCATTCTTTATGTCTTTTATCATTCATTGCATCATGTAGATTAGTCCCAGAGAGTCAAGTTGTTTGAAGATATTGACAAGCATATATATCGATTAGGATTTCTATTGTTCTTAGCCATATTCTGGATCTAGTCTCTTCTAATTTATTCGTAAAGCATGAGAGTAGATTCATGACCTATTCTCTGAGCCTAGGATCGATCAGAGCCACGAGAGTGCTGTATCAGATCATCCGTACCTAGCTTCAGAATAACATAGTCGCTATAGGACTCGAAAGCTACCTATAGAGAAGATGTGAGCAGACGATTTAATGTTCAATGCATGATCTTAAGTTTAGCATGAGAGTGAGAGTTAATTGCTAGATCTAAGAGATTAGTTGATTAAGGTGATGACAGTTGGTTAATCATACATGTGTCTATTCTAGTTCAATGCAGATTCCCAAAAACAAATGAAGATAAATCGCCCGGAAGCTAATTGGAAATGCCACCATACATCGATTAGAGTAAACCGGAGAAGTCTAAATCGCCACCTATGAGTTTAAGAGTCTTTAGTTTAAGTCGATGTGCTTTAGATGTTCTTTTAACAATTCATCCTGCATTGCATTTCTTGTGAATACTAGATTAGGTTTAGTTTATGATCTTAACTAAAAACCTCAAATATTTTATTGGTTTATGAGTTTGCTTACTTCCCAGTTTGTTGTTTCTTGCAGATTAGACATCCTCCCTGTGGATCGACACCCTAAGTCCTACAACGTACATCTGTGCACTTGCAGACACTAGAGTTTTATAAATTTAAAACTTTTGGAGGACCAACGGGCTTGTTAAAAAAAACCCCTAGGTCTGTTAGCCCATCAGCTACCGCCTAGTCTATGCCTAAATCACAAAAGAGCAAAAACGAGGAAATAGCGTAGAAGCACACTGGTCTAAATCATCATAGTATTGTTTATTTTTTTCATGTTCCTAGTTTGAAAACTTTTTGAAAAACATTTTGAAAAATTTTGTGAAAGATTTTGTGTGTCCAAAACAAACTAAACAAAAAATCAAATTTCGTTAGTAACGGATGAACATCCTCCCACAGACTTATTTCACATTGTCCTCAGTGTGATAAATCTTGGAAAGAATGGTAAAGAAAATAGAAAATTAAAATGTCTAAGTGTACTTATCGTGCCAGAGAATACTGTTCGTAAAAACGATGTTACCATGGTTATAGAAAACATGCCCGCTGGTCTAAACCTCTTGACCTTGGTTGAAAAGGGATGTTCTGCGGCTGATCTCTATGTAATCCCGGTGTTTGTTTTTTCTCCGGTCTATGATCTTTGCGCGTCTTTTAGTCGTTTTTCTTTGTAAAAACCTGAGATTAAATGAAACAAAAACAAAGCAGTAAAATAGAAAATAAAGGTCAAAGGGAAATAAATAAGATACGAGTGGGTTGCCTCTCATTAAGCGCTTGTTTTAAGTCGTTAGCTTGACATTGTTGCTCAATTAGACTTTTCTGGGGTCGTGACACTCCTTGATGGCTTTCTTGGATGATGATAGATCGATCAGAAGCATCAGTTCTCTCTCGTCTTCTCTTTCTTTGGCAAGATATTGCTTTATACGTTGGCCATTTACTGTAAATGAAATTCCAGTTTTGTCCCATAGGACAATGGCTCTGTATGGTTTGACTTCCTTTATCGTGAAGGGTCTGTACCATCTTGAATGTAATTTTCCTGGGAAAAGCTTAAGACGAGAATTGAAAAGAAGAACTTTATTTAGAAGCAAAAGTTTGATTAATAATCTTATTATCATGATATGTTTTAGTTTTCTCTTTGTTGATCTTCGAGTTTCCGTAAGCATTGTGTCGGATTTCTTCTAACTCGTGAAGTTGAAGTAGTCTTCTTTCTCTAGCTGTTTTTAAGTTCATGTTCATCTCCTTAATAGCCCATTTCGCTTTATACTCGAGTTCTACTGGAAGGTGACATGCTTTTCCGTAAACTAAGTTGAATAGTGTTGTTCTTAATGGCATATTGAAAGCTGTTCGAAATGCCCATAATACGTCGTCAAGTTTTGTTGACCAATCCTTGCAATGTAGTGCAGTTGTTTTCTGTAAAATCAACTTGATTTCTCTATTTGAGATTTTTACTTGACCGCTAGTTTGGGGATGGTATGGAGAAGCAACTTTATGCGTAACTCCATTCTTTCTAAAAAGATTTTCAAAAACCTTGTTGATAAAATGCGATCCAACGTCGCTTATCACAATTCTAGTAATTCCATAACGCGGGAATATAATAGATTTAAACAGCTTCATGATGACTTCAACATCATTGGTGGGACTAGCGACTGCTTCAAACTTAGAGACGTAGTCTACTGCCACTAAGATGTATTGGTTTCCGAAAGAAGTCGGGAATGGTCCCATAAAATCTATTCCCCAGACATCAAAAATTTTGACTTCGAAAATAAAATTTTGAGGCATCTCATTCCTTTTACTTATATTGCCCATCCTTTGGCACTTATCGCATTGCGATATATAAGCTTGAGTGTCTTTGAACAAAGTGATGCGTGTCAACTGCGTGAGGGAACAAGTTTTACCCTTAACAAAAACAAATGAAAGCCGCAAGTGCACAGCTAATCAGTTGTAGTATTTAAGGATCGAATCCACAGAGATTTGTCTGCCTGGTATCTTCTACGGTTTCTAACTTTATGTCTAGACTACATTGGTTTTAGAGGTTGGTTGTTTTTGACGGATTAAACTAAAACAAAAGAAAGCAAATAAATCTACCCTAGAAAACAAGTAGAAAAATCGAATGGGAAGCAAGTAAAGCAAGCAAAATATCGAACTAAAGCAATTTAAATGCAGATCTGAATAAGCAAGTGAAAATCGATTGGTTTGTAAACTATGGCTAAAACGCTGAGCTTTCGGGAACTCTACAGGGATCATAATCGGTTTTGACACTAGGATAGATAGATTGGGATTGACGGAAATTGATATATAGGGTTCTAGAGTTAGAGTACGGCGGTATGACTACGTCACTGTCGTGATCATAACCAACTGTTTCTCGCAACCCTGACCAGTAGGTTTCCACTATGGCCCTGGAAGGGAGAGAACGCAAGAGCTGCACAAGACTCGTCAATACTCACGATCTCGCCGCAGGTAGGTTTCCACTCATACGGAAAAATCGCCTGTTTCATTCTAGGGCTGATACTTAATGAAAACTTTCACAACACTAACTATCTAGATCAGATACTAGGTGATCAATCAAGCATACATGCAATAAGAACGAGAATAAACAGAGAACAAAGTTGAAATCCCAGATCTATAAACCTAGATGTCTTAATCGATTATGAGAGCCTCTTTCGGGAACTCTAAGCCCAACTCGGGATCTACTCAGACATGGCTGAGGTCGACATCATCATTGGTTTTAATAAAAGTAATCAAAAACAGTAAAGAAAAGAGATGAAAGAAAGCTTCTCTATTGAAGAACTCGGACTTGAACAATCTTCTACAAAAATCGCATAAAACGGCTAAAAGAAAGGGGTTTCTGTAAAGTATGAAGGGTGGTGTCTAAAAACGACTTAAATGACAAGTATTTATAGTCTTCAATACTCCATGGTCTCTAGGGTTCCGCAATTGAGGCTGAGAATGACTTTGGGCTTCAGAAATATGGGCTTTAGTTCGGAGTTGGCCGGCCGCGGTCGGGAATGACGTGGCTGCGGGAAATAGGTGGCTGGCCGCGGTCGGGAGGCTTGTGACCGCGGGGAATGGGCTGGTGGCCGCGGTCGCGTGACTTGCTGGCCGTCTTCGAGTGGCTCCGGGGCTAATGGAATATCTTGAGATCCAACCGTTGGAATGTCTCCAAACCAAGTGCATTTGAAAGCTGGTTAATTCTTCTATAAGTTGTCCAATTTTGAGGGTGATCAGACGGTGAGAAGGTCTTCGTCTCTCCATGAGAGTTCTGACGGTCTGCATCTATCTAAAAGAGTCTTTTTGTTCTAATTTGTGCCTCTTTATCCCAAATTACCTGAAAAGTCTTTTAAAATCCGAAAAATAGAAATCCTTTGAAAACCTTTGAAAATAGAGTTAAAACACCTGTAAAAGGCATTAAAGTGATCCATAAAAATGGTCAAAATCCGGTGTTATCAACTCCCCCAGACTTAGTCTTTTGTTTGTCCTCAAACAAAACAAAGGCTAAATCTCGGCGAGAGGTTTGAAAACGCAGGAACTAAACAAAAATCTCAGAGACCAAACTCCTAGACCAATATCAATCAGTATGCATCAATCGGGAATAGCCTAGAAAATTTTCACTAGCAATACAGGCATAACTAGTCCGTTAATCCGTCATGCGGAAATCTATGCACTAAGATCTAACTTCCAGTCAACTAGCTCTTAACATTCATTAAAAATCTCGGTGGTTCTCATCAAAGAAAGTCTAGGCAAGGCAATCTAGGTTAGGTGTCAAAAAGGGTTATTCTAGGGGTAAGGCTTAAAGTGTTTACGGCTTACCTGAAGATCTGGAGGATGCAAGATATTATGCAAAATCGCAAGAGAGAGTGAAGCTGTTGGTATCCAAATTTTTCAGTCACTTTCTTCTTGCCATAGATTCCTGGTCTTCTTCCTCAGGTTCTCTCCTAACTCCCACAGACTTAGATTTTTGTAAATCTTTCAAAAACATAGCTCTATAAACGCTTAGTAGTTGCTTCTTGCTCCACAAATTTTTGATAATCTAGGACTCATTAGGCTTTTTGTTTCCCTCTCTCTTTTTATTTGTTCGTTTTTTTTTTTTTTGAAAGAGAGGGAACACCTTTAGATATAGAGTCATAGAGAGCACAAAATTACCAGTTAAGATCTGTCTTGTAAAGCTTCATGAGGTTTCTGATACTCTTCCTTCCCAATTCCATTCAGTCTCCTTTGTGAGTGACCGAAAACTGCGTCACTCCTCTTCTCTCCGACATTTTTGCACATATCTGCTGATATAAACTAAAGAGAGAATGCATGAGGATTGAAAACAAGGGTTTTGGGTTTAGGGTATGGTATCAGATAAAGATAAACTGGTCATCTAGGACGACAAAGAGTGGTAAAAGTGAGGGTAAAAGACGTCCTAGATGTGTATGTCGATGCCTGCCTAAAATCAGTGATGAAAAAATTAGATATCAATATTAAGGTCAAATAAAATGAGCTACTATATCCTGTCAGAAAGAATCTCCATGAATAGAAGTCTTCTGGTGGGAATTCGTAGTGCAAGTACTCTAGCTACCGCCTAGTCTAGTGCTAACCACAAATGAGCTATCATGCATAGTGTAGAAGCGTGCAGGTCTAAATCATCATAGTTTTGTGTCAAACATTCCTGAAAAATACTTAATGTCGAATAGGTTACATATTAAAATTGTTAAAAAGTGCTTGAAATTTGAAAGCAAAAGCAAGAAAATGATTAGTACGGATAGACATCCTCCCCCAGACTTAAATCACATTGTCCCCAGTGTGAAAAAGTTGGTGAGAAAATGGTGAATAAAAGCAAAATAAAATAAGATAAAAGAAAGAAAATGATGATAGAACCGTGATGGCAGTGAAGTGCTGATCAATCACTCATCCTGCGATGTGTCTGCTTCGAACTGGTGCTGCTCCTGTAGGAAAGTGACAACGTGATCAAAGTGTCGTCCCTGTCTCTCAACTCTGCGCTCTAGATTAGAATGTGTGTGCGATGATGTCGATGATGAGGTGTGGCCGGTCGAAACAGATGGCTGAAAATGAGCATGGGCCGCAGCTGCATCACGCTTTGCCTTGGCCACTATGTATTTGCCAATGGTGAATGGTAGACGAGGTACAAATGGCAGAAACTCATCGGGTTCCGGAGTCCATAGCGGACAATCTCGGGACTGATGCTGAAGGCAAGCAGACTCGGTGCTCCTCAGTGCCAGTGCAATACTTGTAACCGAACCTGTCTGGATCGAAAGCGGCACGAGAGATAGTGTGATCGCGAGAGAGATAAAGTAGGTCATACCAGACATCGGGAAGTGGATCACCAGATGAGAAATCGAATCCTACAGCCTGTAGTATCGCTGTAATAGCACTCCCGTAAGCTGGAGTAGCGTCCTCGCAACCATGTAAATCATACTTCACCTTTACCATGTTCTGTGCTATGATCGAGGCAAAGCAAGCAAGTCGTGGGTCGTCCATAAATGGCATCTGAAGTGTAATGAGCTCGGTCTTCAAAACACATCCCATGTTGGCTCTAGAGAAAATCGTGTGTGCTAAGAGTTTGTGCACAACTCTCACTGCAAGATGAGTAAAAATGGCTGACTTGGATCTCCCGCTATCATAGACTCCATGACCCATCTCTCTCCACAAGTTAAAATCGGGTTCATCTTCAAGGTAAATGCCATTGGTGTATGGAAGCTTAAGAGCCTCACAAAGTGCAGAAATGGTGAGCGAGTAAGGCTGTCCGCGGATAGAGAATGACAAGATGTCATCTGATGCTCTGGGGTTCCTCCTTTTCGTGTGGTGGAGTGTAATAGTTGCTAAGAACTCTCGGACTAGGTCAGGATAAGTTGGAAGGTTCAGCTCCATGTAGGGTCTCAGCTTAAGTGCATCGATGTACCAGATTACATCTTCTCTGATTCCAAGCATCTCAAGTGTATGATAATCAATGCAAGGCGTGGGTTTGGTGTTCAGCTTCTTGAAACGTCTTGCATAGTCTACTCTCGGGTTTATCTCCTTGCCAATGTATCGGATCTGTGGTGGCTCAAGAGTTGCTCGTGTTTCTCTTGAGTGCTGGAGCAGTCTCATCACATGGTTTCTTCTTCTCGGTCTGGCTTGGTTCAGCATGTGCTCTCCAAGAGTAACATCATCGGGAATGTCCTCAGAGCTGTCACCAGTGCAACGGCTTCTTCGGGATCTGGTTTGTTCCATTTTTCTGCAAGACGAGATGATTCTTGGAAAAAGAGTGAATGTGGATGCTGATTTTAACACATTAACGATCAGTTATACCAATCTTAGTATAAAGAGATTAGTCAAAACCACAAGCAAACATAATTGACATTGAATTGAAAAAGTCGAGTAGTTCATGACTAGATTCGGATTTTTGATGTTCTCAACATAGAAATCTTCTAAAAATCGGTTTTAATGAGCAATTTCCATGTCAAATCTATAGGTTACCTAATACTAATCACTAATCACACAAGACTTAATAAAATTCATCAATTTTGTTGTTCCAAATTCGATTTTTATAAAGCATGTGAAATCCAAATTTCAAAAATCTCAATTCCTCTTAAGCTAGGTGTTAAAATCGATTTTTAGATAACCTAGAAGGATAATCTATTATTCTTAAGTTATTTCCACCATCAATAAATCAAGATTTGGACCTTTTAAGAAAACCCTAAGTTCTAAAACCAATTAAAAATGGCGAGTTTGAGCTTCATACCTTGCTGGAAAGAGAGATTTGATGACAGAATTGAAATCAGCTTTGAAAAAGAGTGAGGTTTGGGCCAAGAAATCTCTTAAAAAGCTTAAGAATTGAAAAAGGTGTTCTATCTCCTAAATCTCCAAGTTTTTTGGAAGAGAAGAGAACAAGGAGTTTTGATCCAAAAAGTGCATTTCCTTTCTTTAAAAAGCGTTTTTGTAGCAGAAACGGGAAATTTCTTGGAATTCATAAGTTTACGGGAACTTACTTTTCTTGTCTTGCATGCAACGGAGGTTTAAAACTTACGGAAAATCTTAACGTGCTTTACCGGGAATGCTCCGGAAATCACCGGGAACTTTGAAAAGCGGCGGAAATCCACATTCTCATCTCAACGACCAACGGCCGCGGTCAGGAGACGCGCGACCACGGCGATTATGGGCTTGGCCGCGGTCACATTCACGGTGCTGCGGTCGATGCTCCCTTGGCCGCGGGTCGGTTGGTCGCGACCGCGGCCCTTTCTCCTGCGGCCTTCGTCCAACTTTCAGGTCTTCGCCGGGCCTAGCAGCTAAAAACCTATCATTTTCTTCTTGGTTTTTCTAATTTTCTGATTTTTTTTGTGTTTTTGTTTTATAAAATATCTGAAACTTAAAAGAAAAGAAAACATAAATTGTAAAAAGGAAAAGAAAACTAAAAGAAAGAGTACCTAAATGGGTTGCCTCCCATTAAGCGCTTTTGTTTTAAGTCGTTTAGCTCGACGTAGGCATGAAGAATCAGGCTGATTTGAATGGCACTCCACTTGATGTGCCCTTATAACTTCCGGTCGCTGGAAGTTTTACTTCTTCTCCTTCTTCCGGTCCACTTAGGGTTATCTTCAACTCTTCCTGGAAGAACTCCACTTTGCCTCTTCATAGAGTCGGCTGTTTGGGCAACTTACACGTCTAGCTTTTTGACGTGCGAAGATAAAGCTTCAAACTTCCCGTTCAGGTCATTGTACATGCAGTCAACCTTCACGTTCATGTCTTTAGATGCTTTTTCGTTCGTCATAACGAGCTGTTGGATGGACTGTTCAAGTCTATCGATTTGTGAAGCTAGCTGGTTCGTCGTGACTCCTTGCTGTTGTACAAATTGATTGTTAAAACCCGTACCTTGGTAGTTATATGGCTGTCGCGGTTGATAAGCTCCTGTCCCTCCGAAGTTTCCACCTTGGAACTTGTTTTGGAAGGATTTTTGCTGTGGCGGGTAGTACTGATCTTGAGGATTCTCCGAATTTGGATTGTGGTAAGAGAGATTGTTGTAATTTGCATTCCGGAAGTTGTTGTTAAAACCATTGTTGAAGCGATTTGGGTATGGTGCTTGTGCTCCTACATAGTTCACCTCTTCTTCTTGAAAGGCTTGATTAATGTGATCGATATCACTAGGCTCTTCATCTTCTGCGCCATTTTTGGTCTCACAAGCATGGATTGGGCGATTGTTGCTCTTCAAAAGCTGGCTCATTATGTTCTTCAACTCGGTTATCTCTTTGTTGTCTGTTCCGGTTTGCTTCGTTGAGCGATCGTATTCAGGACAATCATTGCTATTGGCTTGAGCCAAATTCTCGATGAGGGCTCTTCCTTGTGCTATCGTCTTTTGTCCAAAATCTCCATTGCTAGCTGTATCAAGCGAAAGTTTGTATTTTGGTTGCAAACCTCGGTAAAATTTGCTCAGCAGGCTTGATCCAGGAAATCCATGGTGAGGGCAATCACGTTCATACTTCTTAAAACGTTCCCACGCTTCATAGAAAGATTCAGTCGGTCTTTGTTGAAAGCTTGAGATCTTTGTTCTCAACAAGTTCGACCTTGACTTAGTATAGAAGTGATTCAGGAAAGCAGTTTTACACTCTTCCCAATTAGTAATCGATTCTGCAGGCAAAGATTTCAACCAACGGTGAGCTTTGTCTGCTAAAGAAAAAGGGAACAACTTACACTTTTAATAGTCTGCTGGAACTTGGTTTGTTCTCATCATGCTGCAGATTTCTTCAAAGAGCTCGATATGGTCCATTGGGTGTTTAGAAGGAACTCCATGGAATTGGTTTTGTTTCACCAATGAGATGATTTGAGGCTTGACTTCAAACTCATTCCGGTTCGGAAATGGAACTTGAATTGCAGATCGGTTCTGAAAATTTTGAGTAGGTGCATCAAAATCAGCTATGCGATGGTTCCTGGCTTGTCTTCGGGGTTGATTTGCTGGCTGCACAGGGCGGTTAGCACGCCCATTTGGCTGCATTCCTTGGTGGTCACCATCGGCTGCATTGATGGGTGCATCAAGGTCTTCACGTTCTTCTCTCTCACGGTTCTGGTGGTTTCTTGGAGGAACCTCATCCTCCTCTCCATCTTGTCGAGCATGATCACCTCCTCTGTGATCATTCTCTTCATTTTCTCCATGTTCGGACCCGTCTTGGTCCATATTTAAAGCTCGGTTAATAGGATCTCCAGGCTGGTCGTCGTTAGCCATTCCTTGCGTTCGTTTAAGTCTTCGAAGTTCTCTTTCGTGTCTGTCTATCTCGTCTAGAATTGGAATGTTTTCTACAGGTCTGCGCCTGGTATTCATGCAATTCAGAGAAAAACAAAATAAGGGAAAGATAATTCAGCAAAACTTTAAGACAGAACTAGAGATCAGGTGTCTACAACAGAAGTTAAAACAAGAAAAATAACAAAAGGCAGTAAAACAAATCCCCGGCAACGACGCCAAAAACTTGATGCGTGTCAACTGCGTGAGGGAACAAGTTTTACCTTTAACAAAAACAAATGAAAGCCGCAAGTGCACAGCTAATCAGTTGTAGTATTTAGGGATCGAATCCACAGAGATTTGTGTGCCTGGTATTCTTTTACGGTTTCTAACTTTATGTCTAGACTAGATTGGTTTTAGAGGTTGGTTGTTTTTCACAGATTAAACTAAAACAAAAGAAAGCAAATAAATCTACCCTAGAAAACAAGTCGAAAAATCAAATGGGAAGCAAGTAAAGCAAGCAAAATATCGAACTAAATCAATTTAAATGCAGATCTGAATAAGCAAGTGAAAATTGATTGGTTTGTAAACTATGGCTAAAAACATTGAGCTTTCGGGAACTCTACAGGGATCATAATCGGTTTTGACACTACGGTAGATAGATTGGGATTGACGGATATCGATATATAGGGTTCTAGAGCTAGAGTACGGCGGTATGACTACGCCACTGTCGTGATCATAACCAACTGTTTCTCGCAACCCTGACCAGTAGGCTTCCAGTCTGGCCCTGGAAGGGAAAGAACGCAAGAGCTGCACAAGACTCGTCAATACTCACGATCTCGCCGCAGGTAGGTTTCCACTCCTACGGAAAAATCGCCTGTTTCATTCTAGGGCTGATACTTAATGAAAACTTTCACAACACTAACTATCTAGATCAGATACTAGGTGATCAATCAAGCATACATGCAATAAGAACGAGAATAAACAGAGAACAAAGTGAAAATCCCAGATCTATAAACCTAGATGTCTTAATCGATTATGAGAGCCCCTTTCGGGAACCCTAAGCCCAACTCGGGATCTACTCAGACATGGCTGAGGTCGACATCATCATTGGTTTTAATAAAAGTAATCAAAAACAGTAAAGAAAAGAGATGAAAGAAAGCTTCTCTATTGAAGAACTCGGACTTGAACAATCTTACTACAAAAATCGCTTAAAAACAGCTAAAGGAAAAGGGTTTCTGTAAAGTATGAAGGGTGGTGTCTAAAAACGACCTAAATGACAAGAATTTATAGTCTTCAATACTCCATGGTCTCTAGGGTTCCAGAATTCAGGCTGAGAATGACTTTGGGCTTCATAAATATGGGCTTTAGTTCGGAGTTGGCCGGCCGCGGTCGGGAATGACATGACTGCGGGAAATAGGTGGCTGGCCGTGGTCGGGAGGCTTGTGACCGCGGGAATAGGCTGGTGGTTGCGGTCGGGTGACTTGCTGCCGTCTTCGAGTGGCTCTGGGGCTAATGGAATATCTTGAGATCCAACCGTTGGAATGTCGCCAAACCAAGTGCAATTGAAAGCTGGTTGATTCTTCAATAAGTTGTCCAATTTTGAGGGTGATCAGACGGTGAGAAGGTCTTCGTCTCTCCATGAGAGTTCTGACGATCTGCATTTATCCAAAAGAGTCTTTTTGTTCTAATTTGTGCCTCTTTATCCCAAATTACCTGAAAAGTCTTTTAAATTCCGAAAACATAGAAATCCTTTTAAAACCTTTGAAAATGGAGTAAAAACACCTGTAAAAGACATTAAAGTAATCCATAAAAATGGTCAAAATCCGGTGTTACACAAAGTAGGCCACCAAAACCCTACTTGTAAGATCTTTGAAACAGTTTTGAAAGTTGCAAAATGTCTTGCGTAAGACGAGCCATGGTATTCGAATAAGATTCCTTCCATCTCTTCTTCAGCCACACATCTTCGGAATAAACCATCAACAAATCTCTTGTAGAGATAAGGTTCTTCCCAAAAATAATGTCTTACATCTCGCAGAAACTTCTTACTCCTATATCCAAAAATTTGTGGTGGTTCTACATCAGCTGCTAGGTAATTCGCTATGTGCCTAAACCATGGGGTGTTGAAAGCGTCTGATTGTCGCATGAGTTGCCTTGGTGGTGCTGCATTGGTGGGAACAGCATCTATTGCATACATGTTTTCTTCTTGCAAACTATCATTTAAAGGCAATCTTTCTTCAACTCGAATTCGTGAAAGATGGTTTTCGACTCCATTATCTGCTCCTTTCGATGTCGAATTCTTGCAGTAGGAGGATCCAACTTATCAATCTCGGTTTAGCATCTTTCTTAGACATTAACTACTTAATTGCAGCATGATCAGTATGAACTATAACCTTAGATTCTACGAGATAAGAATGGAATTTCTCAAATGCAAATACGACATAAGTTCTTTCTCTTTTGTTGCATACTTGCATTGAGCTTCGTCTAGAGTTCTGCTTGTGTAGTAGATTACGTGTAGTTTCTTATCTTTTCGTTGGCCAAAATACTGCTCCGACTGCATAGTAACTTGCATCGCACATGATTTTGAATTGGAGTTCCCAATCAGGTGCTTGCATGACTGGGGCGGAAACAAGGGCTTCTTTGATTTTATGAAACGCGGCTAAGAACTCAGCATCGAACTCGAAGTTCATTTCTTTGCCAAGCAAACGCGTAAGAGATCTAGCTATTTGAGAAAAATCTTTTATGAAGCGCCTATAGAATCCTGCATGTTCTAAGAAACTACAAATTCCTTTTACATTTGTAGGGGGTTGTAGGATTGTCATGATATCGATTTTTGCTTTGTCAACATCAATTCCTTTTCCCGAACGGTGCCCAAGAACGATTCCGTCTCGTACCATGAAGTGACATTTTTGCCAATTTAATACTAAGTGCTTATCTTCACATCTTTGCAAAACTTTACCAAGGTTGGCCAGACATTTTTCAAAAGAAGATCCATAGACTGAGAAAACATCCATGAAAACTTCCATAAAGTCTTTGATAAAGTCTGTGATGATTGACATCATGCATCGCTGGAAGGTAGCATGTGCATTACACAATCCAAAAGTCATTCGTCAATAAGCGAACGTGCCATATGGCAAAGTAAATGTCGTTTTTTCTTGATCCTCCGGTCGAATAGGAATTTGGAAAAATCTGGAGTATCCATCAAGGAAGCAATAATAGGGGTGATTAGCTAACTTTTCTAGCATTTGATCTATGAAGGGAAGTGGAAAATGATCTTTCCTAGTAGCTGCGTTTAGTTTTCTGTAATCGATGCACATACGATGTTCAGTGGCTGTTCTTGTAGTGATCATTTCATCTTTATCGTTTTTTATGACAGTGACTCCTCCTTTCTTTGGGATAACATGAACTGGGCTGACCCAAGTGCTATCTGAGATAGAAAATACTATTCCGGCTTCTAAAAGCTTCATAATCTCCTTCCTGGTAACATTCATGAGATTAGGGTTCAGTCTCCTTTGACTTTTGATTGAGTTTTTAGCATTATCCTCGAAATTGATCTTGTGCATCCAAAGATCTGGAGAGATTCCAGGTATGTCATCAAGTGAATATCCTAAGGCTTTTATATGCTTTCTCAGTTCAGACAGCAGCTTTGTGGTTTCTTCTTTTGTCAAACCGGAGTTTATAATGAAAGGATAAGTCGAATTTGGTCCATGGAAAGCGAACTTAAGTCCGACTGGAAGAAGTTTAAGCTCAACCTTCGGGGCTTTCAACTCCCTCCACAGATCATTTATTGCTGCAGCTGTGTCTTTAGGAGGTGTAGGAATGTTTGTTTGGTCCTTAAGATATAGATAGTTTAAGGGCTTTTTGTAAGTTATGGTCTTATCAAGTATTCGTGCGCATTCACTTGAAATTTCTTCAAAGAAATTGTGTTAGTCTTTTGTGGTTGAAAGCGTGACACTTAAAGGGTCGTCGAGAAGTAAATCTTCATAGACTTCCTCAATAATTCCGTCTAGCTCATTAATCCAACAAATTTTGCCATCTAGAGTCGGTTTTGAGATTTTTGTTCATGTCGAATTGCATAACCAGATCACCGTATTTTTATTTTAGGGACATTTATTATGGCTCCCGCTGTAGACAAGAATGGTCGTCCGAGAATAAGAGGATCTTTAGGTTCTCTTTCTAATTCTAGTATTACAAAATCTGTAGGTGTGCAACACTTTTCAATTTTGACCGGAACATCTACTAAGATACCTACGGGTTGTCTAACGGAACGATCAGCTAATACTAAAGAACTTTTAGTGGCTGGAAAGTGTGATGTCCTAAATTTTTTGAAACTGAAAGAGGCATCATGTTTATGCTCGATCCCAAATCACAGAGAGCACGTTCAAAAGCCATATTGTTGATAGTGCAGGAAAGTACAAAGCTCACAGGATCGTCTTTCTTTTGAGTAATCCGGCTTTGTAAGATAGAAATGCATTCATAATCATCATAACACCTTCTTCAAGAGTTAACAAATTTTTTAGAATACCCTTCATGTATTTTCTTAAAGTGGTAATCATAGCACAAGCTTCTACGAAAGGTAATCTCACATATAATTGATTGATTAACTCTTTCAGCTTAGCTTTTTTTTCTCTTTCTTCGGGGCTCTTAAGGCTCTAGGAATGGCAGTTTAGGTTTGTAGACACGAGCTGGTGGAGAGGGGAGCGCGTCTTCTCCGAGGATTTCCTGGGATGTATCTTCTCTTACATCTTATCCATCCTTCTCTCCTACCACTTCTTTTTCACCGTCTTCAATCGTGACTCTTTCTCTTTTTTTTTCCTTTTCCTTTCCCTTTTCCTCATCTTCGGAATCTTTAGGAAATTCAGGCTCTTTTTAAGCTAAGCCACTCTTAAGTGTGATAGCTTTCACATGATCGGAGGGGTCGGCCTCGCTTGAGTCTTCTAAAGAACTTTCACTTGGCTCCTCCTCAGAATTATCTGTGTTATTAGACTTATTTTTAATCATCAGACTAAGAAAGGTGGAAAATTTGTCATTGAAATCTTCTTCCATCCTTTTTATTTCAGAGCTAAGATCACTGATCTCCCTAGACATAGATTTTTCAAGCTCTAAAATTCTTTTATTTAAGTTTTCAGCTTCAAAAGAGGGAAAACTTGAATAAGGAATTGGATCAGATTGAACAGCCCAGATTTGTTCGGAAGAGAATTTCCCGGGGTCGTATGACTCACGACCGTGGTGGAATGGGTCTTGGCCACGGTTAGAAAAAGCACGACCGTGTTGAAAGTGAATTTTGCCGCAGTCTAGAAGGATGGACCCGCGGTGATCAGGTACAAAAGGAAACTCTTGAATTTGATAGACTTCTTCATTGTTCATCATCTCTTGATTATAAGAATCTATTGGGTTGTTCCAACCATCAAATTTACATGTATTGTGTAGTTTGTTTGGTTGTTGCAATCCAAGTTGACTCATTATTTGATATAGACACTTCATAACTTCCAAAGTTCCTTCTTTTTCCTTTGGAAGTGCAGACTTACCAAAGATTGTTTGGTTACGGATACTTTCTGCCAGGTTGTTGATGAAAACACGAGCATCTTCTGTGGATCTGGTGGAGAAGTCTCCATTGCTTGATGTGTCGAAAGAATGTTGCAATTCTTGAGTTACGCCTCGATAGAAGATACCCATCAGGTATTTGTCAGAAAATCTGTGGTGTGGACAATCTCTTTAGTTTTCTCTAAATCTCTCCCAATCATCATAAAGATCTTCATCTTCTTTTTGTTCAAAATTTCTTATCTTGTTCCTTAAGAGATTGAAACGAGTTCTAGTGTAAAAGCGATTTAGAAAAGCCGCTCTACAAGCTGCCCACGTTTTTATTTATGCATTTTGCAAAGATTTTAGCCACTTGCTGGCGTTGTCTCTCAAAGAGAATGGAAAAAGACTACACTTATGGTAATCCCCATTTTATGTGATGGTTGCACATAATTCTTCGAACGACTCGATATGGTCCATCGGGTGTTCGGATGAATAACCATAGAATTGATTTTGTTGAACTAAGTTGATATATGGTACTTTTATTTTGGTTTTACAATCCTCAGGTAAGGCTAGTTGAATAACTATTCGATATTTCAGAAAATATTTGAGTGAATCGAAACTTCCTATTAGTACATCATCATCATCATGTTTTGCTGATTCGATTAGCTCCTCATCATCATTGATCGGATTGTCAAGCTCTTCATCACTCAGGTCATCATCGTTTGAGTCACCATCCACACAATATGGCGGATCACCAAGAGTTCTGGGGATATGTTCCCAGTCTCCCATTGTCGAGTAACCTGAAAAAATTCAAAAGAAACAGTAAAAGTAAACAAGTGTTCTAATGGATTTAAGCTGAGATACGCAACGAAACAAATCAAAGTCCCCGACAACAGCGCCAAAAATTTGATGCTATTTTAAACAACGTGTTTGTTTTACTAAGCTTTAGGTTTTAAATTTATAATCCCTAAATGTTTCCAAGTGCACAAATGTGCGTTGTAATACTTAGGGTATCGATCCACAGAGACTTTGTTGTTTCAGTAAAAATCCACGCTAATGCTCAAATCAGATTAGAACTAAACAGGTTTGGGTTTTGGTTTTGGTTTTCACTGAATATAAACTAATAAGCAAGTAAAAAGCAAAAGAAAATGAAAGCAAGTGAAAGCAGGTAAAATCAAATGAAAATCGAAGGCTGTAAACAATGGAAAACAAACGCTGGGCTCAAGGGTATCACAGGGTTTCATGGACTAAAGCTATGACAAAATAAGTAAATGATAAAGGTAATCGACTACGTATGTTCTAGAACTCGAGGCACGAAAGAATGTATAGCCTAATTTCGCAGCACTAAACAACTATCTCTCGCAACCCTGACCAGTAGGTTTCCATTCTAGTCCTGGAAGGGAGTAGATGCAATAGTTTGAACAAGACTCATAAACATTCACAACTCATATATAGGTAGGTTTCCACTCCTATAGTATAATTGCTTGTTTCACCCTAGGTCAGACAATCAATGAAAACGTTCATAACATATCATATCTAGATTGAATTCTAAGTGGCCAGCAGAGAATCACACAGTAAGATTAAAGGTAAACAAAGAACACCTAAAAGATTATAAATCCTAAATCTAACAATTCATAGAAGAAGACACATGAAATTTCCTTTGAAAAAAAATTCCATTCAAACACAACTGGGAAACTACTCAAACATAGTGTAACAAAGCATCATGAATGTATTGAGATTGCTGGAAATTAAAAAGAAAAAAAATAGAAAAACGAAGGACATAGTTGCAGATGGAGGCGCGATGATGCTCTTCTCAGAGGATCCTTCTTAGAAATCGACGGCTTCTCTAGGATTTTGTAAAATTGAGGCACACACACAAACACATCCTTTAGAATGACCTAAATGGGGTATTTATAGCTTCTGTAGTTGTCTTGGACACTTAGGGCTTCAAAAATAACAAAAGTAATCGACTTGGGCTTTAATTAGGTCGTCTGGGAAGTGAAAGTTGTCTGGCCGGGGTCGTGGTGCTTGTACCCGCGGGGAACCATGCTTTGGCCGCGGTTCCGGCTTGTGATGTCCTCCGAGACTGTATTTTCTGTCTTTATAGCAACGGGAGTATCTGAAGATCTAACCGTTGGATTGTCTCCAAACCAAGTGCATTATAAATATGGTTGTATCTTATATGTTGTCTTAAAGTTTGGGGGTGATCAGACAGTGAAAAAGTATTCATCGCTTGCCATACTTCTGACAGTCTGCATTTATCCAAAATTGCTTATTTGTTCTAAACTGCATATCTTTTGTCCAAGTTTCCGGAAAAGTCTTTTGAAACTCTAAAACATTGAAAACACTTTGAAAACCATTGAAAACAGAATTAAACACCTGCATAAGACATCATTATGATCCATAAAAGTGGTCAAAATACGGTGTTATCATTATGACTAGATTTATGTTTTCATTTCTCTTATTAGCTGATCTTAATGTTGGGTTATAAATGATCTCTCTAACCCAAATCTTTGGCATTTCATCCACCAAAAAGGTGTTTGATGAAATGCCTGAACCAGCTTTTATAGAGGTTTATGTATTAATGCCATGGGAATGTTTGTTATATGCATAAATGATATTTTAGGATTGATTATTAATGTTGTCTTATTGCTATGTCTCCAATGATGATTGGGTATGATTAATAATCTGATTTGTGTTTTAATACTTGGAAAAGATTAAAACTTGCTTTGAATCCTAAGTTGCTTGAATCATATCTCATATTTTCATTAGCACCTTGATTGATCACTAATGCACCTTAGCCAACTATCATGTCTAGAGCTCCATGTTTCCATCATATTCATATCATCATCATTTTGTCTTTGTTTTTTTTTTTCTTTGTTCATTGGCTTAATCTTGTTTAATTGCAATTCTGTCACTTATTTGAAACTAAACCATCTTGTCTTGCTTAGATTAAGAGCAGATCACTTAGTCTAGTGTACTAAACACCACACCTTGGATTGATAACCTTTTCTGCTACAACAGACAAAAGGGATTGATACCCAAATAGCCTGAAAAACTCAAGTTATCAACTGGCGCCGTTGCCAAAGTGTGGAAGATTTAGCATTAGTCTTTGGTCATTTCTTGAGATCAAGTCTTTTTGTTTTACTGGTAAAATTTTTTATTTCTGTCTTTGAGGTTTCAAGCTTATGAACCACAGGCCTAGAACAAGAAGCAGAAGTTCTGATTCATTAGAGCCCTTCATTGACAACATTCAGCTGCTTGATAGAAGAAGAGAAGAACAAGAGAGAGAGCTGAACATCTTCAACGACTGGGTATGGAATAGCAAGGGGATCAAGCAGAGCACCAGGCTCAAGTAAACCAAAACCAGGCGGCTAGAAATGAGCAACAAGCATTTGTGAACCAAAACATGTCTGCAAGGAATGAGCACCAGGCTCAAGTTAACCAAAAACAGGCGGTTAGAAATGAAAATCAGGCTCATGACACCATCACCAGCAAAGGCATCACCAGCCTCAAGTGAGGAATCCAATTTTTGTGGGTGCCAACTACAGAGCCAATGCTCATCAGAACAGATAGGGTATCCAAGCTCAAGCTGTGGAAAACAACAACTTTGAAGTTAAAGCATCACTGCTCAATATGGTGCAAAACTCAAAGTTTCATGGCTTGCCTATGGAGGATCCCCTAGAACATCTTGATAACTTTTACAGGGTCTGAAACCTTACAAAGATCAATGGTGTATTTGAAGATGGTTTCAAGCTGAGACTTTTTCCATTCAGTCTAGGAGACAAAGCACGCCAATGGGAGAAGAATTTGCCTCAGGGTTCTATTCAAACATGAGAGCAATGTAAGCAAGCTTTCTTATCAAAGTTCTTTTCAACTTCAAGAACAGCCAAGCTCAGGAATCATATCTCTTCCTTCACCCAACACAACAATGAGACATTTGGTGAAGCTTGGGAAAGATTCAGGAGCTACACTAATCAGTGCCCTCACCATAGGTTCTCAGAAGCATCATTGCTTAGCACTCTTTATCGAGGTGCTCTTACCAAGATCAGGAACCAACTAGACACTGTCTCTATTGGGAACTTCTTAGCAAAAGAGATCACTGCTGCCATGGAACTAGTTGAGAATATGGCAATGAGCAATGATACTTATGGAGAAGAATATGATAAATCCTATAGAGGAGATGGCTCTAGTGAGGAGCAAAGAATGAGAAAGGATATCAAGGAGCTGCAAAGCAAACTAGACAAGGTATTAGTTGCTACTCAGAAACTTCTTTATTTTGTTGGTGAATTTGATGTGCAAGCTTAATGTTTTGAGAATGTGAATGAAGAAGGTTTAACTCAGGAGGAGCTCAACTATACTGGGAACCAAAACAAGTTCAACAGGTTCAACAACAACTACAATCAGAACCTGAGCTACAGAAATCCCAATGTGGCAAATTCTGGTGACCAAGTATATCCTTCTCAGCAAGTTCAACCTCAAGGGTATGTTCCAAAGAACCAGTTTCAAGGGAATTACCAAGCGAAGCAGCAGTATGTTCAAGCGCCTATTCAGAGCCAAAGGAAAAAGTTTCATCCAGGGTTTGGTCCAAAACAGCAGCAGAGTCCTACACAGCAGCAAGGTCCAAACTTCAATGGGGTTCTACAACAGATACTGCAGGGTCAACAGTTGGTACAGTATTGAGTTAGTGACCTCAGCTCCAAATACGAGTCACTATAGATAGAGTCAGATAAAAGAACTCCATAAGAACTAGGCTTCTTCTTCATCTAAAAGACAAGGAACACTTCCGGGGAAACCTGAAAAGAACCCCAAAGAGTATGTTCATGCTCTAACTCTCAGAAGTGGAAATGAATTACCAGAAAGAGAGCATAGACCTGTGCTCATTGAGGGCAATGAGAAACTTAGTGGGGGGTGACTCAAAAGAGTGATCTAGTTGATGAAGTTGTAGAGTTACCAGTTGAGAAGAATGAAAAAGGAAAAGGTGTGGCAAAGGAGAAGGTGCCTAAGAAACCATTTGTGCCACCACCAGCTTATAAGCCAAAGATGTCTTTTCCAGGAAGATTTAAGAAGCAGCTTTTAGAGAAAACTATAGCTCTCTTTAACAAGCAGCTAGAGAAGTTTGAGCTCACCATGCCTCTTATTGAAGCCTTTCTTATGGTTCCTCAGTACACTAAATTCCTAAAGGATGCTATACTTGACAAGACAAGGGAGTTGCAAGGAATGGTGGTCTTGAGTCATGAGTGCAGCACCATAATTGAAAGGAAGACAATCCCAAAGAAGCTGTCTGATCCAGGGAGCTTTACCTTACCATGTGCTCTAGGTCCCTCAAATTTCAAGTTGTTTATGTGATCTAGGAGCCAGTATTAGTATGATGCAATTCTCCATTGCAAAGAAGTTGGGTTTCACATATTACAAGCCATCTAAGATCTCCTTGGTGTTAACTGATAGGTCCATAAGGTTACCAGTTGGACTCTTAGAAGATATTCCAGTGAAGATTAGAGATTTTGAGGTCCCAACATATTTCATTGTCTTGGAAATGGATGAGGAACCTGTAGACCCTCTCATATTGGGAAGACTTTTTCTTGCAACAGTTGGTGCTATAATTGATGTGAGAGGAAGCAAGATTAAATTTCATCTTGGGTCAGAGATTCTAAGGTTTGACATCAATGAGGTTATGAAGAAGCCAACCATTGAGGGACAAGTGTTCTACATTGAGATAATGGATTAGTTGGCTGAAGAGCTGCTAGAAGAGTTGACACTTGATGATCCTCTTCATATCACTTTGACAAAATAACCAGGAGAGCATGGGTTCTTAGCTGATGAGAGTGAAGCATACAAGTTGGCATTGGATCAACACAAAGCAGCAGGAGCAGAAAATCAGTATGTGGAGCTGGGAACTGGCAGCCAAGAGGTTCCGGATACAAGTGGAATGGGCTTAATCCAAGGGTCAGTTATGAGGTGCATGGCCGTGGGTACAAAGTCAGAAGAACCTGACAGAGAGGCTGAGGAAAGCAACACAAAGGGAGCTGATGCTGAATAGACCAACTTCAATGATGATTGGAGTGAACTCAGAGCAACCAAAGTGGAACTCAAGCCACTTACAAGTTGCCTCAGGTATGCATTTCTTGGCTCTAATGAATCATATAATGTGATCATCAATGATAACTTATTACTTCATGAAGATAATGTTTTGTTGAATGAACTAAGAAAGTATAGGAGAACTAAAGGCTATTCACTAGATGATATCAAGGGGATCTCACCTGACTTATTCACCCATAGAATACACCTGGAAGAGGAATCTATGACCTCTATAGAGCATCAAAGGATACTGAACCCAAATCTTAAAGCTGTGGTTAAGAGAGAGATCCTCAAACTCCTTGACGCAGGGATAATATATCCCATTTCTGACTCAAAGTGGGTTTCTTCAGTCCATATTGTTCCTTAAAAGGGTGGCATAACAGTAGTCAGGAATGACAAAGATGAGCTAATCCCTACTAGGAAAGTGACAGGGCATAGTATGTGTATTGACTATATGAAGCTTAATGCTGCCACTAGGAAGGACCATTCCCATTTGTCCTTCATCGATCAAATGTTAGAAAGGCTGGCAAATCATCCTTATTACTGTTTTCTTGATGGGTACTCAGGTTTCTTTCAGATTCCTATACACCCAAATGATCAAGAGAAAATAACTTTTACTTTTCCACATGGGACATTAGCCTACAGAATAATGCCCTTTGGGCTTTGTAATGCTACTGCCACCTTCCAAATGTGCATGCTTTCAATATTTGTTGATCTAATAGAGGAGAAAGTGAAGGTGTTCATGGATGACTTCAGTGTATATGGACCCTCCTTTTCTTCATGTTTGTCTAATCTATGTCAGGTAATGCAAATGTGTGAGGAGTGCAACCTAGTCCTGAATTGGGAAAAATGCCACTTCATGGTGAAGGAGGGCATTGTGCTGGGACACAAGATCTCAGAGGCTGGCTTTGAGGTGGACAAGGAAAAGGTTGAGGTGATGGTGAATCTGCAAGCTCCAAGTTCAGTCAAAGGGGTGAGAAGCTTTCTAGACCATGCAGGGTTCTATACGAGGTTCATCAGGGACTTCTCAAAGATTGCAAGGCCGCTGACAAGGCTTCTATGCAAGGAGGTTGAGTTTGTGTTTGACAAGGAATATGAGGATCCTTCAACAAGATCAAACAGGCTTTGATCTCTGTCCCCATTATTCAAGCACCAGACTGGAATTTTCCATTTGAAATCATGACAGATGCCAATGATTTTGCAGTTGGTGCTGTTTTGGATCAAAAGAAAGACAAGAAGTTGCATATGATCTGCTATGCAAGTAGAACATTGGATAGAGCTCAAGAAAGATATGCAACAACTGAGAAGGAGATGTTGGCAATTGTCTTTGCTTTTGAGAAGTTTAGATCCTATCTGATAGGGTCTAAAGTGGTGGTTTACACAGATCATGCAACTCTTAGATATCTGATGGAAAAGAAAGATGCAAAGCCAAGGTTGCTGAGATGGGTCCTTTTCTTCAGAAGTTTGACATGGAAGTTAAAGACAAGAAGGGGACTGAAAATGGTGTTGCTGATCATTTTTCAAGGTTAAGAGTTGAAGATGAGTGATGTCGTATCAACTGCGTGAGGGAACAAGTTTTACCCTTAACAAAACAAATGAAAGTCGCAAGTGCACAGCTAATCAGTTGTAGTATTTAGGGATCGAATCCACAGAGATTTGTGTGCCTGGTATTCTTCTACGGTTTTTAACTTTATGTCTAGACTAGATTGGATTTAAAGGTTGGTTGTTTGTCACGAATTAAACTAAAACAAAAGAAAGCAAATAAATCTATCCTAGAAAGCAAGTAAAGAAATCGAATGAAAGGCAAGTAAAACAAGTAAAATATCGAATGAAAGACTAGTAAAGCAAGTAAAATATCGAACTAAGGGAATTGAAATGCAGGTTTAAGTAAGCAAATAAAATCGATGGAATTGTAAACTATGGCTAAAAACTCTGAGCTTTTGGGAACTCTAAGGGATCATAATCGGTTTTGACACTAGGGTAAATAGATTGGGATTGACGGATATCGATATATAGGTGGTTCTAGAGCTAGAGTACGGCGGTATGACTACGTCACTGTCGTGATCATAACCAACTGTTTCTCGCAACCCTAACCAGTAAGTTTCCACTCTGGCCCTGGAAGGGAGAGAACGCAAGAGCTGCACAAGACTCGTCAATACTCACCATCTCGCCGCAGGTAGGTTTCCAGTCCTACGGAAAAATCGCCTGTTTCATTCTACGGCTGATACTTAATGAAAACTTTCACAACACTAACTATATCTAGATTAGATACTAGGTGATCAATCAAGCATACATGCAATAAGAACAAGAATAAACAGAGAACAGATCGAAATCCCAGATCTATAAACCTAGATGTCTTAATCGATTATGAGAGCCCCTTTCGGGAACCCTAAGCCCAACTCGGGATCTACTCAGACATGGCTGAGGTCGACATCATCATTGGTTTTAATAAAAGTAATGAAAAACAAGAGATAAAGAAGGCTTCTCTATTGAAGAACTCGGACTTGAACAATCTTCTACAAAAATCTCATAAAAAACGGCTAAAGGAAAAGGGTTTCTGTAAAGTATGAAGGGTTCTCTCTAAAAACGACCTAAATGACATGTATTTATAGTCTCCAATACTCCATGGTCTCTAGGGTTCCGGAATTGAGGCTGAGAATGACTTTGGGCTTCAGATATATGGGCTTTAGTTCGGAGCTTGATGGCCGCGGTCGGGAGTGACGTGACCGCGGGGATTGAGCGGTTGGCCGCGGTCGGGAAGCTTTTGACCGAGAGAAATAGGTTGTTGGCCGCGGTCGGGAAGCTTTTGACCGAGAGAAATAGGTTGTTGGCCGCGGTCGCGTGCTTTGCTGGCCGTCTTTGAGTGGCTCCGGGGCTAATGGAATATCTTGAGATCCAACCGTTGGAATGTCTCCAAACCAAGTGCATTTGAAAGCTGGTTGATTCTTCTATAAGTTGTCCAATTTTGAGGATGATCAGACGGTGAGAAAGTCTTCGTCTCTCCATGAGAGTTCTGACGGTCTGCATTTATCCAAAAGAGTCTTTTTGTTCCATTTTGTGCCTCTTTATCCCAAATTACCTGAAAAGTCTTTTAAAATTTGGAAACATAGAAATCCTTTGAAAACCTTTGAAACTGGAGTAAAAACACCTGTAAAAGATATTAAAGTGATCCATAAAAATGGTCAAAATCCGGTGTTATCAACTCCCCCAAACTTAGTCTTTTGTTTGTCCTCAAACAAAACAAAGGCTAAATCTCGGCGAGAGGTTTGAAAACACAGGAACTAAACAAAATCTCAGAGACCAAACTTCTAGACCAATATCAATCAGTATGCATCAATCAGGAATAGCCTAGAAAATTCTCACTCGCAATACAGGCATAACTAGTCCGTTAATCCGTCATGCGGAAATCTATGCTCTAAGATCTAACTTCCAGTCAACTAGCTCTTAACATTCATTAAAAATCTCGGTGGTTATTATCAAAGAAAGTCTGGGCAAGGCAATCTAGGCTAGGTGTCAAAAAGGTTATTCTAGGGGTGAGGCTTAAAGTGTTTACGGGTTACCTGGGGAGGATGCAGGATATTATGCAAAGCCGCAAGAGAGAGTGAAGTTGTTGGTATCCACAGTTTTCAGTCACTTTCTTCTCCCCATAGATTCTTGGTTTTCTTCCTCAGGTTCTCTCCTAACTCCCCCAGACTTAGATTTTTGTAAATCTTTCAAAACCATAGCTCCTTAAACGAATAGTGGTTGCTTATTGCTCCACAAATTTCGACAATCTAAGACTCATTAGGCTTTTTGTTTCCCTTTCTTTTTTCACATTTTTTTTTTTTTGGAAAGGGAACGCCTTTAGATATAGAGTCTTAGAGAGCACCAAATTATCAGTCAACATCTGTCTTGTAAAGCTTCATGAAGTTTCTGATACTCTTCCTTCCCAATTCCATTCAGTCTCCTTTGTGAGTGACTGAAAACTGCGTCGCTCCTCTTCTCTCCGACGTTTTTGCACATATCTGCTGATATAAACTAAAGAGAGAATGCATGAGGATTGAAAACAAGTGTTTTGGGTTTAGGGTATGGTACCAGATAAATATAAACTGGTCATCTAGGACGACAAAGAGTGGTAAAAGTGAAGGTAAAAGACGTCCTAGATGTGTATGTCGATGCCTGCCTAAAATCATTGATGAGAAAATTAGATGTCAATATTAAGGTCAACTAAAATGAGCTAGTATATCCTGTCAGAAAGAATTTCCATGAATAGAAGTCCTCTGGTGGGAGTTCGTAGTGCAAGTACTCTAGCTACCGCCTAGTCTAGTGCTAACCACAAATGAGCTATCATGCATAGTGTAGAAGTATGCAGGTCTAAATCATCATAGTTTTGTGTCAAACATTCCTGAAAAATACTTAATGTCGAATAGGTTACTTAAAATTTAAAAAGTGCTTGAAATTTGAAAGCAAAAGCAAGAAAATGATTAGTACGGATAGACATCCTCCCCCAGACTTAAATCACACTGTCCCCAGTATGAAAACGTTGGTGAGAAGATGGTGAATAAAAGCAAAATAAAATAAGATAAAAGAAAAGAAAATGATGGTAGAACCGTGATGGCAGTGAAGTGCTGATCAATCACTCATCCTCCGATGTGTCGTCTGCGAACTGGTGCTGCTCCTGTAGGAAGGTGACAACGCGCTCAAAGCGTCGTCCCTGTCTCTCAACTCTGCGCTCCAGATCGGAATGAGTGTGCGATGATGTAGATGATGAGGTGTGGTCGGTCGGAACAGATGGCTGAAAGTGAGCACGGGCCGCAGCTGCATCACGCTTCGCCTTGGCCACTATGTATTGGCCAATGGTGAATGGTAGACGAGGTACAGATGGCAGAAAATCATCAGGTTCCGGAGTCCATCGCGGACGTCCTCCGTTACACAATCTCGGGATAGATGCTGAAGGCAAGCTGACTCGGTGCTCCTCAGTGCCAGTGCAATACTTGTAACCAAACATGTCTGGATCGAAAGCGGCACAAGAGATAGTGTGATCGCGAGAGAGATAAAGTAGATCATACCAGACATCGGGAAGTGGATCATCAGATGAGAAATCGAATCCTACAGCATGTAGTATCGCTGTAATAGCACTCCCGTAAGCTGGAGTAGCGTCCTCGCAACCATGTAAATCATGCTTCACCTTGACCATATTCTGCGCTATGATCCAGGCAAAGTAGGCAAGTCGTGGATCGTCCATAAATGGAATCTGAAGTGTAATGAGTTCAGTCTTCAAAACACCTCCCATGTTGGCTCTAGAGAAGATCGTGTGTGCTAAGAGTTTGTGCACAACTCTCACTGCTGGGTGAGTAAGAAGGGCTGACTTCGATCTCCCACTATCATAGACTCCATGACCCATCTCTCTCCACAGGTTAAGATCAGGTTCATCTTCAAGGTAAATGCCATCGGTGTATGGAAGCTTAAGAGCTTTGCTAAGCTCAGAAATGGTGAGCGAGTAAGGCTGTCCGCGGACAGAGAATGACAAGATGTCATCTGATGCTCTGGGGTTCCTCCTCTTCGTGTGGTGGAGTGTAATAGTTGCTAAGAACTCACGGACTAGCTCAGGATAAGTCGGAAGGTTCAGCTCCATGTAGGGTCTCAGTTTAAGTGCATCGATGTACCAGATCACATCCTCTCTGATTCCAAGCATCTCAAGTGTATGATAATCAATGCAAGGCGTGGGTTTGTTGTTCAGCTTCTTGAAACGTCTTGCATAGTCCACTCTCGGGTTTGTCTCCCTCCCAATGTATCGAATCTGTGGTGGCTCAGGAGCTGCTCGTGTTTCTCTTGAGTGCTGGAGCAATCTCATCACATAGTTTCTTCTTCTCGGTCTGGCTTGGTTCAGCATGTACTCTCCTAGAGTAGCATCATCGGGAATGTCTTCAGAGCTGCCACCATTGCGACGGCTTCTTCGGGATCTGGTTTGTTCCATTTTTCTGCAAAACGAAATGATTCTTGGAAAAAGAGTGAATATGGATGCTGATTTTAACACATTAAGATCAGTTATTCTAACATTAGTATAAAGAGATTAGTTAAAACCATGAGCAAGCAGAATTGACATTAAATCAAAGAAATCAAGTAGTTCATGACTAGATTCGGATTTTTGATGTTCTCAACATAGAAATCTTCTAAAAATCGGTTTTTATGAGCAATTTCCATGTAAAATCTAAAGATTACCCAATACTAATCACTAATCACACAAGACTTAATCAGATTCATCAATTTTTCTGTTCCAAATTCGATTTTTATAAAGCATGTAGAATCCAAATTTCAAAAATTCAATTCCTCTAAAGCTAGTTGTTAAAAACAATTTTTAGATAACCTAAAAGGATAATCTAGTGTTCTTAAGCTATTTCCACCATCAATAAACAGAGATTTGGGTTTTTTAAGAAAACCCTAAGTTCTGAAATCAATTAAAAATGGCGAGTTTGAGGTTCATACCTTGTTGGAAAGAGAGATTTGATGGCAGAATTGAAATCAGCTTTGAACAAGAGTGAGGTTTGGGCCAAGAATCTCTTAAAAAGCATAAGAATTGAAAAATATGTTCTTTCTCCTAAATCTCCAAATCTTTTGGAAGAGAAGAGAAGAAGGAGTTTTGATCCAAAAAGTTTGTTTCTTTTCTTTAAAAAGCGTTTTTGTGGCAAAAACGGAAAATTTCTGAAATTTTTTAAGTTTACGGGAACTTACCTTTCTTGTTTGCACATTAGGAAAGTTTAAAACTTACGGAGGATCTTTACAGGTTTTACCGGGAATATTTTGGGAAACACCGGGAATCACCGGGAATCACCGGGAAAACACCAGGTAACACCAGGAATCACCAGGCAACACCGGGAAAACACCAGGTAACACCGGGAAGACACCAGGTAACACCGGGAATCACCAGGCAATACCGGGAAAACACCAGGTAACACCGGGAATCACCAGGTAACACCGGGAACCTTTTGAAAAACGGCCAAAATCCGAGCTTCCGCCTCAACGACCAACGGCCGCGCTCAGGAGACGCGCGACCGTGGTGATCGAGGGGTCGGCCGCGGTCGATGCTTCCTTGGCCGCGGGTCGGTCGGTCGCGACCGCGGCTCTTCCTCCTGCGGCCTTTGTCCAATCTTTTCGTCTTTGCCGGGCCGAGCAGCTAAAACCTACCTTTTTCTTCTTGGTTTTTCGAATTTTCTGATTTTTTTTTTTGTGTTTTTGTTTTACAAAATACCTGAAACTTAAAAGAAAAAGAAAGCATAAATTGTAAAAAGGAAAAGAAAACTAAAAGAAAGAGTACCTAAGTGGGTTGCCTCCCATTAAGCGCTTTTGTTTAAAGTCGTTTAGCTCGACGTAAGCATGAGGTATCAGGCTGATTTGAATGGCACTCCATTTGATGTGCCTTTATCACTTCCGGTCGCTGGAGGTTTTACTTCTTCTCCTTGAGGAGCCGTCTTTTTACCTTTACTCTTCTTTCGGACTTTAATATTGTTTAAAACCCTTTTTGTGTTTTCGATCAGCTCCTGGATTTGCTCCTCACTAGTTTCTGTTGCATCTGGTGAATGATGATCTTGATCTCTGCAAAAGCTTTCGGCTTCTCCTTTTCTTTCTCTTTTTGGCCTGTTTCCTTTGCTTGGAAATTCATCTAAGATAGTCGGATAGTACCTTTTTCGATCCACATTGAGGAAAAAAGCATGCCGGTTTGCGTGATCGATTACTGCTCCTACAGTAGCTAGGAATGGTCTTCCAAAAATGAGTGGCCTCTCCTTATCTTTATCCATCTCCAGGACTTGGAAATCTGATGGAACAATCTTATCTCCCACTAGAACTTGTGGATCATGGAACTTGTGGATCATGAATCGCCCCTTCAATATCTTTTTGAGATGAATCTCCAAAGATAACCTTAACCGTCGAAGTCCTTAAGGTTTTTATGCCCAATTTCTCGGCAAATGTCTTTGACATGATGTTGACATTGGCTCCGGAATCGCACAGGCAGTCTGTAAACTTGATTCCTGAAATGAAACATTGGAAAACAAAACGTCCCGGATCATCGGCTTTTGTAAGCCTTTGAAACGGTGATCGTTCAGATACCTTAAATGGTGGCTGCTTGGCATCGACATCTTTGTACAATGGTACAAAGATTGGGGTTTCTTCTTTCTTTCCATCGGTTCTAGCCTCTTCTTCGGGCAATATGGTTATGGCGTTGCAAAACTTCTTAGGGTTATCTTCAACTCTTCCTGGAAGAACTCCACTTTGCCTCTTCATAGAGTCGGCTGTTTGGGCGACTTGCACGTCCAACTTTTTGACGTGCGAAGATAAAGATTCGAACTTACCGTTCAGATCATTGTACATGCAGTCGACTTTCACGTTCACGTCTTTAGATGCTTTTTCGTTCGTCATAACGAGCTGCTGGATGGACTGTTCAAGTCTACCGATTTGTGAAGCTAGCTGGTTCGTTGTGACTCCCTGCTGTTGTACAAATTGATTGTTAAAACCCGTACCTTGGTAGTTATATGGCTGTCGCGGTTGATATGGTACTATTCCTCCGAAGTTTCCACCTTGAAACTTGTTTTGGAAGGATTTTTGCTGAGGTGGGTAGTACTGATCTTGAGGATTCTCCACATTTGGATTGCGGTAAGAGAGATTGTTGTGATTTGCATTCCGGAAGTTGTTGTTGAAGCTATTGTTGGAGCGATTTTGATATGCCACCAGTGCTCCTACATAGTTCACATCTTCTTCTTGAAAGGCCTGATTAATGTGATCAATATCACTAGGTCCTTCATCTTCTGCGCCATTGTTGGGACAGAAGATGATTATCTTCAGAAGTTGCTCTTCAGAAGTTGGCTCACCATGTTCTTCAACTCGGTTATCTCCTTGTTGTCTGTACCGGTTTGCTTCGTCGATCGATCGTATTCAGGACAATCATTACTATTGGCTTGAGCCAAATTTTCGATGAGGGCTCTTCCTTGGGCTATCGTCTTTTGTCCAAAATCTCTATTGCTAGCTGTATCAAGTGAAAATTTGGATTTTGGTTGAAAACCTTGGTAAAATGTGTTCAGCAGGCTTGATCCATGAAATCCATGGTGAGGGCAATCACGTTCATACTCCTTAAAACGTTTCCAGGCTTCATAGAAAGATTCAGTTGGCCCTTGTTGAAAGTTTGAGATATTTGTTCTCAGCTGATTCGACCTTGACTTAGTATAGAAGTGGTTCAAGAAAGCAGTTTTACATTCTTCCCAATTAGTAATCGATCCTGCAGGCAAAGATTTCAACCAACGGTGAGCTTTATCTGCTAATGAAAAAGGGAACAACTTACACTTTAAATAGTCTGGTGGAACTTGGTTTGTTCTCATCATGCTGCAGATTTCTTCAAAGAGCTCGATATGGTCCATTGGGTGTTCAGAAGGAATTCCATGGAATTGGTTTTGTTTCACCAATGAGATGATCTGAGGCTTGACTTCAAACTCATTCCGGTTCGGAAATGGAACTTGAATTGCAGATCGGTTCTGAAAATTTTGAGTAGATGCATCAAAATCAGCTATGCGATGGTTCCGGGCTTGTCTTCGGTGTTGATTTGCTTGCTGAACAGGGCGGTTAACGCGTCCATTCGGCTGCATCCCTTGGTGGTCACCATCAGCTGCATTGATGGGTGCATCAAGGTCTTCACGTTCTTCTCTCTCGCGGTTCTGGTGATTTCTCGGAGGAACCTCATTCTCCTCTCCATCTTTTCGAGCATGATCACCTCCTCCGTGATCATTTTCTTCATTTTCTCCATGTTCGGACCCGTCTTGGTCCATATTTAAAGCTCGGTTAATAGGATCTCCAGGCTGGTCGTCGTTGGCCATTTCTTGCGTTCTTCTAAGTCTTCGAAGTTCTCTTTCGTGTCTGTCTATCTCGTCTAGAATTGGAATGTTTTCTACAGGTCTGCGCCTGGTATTCATGCAATTCAGAGAAAAACAAAAGAAGGGAAAGATAATTCAGCAAAAATTTAAGAAAGAACTAGAGATCAGGTGTCTAGAACAGAAGTTAAAAAAAGAAAAATAACAAAAGGCAGCGAAACAAATCCCCGGCAACGGTGCCAAAAACTTGATGTCGTGTCAACTGCGTGAGGGAACAAGTTTTACCCTTAACAAAACAAATGAAAGCCGCAAGTGCACAGCTAATCAGTTGTAGTATTTAGGGATCGAATCCACAGAGATTTGTGTGCCTGGTATTCTTCTACGGTTTTTAACTTTATGTCTAGACTAGATTGGATTTAAAGGTTGGTTGTTTGTCACGAATTAAACTAAAACAAAAGAAAGCAAATAAATCTATCCTAGAAAGCAAGTAAAGAAATCGAATGAAAGGCAAGTAAAGCAAGTAAAATATCGAATGAAAGACTAGTAAAGCAAGTAAAATATCGAACTAAGGGAATTGAAATGCAGGTATAAGTAAGCAAATAAAATCGATGGAATTGTAAACTATGGCTAAAAACTCTGAGCTTTTGGGAACTCTAAGGGATCATAATCGGTTTTGACACTAGGGTAAATAGATTGGGATTGACGGATATCGATATATAGGTGGTTCTAGAGCTAGAGTACGGCGGTATGACTACGTCACTGTCGTGATCATAACCAACTGTTTCTCGCAACCCTGACCAGTAGGTTTCCACTCTGGCCCTGGAAGGGAGAGAACGCAAGAGCTGCACAAGACTCGCCTGTTTCATTCTAGGGCTGATACTTAATGAAAACTTTCGCAACACTAACTATCTAGATCAGATACTAGGTGATCAATCAAGCATACATGCAATAAGAACAAGAATAAACAGAGAACAGGTCGAAATCCCATATCTATAAACCTAGATGTCTTAATCGATTATGAGAGCCCCTTTCGGGAACCCTAAGCCCAACTCGGGATCTACTCACACATGGCTGAGGTCGACATCATCATTGGTTTTAATAAAAGTAATGAAAAACAGTAAAGAAAAGAGATAAAGAAGGCTTTTCTATTGAAGAACTCGGACTTGAACAATCTTCTACAAAAATCTCATAAAAACGGCTAAAGGAAAAGGGTTTCTGTAAAGTATGAAGGATTCTCTCTAAAAACGACCTAAATGACATGTATTTATAGTCTCCAATACTCCATGGTCTCTAGGGTTCCGGAATTGAGGCTGAGAATGACTTTGGGCTTCAGATATATGGGCTTTAGTTCGGAGCTTGATGGCCACGGTCGGGAGTGACGTGACCGCGGGGATTGAGCGGTTGGCCGCGGTCGGGAAGCTTCTGACCGCGGGAAATAGGTTGTTGGCCGCGGTCACGTGCTTTGCTGGCCGTCTTCGAGTGGCTCCGGGGCTGATGGAATATCTTGAGATCCAACCGTTGGAATGTCTCCAAACCAATTGCATTTGAAATCTGGTTGATTCTTCTATAAGTTGTCCAATTTTGAGGGTGATCAGACGGTGAGAAAGTCTTCGTCTCTCCATGAGAGTTCTGACGGTCTGCATTTATCCAAAAGAGTCTTTTTGTTCTATTTTGTGCCTCTTTATCCCAAATTACCTGAAAAGTCTTTTAAAATCTGAAAACATAGAAATCCTTTGAAAACCTTTGAAAATGGAGTAAAAACACCTGTAAAAGATATTAAAGTGATCCATAAAAATGGTTAAAATCCGGTGTTATCAATGAGATCCCCTTGATGATTCAGTTCCAGAAGAACATTTTATGATGGTGAAAGCCTTAAATGAGCTGGATGAGGTCAAGTCCGTCAAGGAGACAGGTTTACCATGGTTTGCTGATATAGTGAACTATCTTTTATGTGGAGTTGAGCCTCCTGAGATGAGCAACTATCAAAAGAATAAATTCTTCAAAGACATCAAGAAATTCTATTGGGATGAGCCATTTCTCTATGTGCTCAACAAGGATCATCTGTACAAGAGATGTCTAGCTGAAGAAGAGGTTCAGGGAGTGCTGTTTGAATGCAGTTTTCTGATTTTCATAGGAAAGATTGGGTGTATCCAAAAGAATAAGAAAACATGTAAATGATGCATCTACTTCCACATTTAGGAGTCTCTACTTCCTATTTCTAGTCAATATAATGTTGTTTTGGATCAGAATATGACTTTTACTAAAGAGAGTCCAAGTTTTCTGATTTTCATAGGAAATATTGGGTGTATCCAAAAGAATAAAAGAATAAGAAAACATGTAAATGATGTCTGGCCGCGGTCGTGGTGGTCCTGATCGTGGGGAATCCTTGTCTGGCTGTGGTTGTGGCTTATGCAATGTTACGTGAGTAGGTTAGTCTTAGTTTGATTTCAGGAACATATCTATAGAAAACTCTATGTTTAATTCTCTTGTTAGCTAGTCTATGATTCTCGGTGAATTCCCTAACACCCAACACCATCTCAAAAATTCATTTGTTTTTAAGTTTATTAATTTTTATTTTTGTCACTATTCACAACCCCTAAAACAAACAGTCATATTTTCATCTTAGCTCAATTTTCATCTCAAGTAAACTCGTACTACAGTTATTTGGTCTTTAGTGGATCGACTCCTAAGTACTAAACCGTACATCTGTGCGCTTGCAGAAAACTATAGTTAAAACCTGAGCACATTACTAGCAGGAAAGGAGAAAATTCTTGTGACGGAAGATGAAACAAAGATTGAAGAGAGGGAGTGTGTAGAAAAACTGCTCGAAACGTCAACCTCCCAAGCCGATTAGGCTAGCAAAGAGGAGGCGAATACAGTTGCAGTTGTCAAAACTCGAGTGTTCCTTCCGAGAAGTTCGAAGTCGACACACAAGTTTGTGTAAAACAAGTCCGAACCGGCACCGGGGGTTTCTCCTTCAAGGAGCTCTGGTAAGAAGAAGAAGTCTCGATCCAAAAGAAACCAACAATACTGTGGGGTAATTTTTGTAATATGAGAGGTTTGAGTAAAAAGATGAAACATAAAGTCTTGCGAAGCTGGTGTTGAGGTGTTGCTGAAACTAGAGTTAAAGAAGCTAGAGCAGATAATGTCATCTCTAGTGTGTTCCCGGGTTGGTTTTTTTACATAATTATGAACATCATCAGCTTGGTCGAATTTGGGTTGTGTGGAAGGATTCAGTCTGCAGAAGTCCAGTATACAGAAGCAGTCAGAAGGTAACTGTTTTGATGAAGTTACAAGACGAAGATGAAGAATTTCTATGTACTTTTGTCTATGGTTCCAACTTTATGGACAAACGACAAGAATTGTGGAATGATCTTCGAAATCATTTCACTTCCCCATTCTTTAAAAAGATGAAATGGATGGTTATGGGCGACTTTAATGAAATCTTGTCTGTTGATGAACATTTTCGTATAGGTGCGATTACTAACTCTCATGTTAGTATGGAAGAATTCAGGACTCTGGTTAGAGATGGAGCTCTCTCTGATATGGGCTATCATGGATCTAAGTTCACCTGGACAAACAAGAGATCAGAGGGTTTAATATGTAGAAAGCTAGACAGACTCCTTGTCAATGATCATTGACTTGATCATTATCGCCATTCATAATGTGTGTTTGAAGAGGGAGGCTGTTCTGATCATTTATAGTGTAGATTTCAGGTGAATACTGACAGTACAAGGACGAACAGACCTTTTAAATTCACAAATATCGTTGCCACTTTTCCTTGGTTCAAGAGTGACCTGCAGGAGTTTTGGAATTCTACTACTCCTTTATATCACTCCACCTCTGCTCTGTTCCGGTTATGTAAAAAGCTCAAGAACCTTAAACCCATGGTGCGAAAGATTTCAAGAGAGAACTTGAGCGATATCTCAAAGAAGGTGAAGGAAGATTTTGAGACGCTGTGTGCTATACAAGAGCAAAACCTGCAAGCTCCCTCAGTGCAACTCCAACAGGAGGAAAACACAGCTTTCAATCAGTGGGAGAAGAATGCTCTGGTTAAGGAACGATATCTGCAATAAAAAGCAAAGCTTCACTTGATGAAAGTGGGGGATAAAAATTCAAAAGTCGTTTATCGAGCTGTGAAAGTGAGAGAGCTTAGAAATGGAATTCGTGCTTGAAGATAATGGTACTTTGATCACAGGTCAAATAGAGATCAAGGAGAGAGCAGTTGACCATTTTAAAACGTTTCTAAACCACACTCCAGAGGATCTTCGACCTAAAAGTGCAGATGAAATGCAAGAGCTGTTACTTTTCAGATGCGCAGCAGAGGAGCAACTGTGACTAACTCGGACTGTGTCAGAAGCAGAGGTGAAAGAGGTCCTCTTTGCTATGCCATCGAATAAATCCCCTACTCCTAATGGCTATACAGTTGAATTTTTGAAGGAGAGCTGGCCAATTATTGGAAAAGATCTTATCATTGGTATTCAATCCTTTTTTATTAAAGGATTTCTCCCCAAAGGTTTCAATTCAAAGATCTTGGCATTGATATCCAAGAAGGAAGGAGCTAACGTCATGAAATATTATAGGCTTATTGCTTGTTGCAATGTTCTCTATAAGATCATTTCAAAAATATTGGCAAATCATTTGAAACAATTTCTTCCTCAGGACTCCCCCTTAGCTGTGATCTTTTATAGCACTCCCCTGATACACGCTGGCGTGCTGCAGAGTTTATTGTGCCGAATCAGTCTTTCTTTGTTCAGGATCGACTTCTAATAGAGAATCTTCTTCTCACCTCAGAGCTGGTTTCTGGATGACAAAGCTTCAATCTCACCTCGGTGTGCACTAAATATTGATATTTCAAAAGCCTTTGATTCAGTCTAATGGAGTTTCATCTTGAACATTTTGGAAGCGTTGAATGAGCCTACAGAATTCATTCGCTGGATTAGTCAATGCATATCAACGGCATCTTTTTCAGTACAGGTAAATGGGGAGCTAGCAGGATATTGTGGGAGTTCAAGAAGACTGAGACAAGGCTGTTCGCTTTCTCGATACCTTTTTGTCATCTGTATGAATGCACTATCTGCAATGTTAGACAAGGGAGCAAATCAGGGCAAGTTTGGTTATCATCCTAAGTGTTCAAACATAGGTCTTACACACTTATGTTTTGCAGTTGATCTAATGACTTTTTCAGATGGTTCTCTGAGATCGATTGAATGTATGATAGAGATCTTTGATGAATTCTCCAAAATGTCTGGTTTGAAGATAAGTGTGGAGAAATCCACAGCCTATCTGGCGGCTGTGACGAGTACAGCTAAAGCTCTAATATCGCAAAGATTCTCCTTTGCTTTTGATATATTGCCAGTTAGATATCTTGGATTGCCACTTCTGACTAAGAAGATGAGATCGTTGGATTATATGCTACTCATTGAAAAAATTAAGTGGCAAATAAACTCTTAGACAGCGAGTGCTCTAACGTTTGCAGGACAACTACATTTACTTTCATTGGTCATTGGTAGTTTGACAAACTTCCCAATAGCTCTATCGATGAAATTGAAAGCATATGTGTTGATTACGGTATTCAACTATTCGAGGTCGGTCCGGTAATTTGAGCTCGAAAAAGATTAAGTTGATTAGATTTTATTAAGTTCTCAGTTATAGTTCGTTCAGTTCAGAGGTTTCTCGACGAACTCAATACAATATTCAGGTCTCTATTCTCTGGGTCCGAAAAGATCCCTTCTACAATAACAATTCTACTATTTATAATACATAAGTGAGGAGTCGTTCTAGGGCTTCTCGTTCAGCTCTCACCGCCTCTCGTCGCTGGGCTTCTTTCTTATGGGCCGCGTTGTCAGGCCAGGCCCATTTCGGCTGAGATCGTCGTAAACCGGGGTCAATTGGGCCGGTCTCGGTCTTTAACCGGTCCGAACCGGGGAGCGGAGCGTACCACCAACAGTATGTCCCCCCCCAGTTCGGTAAATGGACCTGACTGACTTTTGCCGAATTAGAGTTGGATCGGTTATAGACCGAGGTCGGTGACGTTGAGTTCTCGGCTTACACCCTTCGTCATCCCTGGTGCCTTGGCAAGGGTACTTAAGTATTTTCGCTTGCGGGGAACTGAAAAGACGCGTCGGTTTAGGCGGGAAATCGAGACGTTACGAGACGCGGAACTCGAGAAGTCGCAATGATTCGCTCTTCTTCTATAAATAGGGTTCAGCTCTCCCCATTTCTCACTTTCGCTCCTACTGCCAAGGTATTTCGCTCTCACCTCTCTCTAGATTTTCTTCTTTCTCTCTCTAGAATTCCGGTCGCCATCCACCGTGCTCTCTCGTCGACGGTTACTCTCTCGAGTTCCCCGATAATGTCATCCGATTCTTCATCCAATTCTGAGGCCGCCATTCTTCCCGAGCACCGTAGGGAGGAAACTTCTACCGACATCTCGAGCTCGGGATCTACAGAACATTCTTCGAACGCTTCTCTGGTTCGCAAGAATTCCCGTGTCGTCGAGGTCGGCTCTGGTAGCCGAGTTCCGATTCGGGCTCCAGAGCAGATGGATCGAAATCTTCGCGAGCCCGAAGGCCAAGTTCCTACCGACTTGGTCCTGGGGCGGGAGCCTGATGTGAAGACAGATGAGGACGCTCCATTGCACGAGGTCGGGGAAGGAGGAGCGCAGGATCCAAACGATGATGATATGTTGCCGATCGTGGATCGGCCATGTATATGTGCCCCGGTGAAGTCTACCTTGTCGTCTCCGGAAACGGTTCGGGCTGCTATGCTGGTCGGCGGAGCCCCTCCTGGAATTATTATTCAAGTTCCCAAACCGGAGAGCGCCCTTGGGATGCACCCGAGGATTTCATCTGTTTCTACGAGGCTTATTTCAAAGAGGCCGGACTGACTTTCCCCTTGCCCCGCTTGCTGTTCGCCTACTACAATCGTCGTGGCTGCGCGATATCGCAACTTCAGCCGGCATCGATAGTAAACTTTGTTGGAATTCTCCAGCTCGGGCGCGACATCCGGGCTCACATCAACGTGGCCCAGTTCGAGGAGCTCTTTATTATGAAGGTCTCAGCGGCCAAAAGCTGGTTTCTGTCGGTGAATTGCAACCCAAAGTTCGACCTGGTCACTGGGAACAAAGCTAGCAAATTTTCGAACTGGGACCAGAGCTACTTCTTTGTTCGCGTTGATTCGCTATCTGCTGAGAATCCGGAGAGCACGTTCCGGACTGGCTGGAGTGTCGATTTCGGTACATATCTCACGGTTGACTCTCCTGTTTCTTGGTCGATACTAATGAAAATTCTTTTCTTATGCAGATCATCACGTTCCAGGATTTATTCAGCGCTCCCTCACGTCCGATCTCGCAAAGCAGTTAAGTCTCGCCGGACAGCGCCGCTGGCCCATTGCCTACCGGGAGAAGATTGACCGCCGGATAAAGAGAGCTCAGGATAGACGTATGAGTTTTCGGGTCATCTTGAATTTGTTATTACTTAGTTATCTTTTGACACACTTGTCTTTTTTGTAGCCAAAACTAAGGCGGAACCCAGCTCGTCGAGGCCGGTATCGAAGAAGAAGAAAACGAAGAAAATCAGCAAGCCAAGTCGGAGAAGGATGGCATTCGACAGATCGGATAGTCCCATGATGGACTTTGGAGCTGACGAGGAAGAAGATAATGCCCTGATCGATATCGTAGGTCCCGACGGGAACGAGGCCGGTGATGGCGTTGAGGCCGCTATCGGGGACGAGACCGACAACATCCCGGTCGGCCCGGTTGATCCTCTGATCCCGGTTGCGGAGCCGGAGGCCGATGTGGTGGGAACTAGTGTTCCTGAGGCGACTCCTCAGCCTCAAATGGAGGAGGGGGAAATTGGTGAGCAGGATGAGGACTAGCTCACCATTGCCGACCGCGCCCGTAGGAAGAAGGGCAAGTCTTTGAAGAAATCGTCTCGGAAGAGGGGTGGTGATCCCGAGACGGCTGCGAGTGAGGGAACTCTGGTCCTTCACGAATCGCCTAACGCTTCTCAGGTTCCTCCAGCGGATCCGGCTGCCGAGACCGAGAACCCGAGGTCGTCCAAGAGGCGTCGGACCTCTGACTCGTCCTCCTTCTCAGTCCGGCTCAAGTACAACAAGGACCGGTCCTTCTTTGATGACTCGTCTGCCTGCGCCGAGCTCTTTAGGCAGATTGTGCCGGCTTCGTCTCCGATGCCTGAGACAAAAGACCTCTTCCGCCCCAAGTCTTATGCTCGGGTCGCGAAATCTGCCTCCGCTGTAAGTTTCTCTCTGTCTTGAATACTTAGGCTTTTTTAGTTTTTGAAATGTTTTGACTTGGATTCCATTTTCAGCTCGTCTGTGATACCAACGAGCTCGTTCGCGAGTACGACTCCGAGGTTGAGAGGCTGAGGAGGATCAACGCTGAGGTTGCTGCCGAGAGGGCGTCTCTGGAAACGTCGTACCGGGACGAAAAGGAGAGGTATGAGGCTGCTGTGCTGGCCTTTACCGAAAAGGAGAAGGAGAACGCGGCTTTGAAGGAGCAAGTCGAGGCTCTGGGGAAGCGGACTGCTGAACTGGAGGGGGATGTGGACGCTCTGTCCAAGTCGTTCAAGACAAGCGAGCTGGAGAGGCGGAGGTATCGGGACGCCAAGTCGAAGGGCAGGAAGATGCTGGCCGCCCTTAGAGGCAAGTACGAGGAGAAACTCTCTCCAGATGAAGGACGTCATGGACAAGTCCGAACTCCGGAAGGCGCCATTCCTCAAACTCAACCAGGCGACCGCTCTGGTCGGCTTCTGCGACTTCCTCAGGAGGGAGCACAACATGATCGTCCCGTCTCACATCGTGGATACGTACGGGCGTAGGGTTAAAAAACTGCACGAGGGAGGTCGATGCCATTCCCCTCCTGCGGTTCGAGAACGAAGACTTCCTCCTTCCGAGCGACGACGACCTCATCCTGAGGATTGTGCTTTTACCGGGGACTCAGGTTCCAGAGGGCTTGGATCAGTTCGGCTCGAACTCCAAGTCGATCTCGGCTGATCGGGCAGCAAGTTTCAAGAGCCCGGCGTCCGTTGCTCGTCAATGATTCATCCTTTCCTTAGTTTTCTTTCTTGTTTTTATTTTGATGTTGTAAAGACTATTCTGCCCGAGTAGCTCGGGTTTTTACTTAGTATTTTATTTTGACCGCCGTTTTTAGGCGTTGTGTTCTTGCCGTCTAATTCGGCGATTTTGGGTATTTAATGGAAAGAGCACAGTTCTCCTTTATCTCGTCTTTTACTTCAAATTTTTCATGTTTTATTGCGAACTGTTGGGAGTTCGGCTTGCTTCTATTGAATTGGGAGTTCGTGATGTTATTGTGACGATGCGGACGAACTCGGTAGGCTCTTCGAACTTGAATCGCGGTTGGCAGATTGCTGTTCGAAAGAGTGAGTGCGGGTTGGGCTCCGGCTTTGAATAATGGGCACCATGGGGGTGCGGGCGAGACGGGTCTCGGCTTTTGAGATTGTATTCATGGGGAATACTTAGTTCGATCTCCTGGCCGGGGAGTCGATATATGGAGTTAGTAATAGAATGAAAAGGATGGATTTTTATTGAATTTGTAGCTGGACTCGAAATCGAGCTGCCTACGTACCCTTTTGCAAGGGATCAAGCCACTCGTAGTTCAGTTTACAGGGGTGAGTTCGGCCGGAGCCTGACTGGTTTTTTTTTTTTTTTTTTTTTTTTGTCCGCGCACATGTTGGCTGGGACTTAGTAATAATATCGTTTGAGATTGGCTGAGTTCCAGGATCGCGGGATCGGCGTTCCGTCGAGCTGCATGAGTTCGTAAACTCTAGGCTTGACGATTCTCATTATCTGATATGGACCTTCCCAGTTCGTTCCCAGTGTTCCTGCGTTCAGCTCCTCAGTGTTCTGGAACACTTTGCGTAAGACGAGGTCGCCTTCATCGAAGTGCCAACCTTGCACTTTCTTGTTGTAGTACCGAGCAGTGAGGTTTTGATAGTTTTGAATCCGGAGGAGAGCTAAACGGCGTTGCTCTTCCAAGTTATCGAGGTTGTTGAGCATCATCTGGTCGTTGAGATCGGGATCTTCGAGGAGCACTGAGTACCTTAAGGTTGGAATACTCACTTCTGCCGGGCAGAGGGCTTCGAGTCCGTACGCTAAGGAAAAGGGTGATTGTCCGGTCGATCGTCTAGGAGTAGTTCGGTGCAACCATAAGACTCCGTCGAGCTCGTCTGCCCAAGTACCTTTCTTAGCCTCGAGACGTTTCTTAATGCCGTCCAGGATGGTCTTGTTGGTTGCCTTGGCCTGGCCATTGCCTTGCGGATATCGCGGGGTAGAGAAACTAAGACGGATTTTGAACTTTGCGCACCATTTGTTGAACGTCTCGGCAATAAATTGTGGTCCGTTATCCGTGACGATCTCGTGCGGGATCCCGTGTAGGCAAATGATGTACTTCCAGACGAATTTTTGTACGTCCAGTACGGTAATCTCCGAGTACGATTCGGCCTCAACCCATTTTGTGAAGTAGTCGGTCATAATCAAGATATACTGCTTTTGATTTGTTGATCGGCATAAAGGACCAACGATGTCCATAGCCCACCGCATAAAGGGGTAAGGGGCCGTACTGGTTTGCAGCAGCTCGGTCGGCACGTTAATCATTGGACCATGGCGTTGGCACTTATCGCACTTCATGACAAACTTTTCGCAGTCCACGTTCATCGTCGGCCAAAAATAGCTGGCTTTTTTGATTTTCAGAGCTAGGGATCGACCTCCGGAGTGATTGCCACCGGACCCTTCGTGGATTTTGCGCATGATTTCGACTGTATCATTCCCGGAAATGCAGGCCAAGAGTACTCCGGATGCGCTCCAACGGAATAGCTTATCTTTGTGCATTGTATAGTGGGCAGCCCGGACTTTAAGACGGCGAGCACCCCATTTGTCATCGGGGACTTTGCCGTGAAGGAGGTATTCTCGCAGTTTGGCTGTCCAATCTTCGACGGACTTGTTTTCCTGGTTTTCGCTTGTTGACGGACTGTGGATTCCTTCAGTTATGTGCTCGAAGTCGTGATCGGCGGCTAGGTCCTCTGGAGGCTGTTCGGCGTTTTCCTTGAGTACCTGCTTGGTATTCTTGTTTGTCCGGGTCGAGTTCCTGTTTTGCGTGTTGACCGAGGTCGGATTTTCGTCGTAGTTCCGTCGACGAGTAGCAACGTTGCATTCCAGCATGGTTTTGATACTTGGCTCTGAGATACTTTCGACCGGGATCTTTCTCTTCATATGCGGGTCAGAACTGGAGGCCAGGGCGGCTAACGCGTCAGCAGATGAGTTCTCGCCGCGAGGGATTTTCGTGAGCTCGAATGTCTCAAATTTAGAGATGAGAGCCTTAGTCGTTGTCACGTACGCGTCCATTCGTTCGTTTTTGGTCGTGTATTCTCCACTTAGTTGACTTGCGACAAGCTGCGAATCGCAGAAAGCGTGAAGATGTCGCACGCCGAGCTCTGTAGCCATTCGTAGTCCGGCAAGTAGAGCTTCGTACTCTGCCTCGTTGTTGGATGCTGGGAACTCGAGGCGGAACGACTGTTCGAGGATCTCGCCGTTTGGGGACTTCAGGCGGATTTCGACTCCTGATCCACGGTGTGACGACGACCCGTCGACGTGTAGAATCCATAGCTCGCGGGGCGGCTGTTCGACGACGAATTCTTTAGGGAGTTCGATCAGAAAATCGGCTAGTACTTGGGACTTTGCGCTGGTTCGATTCTTGTATTCTATATCGTACACGCTTAGTTCGACGGCCCATTTTGCGAGGCGACCCGACTGGCTTGGACTGTGCAAGATGGTTCGGAGCGGCTGGTCGGTCAAGACTGTGATCGAATGAGACTGGAAATATGGCCGAAGCTTCCGAGCAGAAGTCACCGCCGCGAGCTCCAGTTTTTCTAAGGTTGGGTATCTGGCATCGGCGTCACTAAGCGATTTGCTGACATAGAATATGGGACGTTGTTCCCCCTTGTATTCACGGACTAGGACACTGCTGACCGCCGACGCGGAAATTACGATGTATAAGAACAACATCTCGCCGTTCTCGGGTTTAGCTAGGATGGGGGGAGTCGAGAGATACGTTTTCAGCTGCTTGAAGGTGTCTTCGCACTCGGCGTTCCAAGTATGATGCTTATTACCTCGTAACAACTGATAGAAGGGCAGGCACTTATCCGTCGACCTGGAGATAAACCTGTTTAGTCCGGCGATTCGGCCTGTGAGTTTTTGCACTTCCCGTTTGGAGGTCGGGGAAGGTAGGTCTAGAACTCCGGATATTTGCCTTGGGTTATCCTCGATGCCGCGCTCGGTGACGATGTAACCCAGGAATTCGCCTGCTGTTACGCCGAAGGTGCACTTGGCGGGATTGAGTTTCATCCCGTACTCGTTCAGAATGTCGAAACACGTTGACAAGTGCGATATGTGGTCCTTAGCGTACAAGGATTTAACGAGCATGTCGTCAATGTATACTTCCATCGTTTTCCCGAGCTGACTGGCAAACATGCGGTTCACGAGTCTTTGATAGGTGGCTCCCGCGTTCTTGAGGCCAAACGGCATGACCTTATAGCAGTAGATTCCTTGATCTGTAATGAACGAAGTCTTTTCCCGATCATCCGGATGCATTAGGATTTGGTTATACCCTGAGAAGGCATCCATGAAGGATAACAGTTCGTTGCCTGCAGTTGCCTCTACCAACCGATCGATGTGCGGCAGTGGGAAGCTATCTTTGGGACAAGCTTTGTTCAGGTCGGTGAAGTCGACGCAGATCCTCCATTTTCCATTCTTTTTCTTTACGACGACCGGGTTTGCTAGCCAGTCCGGGTATCGGACCTCCGTGATCGAGCCGGCTTTGAGCAATTTTTCGACCTCATCGTTTACTGCTCGTGCTTTCTCGGGTCCGAGCTTGCGTCTCTTCTGTTTGATAGGTCTATATATAGGATCGATATTCAGCTCGTGGCAAGTGATGCCTGGATCGATTCCGGGCATGTCACTGATATTCCAAGCGAATGTCGAGACGTTCTTCTGGAGGAAACTGATGAGCGCGTCCCGAATTTTGTTGTCAAGTTCGGCCCCTATACCGACACATTTCTCTGGATCTGTTGGATCAATGCAAACTTGGTCGACCTGGCTTTGTTTGGGTGGACCGAACTGGCTAACTGCGGCTGCACGATCTTCCTGAAAGGGGCTGATGACGCATGTTCGTGCGAGACTGAGTTTGCACTCGGTGAGATGGCACAGTCTGGACGCGGTCTGGCTTCCTTTGAGGGTGAAGATCCCTGACGGGGTCGGAAACTTGACGCACTGATGGAACGTTGAAGCGACGGCTTTCATGTCGAATAGCCATGGCGTTCCCAAAATCGCATTATATATCGCCGGTTTTTCGAAGACCAAGAACTTGATCATAGCCGACCCGCCGACATAGATGGGTATCTTCACTGTTCCTACTGTTCTTGTTTTCTCTCCGGTGAACCCGGTCAATGATTCCATGTAAGGCTTGATCTCGGAGTCCGAAAAATCCATATTCTTTAATGTTTCTTTGAATATGACGTTTACCGAGCTCCTTGTGTCGATTAATATTCTGCTTACTTCGACATCTCTGAGCTGGAGTTCGACGACGAGACAATCATTGTGAGGCATGTGCACTCCCCGCAGGTCGGCTTCAGTAAACAACAGTGGCACGGTTGTTACCGTCGTTTGGGGCTGCGAACTCGATGCCTGCCGGCTATATTCTTTGAGGGCTCGGACGGAGTAGTTGCATGATTCGAGGGCTCCCATAATCATATTGACCTTCTTCCGGGTTTTGGGGACGTTCGCCTCTCTATTAGGTGCTTCGCGATCTCGTTTAGGGGGAGCAACCTGCTCTTCATCGGAGTCGGCTGCCTTAGCGGCTTCTTGATTTCCTTGTTTGTTTGGTCGCGTGTTCGGCCGCCGGGGTCCCGGTTTAGGCAAATCTGCGATATCGATCTCGCCCTTGCAGAACTGTTGAAGTAAGAAGTCCCTCAAATGTCGGCATTCCTCTGTGCTATGCCCATATCGCTCGTGATACTCGCAAAAACGTTCACTCAGCGGTGTATCGTCATCCTTGTGCCATGTGTTCCAAGATTTTGGAGGTCGTCCTGTCCTTTGGTTCGACGGTCCTGCCTGGTTCACTACTCCACGCGGTTTCCCGAGCTGGACCTTCGTCTCCGAGCTCTTTTTGGGGGTTGGCGTCTGGCCTAGCTTTGTCGTTGAATACTGTCGATCCTTGGCGGCTTCTTCTTCTTCTTCCGCGATGAAGATGTTTGACTTATGAAGCGCGTCCTCGAGGGTGAGCGGTCTGTTCCTGCGAAGCTCTTTGTGAAAGGGGGATTTGTACCATGTTTTCTGATACAGAGCTTCGAGAGCGGCTTCATCGTCCACCGTACAGTGTGCTACGATCTGTTTGAAACATGCCATGAAGTCTCGGAGCGACTCATTCTCGCCCTGTGATATCTCCCACAGCTCGGAGTTACGAGTTTTCTGCCCGATGAACATCGAAAAATGCTTTGCGAACTTAGTCGAGAGCTCCTTGTGGTTGTCGATGGAGTCGGCTTCCAATCTTGAAAACCAATCTAGAGCTATGCCTTCGAGGTGCTCGACGAACAACTGGCATTGAATCGCGTCCTTCTGTTCGTCCGAGGTGAACTTCAGTCAGTTAATTACGATACCGAATGAGGTAAGGAAATGCCTCGGATCGGAGTTCCCCTCGTACGATCGTAGCTTAAACTTTTCTAAGTTTGGGACGGGGACGTTGGTGATCCGGGAAGTGAACGGTGTTTTCTGTGCTTCCTGGATTACGCGGTCGATTTCGGGTGCCGAGCTGGTGGCTTGGTGAAACTTTGAACTGATCTCTCGCAGTTGGGCCTGCATCCGCTCGATCTCCAGGTCGCGCGCTGTTGGTTGAGCTCGCACATGCTGAGATGGGCTCTCTGTCTGCTGGTGCTGCTGAACTACTGACCGCGCCACTGTGCATTGTGGATCTCGCTCTTCTTGGAAGTCACTAATGAGGTTCCGTCTTCTAATCGGACTCTCTTGCTGTAGGTTGGAGATCTGTGCGGTGAGGGTTGCGAACTTCGCGTCGTTGCTTCTGACCAACTCTTGCATCTGCGCGGCGAAGGCGTTCATAAGCGCGGTTGGATCGAAGGCAGCTGGTGAGGTTTGGTGAGCCCCGGCGCTTGAGCTCGGCTCCGTCCTGACTTGTTGCGCTTCCGGTTGGGGTTGTACGGGGCTGCGTTCGCGTTCCTCCGCAGGCCCTCTGACCTGGCCCGCAAGTCCTCCGACCTGGGTGGTCTCATCTGCACAGGTCATCTGACTCCCGACCTGGACTGAGGTCGGTTGTCTATCATCACTTGTCATGTCATTCTGGCCGATTACCGAACCGGCCCTACGGTGGGCGCCAATTGTTTGGGTCTCTGCTTTTCTCTGGTTGGGTCCTGATCTTAACACGAGAAGGGCAAAGATCTCATGGAAAGAGGTTTGTAAGCCAAGGGAAGAGGGTGGCTTGGGTTTAAAAAGTATGTGTGAGGTAAATGAGATATGTGTCCTTAAGCTTGTGTGGAGGATATTGATGGCACCAAGTTCCCTTTGGGTCCGATGGATTCGTGCAAACCTCAAGCATGGTAACTCACTCTGCAACTCCAGCCCCTACAAATGGTTCGCCTGGATCTTGGATGTGGAAGCAGATATTTAAATGCCGTCAACAAGCAAGCCAGTTCATTAAAGCTCAGCGAGAAATGGTCGATCTACTCTATTCTCGTAATATACTTGGTCTACACTAGGGAACATTTTGCCTCTGACTGGTCCTAGAGGCATCATTGATCTGGGTATTCCAAAAGCGGCAAAACTCGAAGAGGTGTCTCTCTTTCATAGAAGACGCAGACACATAATCCAAACTCTTAACAAGGTGGAGGATGAGATTGCGAGTTTCAGGTTACGATATAATGAGGAGTCGAAAGATATGTTTTTATGGAGATGGAAGGAAAATAAGTTTAAGACCCAGTTCAGTACTAAAGCAACATCTGACCAGTTGCGAATACATTCTCCGATAGTAGCTTGGCATAAAGGTATCTGGCTTAAGCACCACTGTCCGAAGTTTGGCTTCATTGCTTGGGTAGCAATGCAGAATCAGCTTACAGCTGGTGATTGTATGCATGTTTGGAATGAAAATGCATCTTCTGAATGTGTTCTATGCTGAGACCCATGGGAAACACGGAATCACCTATTCTTCTCATGTCCTTTCTCGGCACAGGTCTGGGAGAAGTCAACAAGAGGGATACTGCAGCAAGATTTCTCAACAGACTGGTTCACTGTATCTGATCTTATATCTCGCCCATATAAGAGTACTATACAGAGCTTTACTATCTGATATTTGTTCCAAATGACAATCTATGTATTGTGGAGAGAGAGAAATGCTGGAAGACAAGGCACCATACTTGCAACAGAGTAGAGTTTAATCAAGAGCATAGACACGAGAATGAGAAATTGTTTCAGCACCATACGACTTCTTGGAGACAAAAGGTATGAGAAAGGACTGCAAAATTGGTTCGCTTTGGTCTGCGAACTAGAAAAGTAGCTCTGCTTTGATGTAATTTATTTATTTAAAACATTTGCACATCTGATGTAGAAACTGTTTTTTTTTGTTCGAATAAATTTTACATTCATTCAAAAAAAAATCTATCAGCTCCAATCCCATGAATGGTAAGATACGTACTGGATTCTACAAAGTTACTTGAAGCACAAAGATTCAGATGTAATGGGTTTCTGAATCTCTCCTTGAGAGCCCAAGAGAAGGTAAAAAACAGAACGTGTTTTAAAGTTTTCATCATCACCAAAACAACAAACAGTGGAAGAGACGAAGCACGAATTGATATCGAAGACGTATAAGGTCGGTTAATATTAGTAAATTCAATTTAATAATGTTTAATAAAATTGAATAAATAAAAAATAATAGGATAAAACAGAGTTAATATTAATTTAAAAATTAAGGAGATAAATTATTTTTAGAAAACATTATAGAGAAAAATTTGAATTGAATTAGCATTATAAAAACAATTCTCCCTAATTTTAACCGTTAAGTATTGTTTCAAAAGAAGAAAAAAGTTAATTTTCCTTTTTTGTTTTAATTGTTAGTTCTAAGAAAAATCAAAAAAAAAAATTGTTAATTATTTGTTTTTGAATTTGTGGCCGTAAAACTTGTTAGACCATCTCTATCACTAAACCTGTGGGATTCTCATTTAATTGGCATTCAAAATAAATGAAAAGGGTTTAAAACTTTAAAAACTACTTTTTAGAGTCCTTAAGTAAAAACCGACTCTGAAAGGGATATTAAAGCACGTGGCTTCTTCTAATTGGTTAGTGGATGAAAGAAAAATTTAGTGGGGTTCTTGGTCCACGTGACTCTTCCTCATTGGGTGAAAGGTTAAAGAAAAATTTTGAGCCAAAATAAAAAGAAACCCAATTTGATTTATTAATTAAAAATAATCAAAATTTATTAATTAAAAATTCTTAAGAACCCTACGAGGGGTTCAGGGATGGAGATGCTCTTACCTTTTGTGTCATCGTTGAATCTTACTTATTCTTTTTCTCGTGTGTAAAATCATTGACGCTTAAGTTTTTCTCTTTTGCGAGGATCACTCCAAGAACAAGAGCTAGACAATGGAGTTCTATGGAGAGAACTGGAGCCAAGGAAATGAAGGCCAAGGAGATGAAGACCGATGAGGAGACTGACCATGAGACACCACCGTGGCCAGGAGATGACTACTCAAGCTCTTAATATAGAGAAGAATATGCTAGAGATAAGCTTAAACCAGAGCCACCAGATTGTAGCTGAGACAGCAGCGATTGATCGACTTGGTCTACGGAAGAATGTGAAGGAATCATAGCGTGAAGAGACTGAATCTAACTTCAGTCTAGAAGGAGACTATGAAAAAGATCCAGATCATGTAGAGTTCACTCATGAAAGTGAAACAAGATCATTTTGTGGAGTCATACCAAAAAACTTTGGTGCGAAGAAACTGATTCTCAATCTGATACTTCTAGAAGTTTTCTACAATACTCTAAGGTGCACCAGCACACCTTGGATCAGGCGGATCCATCTGTGTCTTCAATTGAGCCAAACCAAGCCAGGCAAGTATGAAAGACGACCACTTTAATTCAGCACAAAATCAAGTTTGGCGATCAAGAGAATTTATTTACCAATCAGAGACTTCAGAGGAGGTCATCCCATGCACCAGCACTCTCAAGATTAGGTGGATCCTTTCACACCACCACTTATACAGATGCGTTCACATCTTAGCAAAACTGCTGCGTCTTGGACTACTTCTATTATGACCAGAATGGTCCATAGAAGCTCACGTATCCCTTAAATCCGTCCAGATACAAAAGCAACATCACATATTCCTTAGTTGGCTGAGACTTGCCCATTAAGAGTCTAACGACTAGTTTTTGTAATTATGCAGATCTCTCTTGCTCTTTAGGATCTTATGACAATTTGGTCTTGTCTAGTTCTAGCAGTTTATAAGCTCCTCTTATTCCATTGTCAAAACTCACTTTCAATTCAGAAATAAACTAAGTATTTCTGTTTGTCTTTCAAAAATGTTTATTTGTGAAAATTGTTTTTTTTTTAGATTTGAGTGTATGATTCACTTAGCTCTATAGAAGCTACGACTTAGTTTGTTTGTGTTACTGAAACAACCTATTTTGTGCATAGATTGAGAGAGTTAATTAACTTCATTAATTGAGAAAATCAATCAACCTATCAACACCTCATCTCTACCATCTATTATACCTTCCGCATATAAAGCTTATTGTTTTTGACAACTTTGTTAACTATAAGATTTGGTGTGACTCCAATCTTTTTATATCATTGGTAGTCAACATATGCAACGCATGTATCATAAAATTCTGCTACCATGCAATATTATAAGTTTGAACACCATGCTCCTATAACTCTCGCAACTCATTCAATCGATATATTAAATTTTTTAATCTTATCATAGATATAACCAATAGATATATTATTTTATTTTGAAAAATTCCTCAGACTAACCTTTAAGGTTAATGTATTGACAAACTTATCCTAACATATTCATCAGCTTACTAGACTAACCTTAGAAAGTTGGTGTTATACTATTTTGTCCAAATAATCAATATTATTACCTGATTGCCATTGTAATTTAAAAAAAAACTTCAAATTATATACATACGTATATACACATATATACACGTATATACACAAATATTTCCCTAATTCTAAAATTAGAAATTACAAAACAAAAAAAAACTGTAAACCCTAATCCGGCGGCGACGATATAGGCGATTCGGCGACGTTATAGGCGATTTAGGGTTTTCGGCGGCGAAGAAGGCGATTTCGGCGGCGACGAAAGGTTTTTCGGCCACTCATCTGGTAAGTGTTTCACATCTGGGTTCATTTCTCGTCTCGAACAAGTTTTTGTCTTGGGTTTTCGGGGTTATGTCGAAAACTGTCTACGCCTTTAGTCGCGACAGTTGTGTTTGGGTGTCAACGGTGGTTTCGCGCTAACGGCGGAAGAGAAACCATCTGTTCACATGATTTTACTCAGAAATCGTAACCCTTTTCTTATTTTTTTCAGGGAAGTATTATTATCGGCGGTTTCCGTCTTTGGAGAACGGTTTCCAGAGACTCTACACGATTTCCGGCGAGTAATTTCTGGTCGGAGTGGTTCAGTTCTAATTTGTTTTTGGTAGACTTTTCAGTAGTTGTTGCATTTGGTCGATTTGTATATGTGAGGTAGATTTGTTTTCTATGTGAGGTAGATTTGTTTTCGTTTCATTGTCTTGTTTGAATAATCAAAGTATTGTTGATAGAGTTATTGTTGAGATTGTATTGGTAGATTGATGTATTGTTGGTTGATTTATTCCATGTGTGGTAGACTTTTGGTCGTATTTGGTAGAGTTATATACTATAGTTGCTCCCGGGTTTGGTAGATTTTATATTATAGTTGCTTTCGAGTTTGGTAGACTTGTTCATGGTAGATTTGTTTTCATATGTGGTGAGTAATTTTTGTTTGTAATGATTGTGGGTTTAAAATTGCGTTTGGTAGACTTACGATTTTATATTTGCGTCTCTCTGTGTGTGGTAGATTTATGTATTATTTGGTAGATTTGTGTTGTATATTTCTTTCTTTATTTTTGGTAGATTTGTGTTCGTTTTGGTAGATTTGTTAATGTTTTGTGGTAGGTATTCTATAGTTGTTGTCGAGTTTGGTAGACATGTGTTTGTTCATGGTAGATTTGTTTTGATGTGTGGTAGATTTGTAAGATTTTAATGTTTTTATTTGTTTGCAGACATGGCTTCAGCTAGCGGCTCAAAGGATTATCCCCAAAAATTGTACCCGGAAGGCAAATCTCCTTTGCTGAAGAAGAGTTGTCATCATAACTGCAAGCTTCATGAGTTCATCATGATGATCAGGGATCACCTTGGGGATGAAATTTACAACGACATCATGAATAATTCTCAAGTTGGCGTGCTACTGAAGCTTGCATTGACTTCGTTCATATGGAGTGCTAAGACGGTTCAGTATTTTGTGAGCAACCAACTGAAGGTGGATAGGAATCATGAGTTCTGGACTCTTATTGGAGGTCGCCCGGTTAGATTTTCACTCTTAGAGTATGCTGAAATCACGGGGCTAAACTGTGACCCAATTGATCCCAATGACAAGTTGGAAATAGATCACACCGAATTTTGGGCCGAGATTGGAGTGAGAGGTGGGGAAGGCCCTAATTGGAATGAGTTAGAAGCTCGGATGAAAACTTGCCAAGCATGGACTTATGAGAAGAAGAAGATGTTGGCGTTGCTTTTCATTTTGCATGTTGGTGTATTGGGACTTCACCGCAACAGTCGAATCCCGTTGGCTTTAGCCAAAACAGTTATGGATGAAGCAGCTTTTGAGAGACAGCCGTGGGGTCGTCATGGATTCCATGAACTAAATTATTCCCTCAAGATTGCTAACTTGGGGGGAGCAAGATACACTCTCCACGGATGTGTACAGGCAATGCTTGTTTGGGGTTATGAGTGCATCCCTATATTGGCTGAGAGAGCAGGGAAAATACGCCTCGATATAGATGACTCGGTTGTTCCTCTTCTTAGGTGGACTTCATCACGGTGTCGTTATGTTTTCGAGACTCTTTTGGAGATGGATAAGAGTGAAACCGAGGACCACAAGGTACTTGTACCTTAGCAGCTATTTAGTTGGTAGAGTTTTTTGATAATAGCTTAGTGTTTGGTAGAGTTATTTATTATACAACAATTTGTGGTAGAGTTATTAAATGTGGTAGAATATAACATTTGGTAGAGTTTTTACAGTTTGGCAGAGTTTTAACATTTTGGTAGAGTTTTTACATTTTGGTAGAGTTTGTACAGTTTGGTAGAGTTTTTACATTTTGGTAGAGTTTTTACATTTTGGTAGAGTTTTTGATTCAGTTTGATAGATTTATTAATATCATGGTAGATTTATTAATATCATTTTCTATGGCATGGCAGGTTCGGGTTAGACATCTAATGGTGGTGAAGCCCTTGGAGGAAATATATCCTGTCTGGGAAGGTGAACCCCGACGTGTAGACGTCGATATAAAGGTGCATAACATGATATGTGATATTCTGGATGGAAGCTTGGATGAGGGGTTCTGGGAATCTCCCAATAACGTAGGTGGCGATGCAACAGGTGGCGCTGCAACAGTTCAGACGCCGAAATAGTCGAAGAGGAAGTTGGAAACTCCACGCGTGGAGAAGAAAAAGAAAGAGAAGGTGAAAGAGGCTGAAGCAACGGATTCAACTCCGAGAAGCAAAAGGAGAAGGGAAAGAGAGGCAAGGAAAGAAGAGACAAAGCACGAAAACAAGGAGAAAAAGAAACGTAAGAAGGAGGATGAGGAAGAAGATGATGATTTTAACTCGCCGGTGAAGCTACTAAAGGATGCAATTGAAGAAAAGAGAAAGGAGAAAAGGGAGAGAAAGGAAAGAAAAGAAAGAAAGGAGAAGGAAAGAGAGAAGGAAAGAGAGGAGCAGGAGAGAGAGAAGCAAAGAGAGAACGAGAGCAACAAGAAAGAGCCCGCTGTGGAGAAGGAGGATAGGACGAATGAGATCCTCATGGCAATCAATGGTTTATCAACGACGGTAGCATTGCTAAACAGCAATGTCAGCAGTGCTGTAATTCGTATAGACCACCTGGATAAGAGGATTGCCGTTATCGAGGATAAACATGAAGAGAAAGAGGAGGCCATGGCGAATTCTGGGAACAACGTTGACAACGACCATGGTAACAATGATGATAATGCCGGTGATGCAGAATCCAAAACCTCATCGAAAACCCCTAGAGCAAAGGCATCTCCTCCAGCAGCAGCGCCAGTAGCAGGAACGTCAACGGGAGGTGGAGCAGGAACAGGAACGGGAGCTGTGGAAAAGGATCCGGTACGCAAGTCTCTCTTCTAATGTCATGGAGACAACATTCAACTATATTTAAACAGATCGGTTTCCTTTCCTTTATGGTAGATTTGTACGAAATACTTTTTTACTTTGGTAGGACTTGTATTGATGGTTTTTTTA
>NW_006256829.1:18516186-18516981 GCF_000478725.1 Eutrema salsugineum | reverse complement strand
TCAGGCACGAAGTCCAAACATGATTTAAAAGACAAAACGAAGAAAGCCAGATATCATATAAGCGACGTTTCACGCCCCTGCCTGCAAGACGAAGACGAGTACAGATCCCTTCCCTGCAAGACGAAGACGACTCAGCGATTGAAGCTATGAAGAAACGCTTAGATAAGCTGGTGGAACATGCAAAAAATCCACCTGCTGAGAAGGAAAAAAGGGGACGCAGCCTTGCACCGCCCCAGGTTTCACCCTACCTTGGTAACTCAGTGGTGAGACGCATCATGGACCCAGCAGGTCCCCCTCCTGGGAGGTATGATCCTTTTGAAGCGGTGGACAGTCGAATACTGGATAATCTAACCCGCTACGTAGGTTTTGAAGCGTAAGTCAGTTTTAAATTTCCATGGTAGACTTACTTGTTTGATTTGGTAGACCTATTTGTTTTATATAGTAGACTTATTAGGTATGTTGGTAGACTTACTTCGGAGTCTGGTATGTTTATGTCATTTTTCAGGGAAAAACAGTTGGAGAGTCCATATGCAGGAGGAGAATTTTACCTGACACTAATGACCCCTAAAGAAAGGTGGTCGAGAAAGGAGTATGGGTGGTTGCATGATCAGGTATGTGGTCGTATCAGTCACCCGATCTTAGTTTCAAAAGATTTGGTAGACTTTGGAAATTGTTTGGTAGACTTTGGAAACTTAATGATAGAATTAGTCATTATGTTTGGTAGACTTGTTTGGTAGACTTGTAGTAACAAATGGTAGATTTAGTCATTATGTTTGGTAGACTTGTATTCTATTA
>NW_006256829.1:18514490-18516086 GCF_000478725.1 Eutrema salsugineum | reverse complement strand
GAGTTGGCTATTCAGTGATGGTTATTGGACGTTGCCAACGGTCACTACGACCATTACTTGCCTACACACAAGAAATGGGGGACAGATGTTGATTTCGTGTATATCGCCCACAACGTGAACAACGAACATTGGGTAGCCGTTGAGGTCGACATTCCCAAAAAAAAGATCCGAGTGTTTGATTGCATTCCAGATTTATACAGAAAAGGCGAGGTGGAGGAGTCTGTGAAGCCCTACGCGAGGATGATTCCGCTGTTGTTGAAACATATGGCACCACCGGAGCTCAAGAAGGGTATGAAGGAGGGGCAGTTTCATATCTACATGTATAAAACAGCGGCACTAAACAGACAGACAGGTGCAATGCAGCTCTGTAGATTTGGTATTTTTATTTGGTAGACTTTTAACTAATTATCGGGTACTTGTTATCAGGTGATTGTGGCGTCTTTACTTTGAAGACCATCGAGTGTTTGGCTTTGTGCCATAAATGGGACCAGCTGAAAGATAGCAACATGCCTCTCATTCGTATGAAATACGCAGCTGAGATTTTTGATGAAGTACATGAAGCAGAAGAATCCCGGATGTCTGATCCTAACCCTCGAAGTTTATTTGATGACAAGTACGGTTTACAGACAGACTCCGCTAACTGAGATCTTGGTTTGGTAGACCTTTGGGATCTGAAATCATTTTTTGGTAGATTTAATACTCAGATCCAAACTAATTGGTAGACTTTTGGTGTCGGATGTTGTATTTTGGCCGATTTATTACTCATAGCCAGCCTCTTTGGTGGTCTTTTGGAATTTAGACGTCGCTTGTGTTTTGGAATTTAAAGCGACTCGCCATGGCTGTAAAAGGAACCTGCTTTGTAGATTTATAACATGATTGGTAGATTTATTGCATGAATGGTAGATTTATAACCTGATTGGTAGATTTATTGCAATATTGGTAGATTTATAACATGATTGGTAGATTTATTCATGAATGGTAGATTTATAACATGATTGGTAGATTTATTGCAATATTGGTAGATTTATAACATGATTGGTAGATTTATTATTGTAAAATAGTAGAGTTTAGATAAAACAAGTTCCAGATTTACAAGTACATAAAACAAGGTTTTCAAGCGGATTATTGCAGTCTATAATAGTACAAATACAAGGTTTTGGATTTGTCAACTAAGCTCGACAAGTTAGGCGATTATGTCCGCCTTGGTCACAGTTACCACATTTGGGGATCTTCCGAGGACGTTTACTCGCCATGGCGGCCTCGAACGCACCCTTAATCCGAATTTTCTTTGGCCTGCCGGGTCGGTTGCGAACATCAGGCGGGAGACAAATTTTGGTTGCTACTTCATCTGGCACAGGGAGTGCTACGTCTCTTGGCATCACACTAACAGCATACGCTTGTTGCAAGTAACTAGTGTGGTAGTAATGATGGCAAAGAGAGATCGGCGACAACTTCCTCCTATCAGCGGCGGCTATGGCATGTACGCAAGGAATTTTATCCAAATCAAACCGTCGACAAGTACATGTTTTCTCCGTTAAATTGACAACATATGCAGATGTGTGCCTAAAACTCTGTACGATGCTGATCAATCTCTTG
>NW_006256829.1:18412265-18514390 GCF_000478725.1 Eutrema salsugineum | reverse complement strand
GGTAAGAGTTTAGCATTTTCAGCGGTGTCGCACACTTCAAGGAATTATTTAGAAGTTATAGAAGTCTACCACATAGAAGTAATAACTCTACCAAATAATTGAAAGTCTACTTAATAGCAGAGATAAGTGTACCAAGTCTACCAAATAATAGAAAGTCTACCTAATAGCAGATACAAGTCTACCAAATAATAGAAAGTCTACAAGGTAAAGTAGTGTCTACCTCCAGCAACTTTTCAACGCCCGTTGTTAGAGTGGTAGCCATGTTATTGGCATTCACACGTCTTTTAGCAAACCACCTGGTCAGGAGACTCCTTATATCATCCACTAGTCGTACGATAGGCTTACCTCTTGCAGCAGATAGCACCTTGTTTAATGACTCCGCTATGTTGCTAGTGGTGAAATTGTACCGATCACCTTGGAAGTGTACACGACTCCACATACAAATATCTGCCTTCACCAAGTATGCATGCAGTGCAGGATTTGCCTCTTGAATCTGAGCAAAAAGGGCATTGAACTCGAGAAGTCTATAAGCAGTGGCAGCCTTCTTAACAAGCTTGAATGTTTCAGCGCCTATGAATTTCACCATAATGTTCTTATGGAGATGATATGTACAAATACCCCGACTAGCAAGAGGATAAACCTTCCCTATAGCATTTCCTATGGATTTATGCCTATCAGAAATAATGGCAAGTCCTTCATCATCAGGAATAACACGGTGTAGTTGTGTAAAAAACCATTCCCAAGACTCATCGTTCTCAGTATCAACAACAGCAAAGGCTACGGGAAAAATGTTGAAGTTTCCATCTTGCGTGGTGGCGAGTAGTAGTGTACCTTTGTATTTTCCATATAAAAACGTACCGTCGACCACTACCACTTTCCTCATGAAGGGAAACCCCTGTATGCTTGCGCCAAATGAGAGGAACATAAATTTGAATCTATCTTCCTCATCAACTTCTAGCTTGATTAGTGTACCCGGGTTTGCCCGCCGAATCATATATAAGTATGAAGGCAGATCTTCATAACCACTTTCAGACGTCCCTGATACTAGTTCTCGAGCATACTTTAGGGCCCGATGGGCTTTCCAATAGTCAACCTGAAAATGAGAAATAATATAGTGAAGTCTACGAAATAAGATAATAACTCCACCAAGTGAGATAATAACTCTACCATAAAGATAATAACTCTACCAAGTGAGAAAATAACTCTACCAAATAAATTATATAAGTCTACCAAATAAATTATATAAGTCTACCAAATGAGCCAATAACTCTACCAAAAAAATAATATAAATCTACCAAATAAGCTAATAACTCTACCAAAAAAAAAATAAGTCTACCAAATAAATTATATAAGTCTACCAAATGAGCCAATAACTCTACCAAAGAAATTATATAAGTCTACCAAATAAGCTAATAACTCTACAAAAAAAAAAAGTCTACCAATTGAGGTAATAACTCTACCAAAAATAATAAAAGTCTACTAAAAGAGATAATAACTCTACCAGAGAAGTAATATAACTCTACCACATACCTTTATACTATATCGTTTTGTCAGAGCTTCGGCGACGTGATTTGGTAAGACTTTTGGGCCAACACCTCCGACGAAGTCCTTATATAGACGGCCTAGAACCTCATGGGTTGCATGGCGGGTGCGTTGTGATCGCACAGTCACAGAACATGTGTTCTCGAGTATAAGTTTTAACCCAAAAACATTTGCTGCTCCCAACAGTTGAAGCGCGAACCCTCCATTTGCAACCATCTACCCAACACTTAACAGTTAGCAATTTCTTACTCGAATGATCGACATTGTAGTCGAATTTGTGAGCAATGGAAAGAATTTTGAGTCGCATCTCGAAGTCATCTTTTGTTTCATAACGCTGGCCAACGGCTAAGTCTAAAGATGAAAGCTCTAGACTTTGAAAGTCGGGAATTGTAGTCGGTCCCCTTTTCTTCGGTGGTAGATTTACCGAGTCCTCCTCATCTGAACTTTCACCATCTGGACGTTTCTCACGTCTACCGTACTCTTCGTCATCGGAACTTGCACCATCAGGATCTTCACATCCATCAAATCTGGTTGACAAATCCTCTTCTTCTTCATGCATTTCTTCGTCTTGTCCAACTTCAACACCTTGTTGCGGACGATCTTGGCGCACTTGTTCTTCAGGGACTAGACTAGGACATGCATCTCGATCTTCGTCTTCATCAACAACTCCCTTCTGAACTTTTTCTTTGATCTCAACACATAAACGAACCGTTTCGTTTTCGTTCTGGAATTGATGCAAAAAACTCTGCAGCTGTCTTGAATTACCAACAAAGACAGGAGGTGTATCCAGAGGTAATTTCTGCCGGACTTCAGACGACAACATATAGCTGAACTGAAGCTCATAAAGATGTTGATCCAACCCGAAATCTTCATATGCGATTTCAACCAAATCGGCAAAGGACGTTTTGCGGTCTATCCCTATAAAACTACATCTCCTGGACTGATCTACGATAAAGACCCACCTCGTTTTCTTTAAAACCCAGTTACCACAAACCAAAACAACTTGATCCATTAATATAAAAGTGGATAAGAGGCACAAGATCGAAGTAGAAGGAAAAAATCAAGAGTTATCCCAAGTTTAACAGCTCGACGGCGAAACCTAGAGGTTGAAGATGGACTCTGGTTTTGTTCCGTACTTTAGACAATACATACAGGGCAAAAAAGTAAAATCGCACTGCCCGATAACTAAGTCTACCACATTGATATTGAATCTAACAATTTACAAACAAATCTACCATATAGGTCACTAAGTCTACCATTAATAAAACATATGTACTTGTAATGTTTATAGCTCTACCAACTAAAGTACAGTACATTTAAGCAGGTGAAAACCCAGCAGAAAACATAAACTTAAGAGCGAGTTTCGATATAAATCGGCTGGTCTTGCGACATAAGCGAGTTCAAACGGTAATAGCGACGTCTTCGCTTCGTCGAATCCACCGACGTACATGTTAAGTACAAGTCTGTTTCCTTATGTTTAGTAGATTTATATTAACTCGAATGGTAGACTTATCTTATATTGTTGGTAGATTTGTTGTAAAAGACTTGTCATGTTCCCAATTACAGTCGAACGAATGGTAGACTTATATTATATTGTTGGTAGATTTGTTATAATTAATAGCTTTCGAAATGAATAACACATAAATCTACTTAACACAACATAAATAACACAACATAACTTTCATAAGTCTACTTCATAATAAAAACAAATCTACTTAAGTAAACAGAAGTCTTTCAACAAACATGAAAGTACAACTACTGATGCAATCAACGTGGCCAATCCATAGCAAACGACGGTACTACCCACCAGAAATTGGCACACTCCAATTTCCAGAAGCAGGATTCACAAAGTTGATCCCCATACGTCTCTAGCAGGTATTCATCTCCCATCCATTGCATGTCTGGTACTTTGAGACAACCACAAATCCTTGTACTTAAAGACTTTTTATAAGCCTGGAAAACCATTTCCACCAGTTCCTCGGGCTTCTGGAAATTGAACGCAGGCATGAAGATCTTTTCCATTGTTAATCTCATTTTCTTTGCATCTTCCCGGGAGAGAGCTTTGACAGAGTTGAATACCTCTGATGTGCCATCCATGGTTAGATGTAACATAGTGTGGCAGTACTTACCCATGAGAAATCCGTTGTCTGATGCCATTTGAATGAAATCACACCCTGCTTGGAGGTTATGTTCGAAGAAAATCAGCGATAAACCTCTTCGCAACTGTGCGGATGGATTTCCCGCCGCCAAGCACCGACTGAAGAATGCACCGACCCTTCCATGAACATCCCACCTCCACGGCAAGATAATGTTGATTAAATCAACATTCCTAAGAAAACCCGCTTCGTTAGAGATGTTGTTAAGTGTTTTGGACGAAACTTTTGTCCGCATACGAGTTTGAAGATATTTTTAACAATATCTCGTACAAAAGATCAGAAGGAAGCGACTCGAGATTCGCCATAGGGTTTAGCGGGATGGGAAATGAATCGTCTCGGTTGTGGTATTTATAGAGAACTCACAAGAGAACTCGAAGCGACTCTAGTCAATAGAAGTTCTCGAAATCGATGAGACTGTTCGTTGGAAAATGCATCAAGAGAAGTTCTCTAAATCGATGAGACGGTTCGTTGGTAACGGTTTATGGTTACCGTTACCATAAGTCTACCATATGGACGAAAATTGCAAGACGTACAACACTGAAACCATAAGTCTACCAAACAGTAGGTTTTTTTGTAGATAGAACAATTCTTTTGGACAAAAAAGTAATTTTACTCCATAAAGTCAAATGTCTGCCAAACATTAACTAGTAAGTCTACCTCAAGCATAACAAATAACTCTACCATATAAACAAGTCTACCATAAGCATGTCATATGTCTACCAGATCAAGGTTAACTCTGTAAATACCAAACTTAATTAATCTACCACATTGTTATTTCAAAAAATCTACCATACGGCCGATAAGTCTACCAGATTACATAAACTCTACCAAACATACAAACAAATCTACCAACATCTTGTAAGTCTACTTCATGTCATTATTAATCTACCACAAATCAGAATGAAATTTATTTAAAATATAAGTCTACCACAAAACAAACATATCTACCACAAAATAAATAAATCTACCAACAGTTTTTAAGTCTACCTCATGTAACATATAATCTACCACTAACCGGAATGAATTTTGACTGAATTAAATCTACCACAAGTCAAACATATCTACCACAAAAGCGAAAACTCTACCAACTATATATAACTCTACCATAAAACAGATAAGTCTACCGCACGTATTGACAACTTTTTTCACATAAATCTACCGCTAAAGGAAATAAGTCTACCAACTCAGAAAATAAATCTACTTCATTGTCAATAAATCTACCGAAAAAGTCAACTATGCGAGAAAGTCAACGCTTTTGTTAACAAGTCTACCAAAACTTTTGACAAGTCTACCATTCATAATAACAAATCTACCGAAACACCATAAATCTATATCTCATCGTCAAAACTCTACCAAGAAAAGTCTACCAACATTTAAAAACTCTACCAACTCTTGAATAAATCTACCATCGCCCTAATAACTCTACCAACAAAATTTCTGCGTTGACCAAAATTTCATAAGTCTACTGTCAAAGCTTGGTAGACTTATGAAATTTTTAGCGCCAGAATCTGCCTACGTGGCATTAAAAAAGTAATGGCATTTTCGTAATAAGATTTTTTTCAACAAAGGCGAAAAGGGTGTTTTGGGTATGCTAGGTTAGTTTTGTAAAAAAAATAAAAGTGCGTTAAACCAGTAATATAGATACTTTCTAATGTTAGTGTAGTAATCCTCCCTTTATTTTTTTGGATACTATCATAGATATAAATATGTGGTAAGAACACGTATAAGATGATATGGCTTTCAAGCTGAGTTCCTAAACACACCTTTTTAGTCCATCCTTTGAAAGTTAGAACTTCCTTGTCGTCGATATTAGGAATGATATATCTATTGTGATATAAGTATTATAGGTTTAGCGTTTCACATTACAACAAGCAATTGTAATAAATAATGATGTATGAATAACGTATGTAGTCAATGAGTGTATGACATCATTCTCCGGCAAGTATAGTCGAACAAAGTCTGGAGTGTGCCTTTGGGCGATGCTTCATTTGGTAGGTTCAGAAGCCTAGAAACCCGAGAGAAACCAATATCATGTTTCATTAGAGAACTAGGCTCTGATACTGGTTCTGGCTCTGGTTCAAGATCATGTTGCTGTTGTACACTAGTTTTTGTCAATGCCCATTGCATAGCCCATATGGCAAGGGGACGCATGTAAGTCAATGATCTATACTGATCATTCGTGTTCCAAGCTTCAGGCGTTTGAAAGGAGTAACTGTTTTTAGCACATTCAGACAGTATCAGACACTTGAAAGATTATATGATTGATTCTAAGAGTGAGACGAAGAGAACAATAACCAACATAAAGCTTACCCAAGCCCAGTTTCAGACCAAGCAGCCTCGTACACGCCACTTGCTGTCTGAAACGCCATGTCAGTTAGACCTTCTTGGATCATTGTTGCAGAGATTGCATATGTAACACCAGACCATATCTCTCGTGATTGCATCGATGCTGTATCAACTTTACCATTGGGATGCATCCCATTTACAGCCCCACGTTTCCCATCTTTAATCTTCATCACATTGAAGTTGTAAACTTTCTCCAAAGCTGTTCTAGCCTTATCTTCATCTACAATAGGCAAAAGTCCTGATGCTCGTGCATACCTGAAATTGTATCAAATCACATTAGTCCTAACTAAAATCCATAACGTTTACTTCTTAAAGAAAGTTGTGGAACACACCATTGACCAGCTAGTTGATCAGCCTGTATAGACGAGCTATACTGACTTCCACTGTTGTCGTAGTTAAAGTAAGATCCATTCCACAACTTCTTCTCATACACATCTTTTGCTTTCTGAAACTTTGACCAGAAATAGTCTTGAGAGTTCTTGTCACCAACTTCGCGTGCTAATGCAGATGCAGCTTGTAATGCAGCCACCCAAAGTCCACCACAGTATGCGCTAACACCAGACGCTGACCATGTGTCGTAAGTCTGATCTGGAAATCCTTCGTTCTCAATCATTCCATCGCCATCTTTATCAAACTGAGCCATATACGCCATAGCAACATACACGGAGGGCCAGACTGCTAATGCAAACTTCTTGTCTCCAGTGGCAACTACATCTCGGTACACTTGGAGGACGAATTTGGGATTCAAATCTTTCCACCGATCTGTATTGTGAAGATTATATCCATTAACTTCAAACCAAGGGTCGTTGATGCCTAAGTCATGAGGAACTGCACCAAGAACCTTTCTCTGAACCCATTGTCCTTCACTAAGAGTTTTCACTTTAGTGGGATCATGTAACATCACCGCTGCAGCAAAATCTCTCTGGATACTAAGTTCAAGTTTTGGAAATAGCATCACCAGTGCAAAAGACGCATAGAAATGAACATCGTATGTGTTCCACATACGGTATTCGATCCCTTCTAGGTAAAGGAAGTGCCCAATGTTCTCTTCTCCTTCCTCGAGTAATTTTGTGCCAAATGCAGAGTTTGATGTTGTAGATGCATGAAGTTGCTCAAGCGTAGAAGCCATTTTTTCAAGAACAGAGATAGCGGTATCATTCTGATGCGGTACATCGATAATGTTCTTCATACTGTGTTGGGATTTTTCAAGTGTGAACTTCTTTTCTCTGACTACTGCCAAGCTATGAAGTGGTGGTGATCCATCTGCAGAATAAAATAGAAAACAAAAAAAAACATGAGAACATTGCATCGAAAATTCATGTTGAAAGCAGATATTATTATCTGAAATTCTCCAAATCTACCTGTCCAAAGAGTTCCTCCGGAATTAAGATAGTAAAGCTCGTTGAATAGAGTGATAGGGTACCTACAAACATCAAACACGTTTGTGATAATGTTATAAAAGCTATTGTATAGAAGCTGAACAAAAGCCTCACCATGCAGGCAGCCTTTTATCTTCAAGTACTGGTCTTTGCCAAGCTTCTATCAAAGATTCCCATTGACTATATCCTGTTCCATATAAGAGTGTCACTGAAGCTTCATTCTGAAGTGAAGCAAAGGAAATATATATTTTATGATGATTAGGTCTTTACCAAGAATAGCATCATATGCAATTTGTGCTGCAGCATCACCATGCGTGCCATAAAACTTTGTGTAACGCCTGAAAAGAGTTTTTTTTAGAAATACTGTCTTTAGCCATGCAGAATATTCCAGAGAAAAAATTACCTTGAATATATTTTACCGCTTGGAAATTGCACTTCAGGGCAGTCCCATGCCAGAGAAAATGTGACAGTCCGTGTCTCTCCTGGTGGGACTGTTGCAGAGGCTGCTACTGCTGCCCCAATTGATGACCCGCGCTCTGATTGCATCGATGTCTCAGAAGCATTGAGGTGATCAAAAGAACCTTGCTGTAACAAAGAAATGGTGGATACTATATATCACAAACAAGAGAGGAGAATTTGTGAGTTTCTTCTTAACAAATGGTAAGAATGCCAACCTCTTTTATAGTCTCCCACATATCTTTTGCTGTAATTCCGTTCTGCTTTCCAGATACTATGAAAAAAGGGCAGATTGAGACACTAACACCATCAGTCGCCTGAGCTGAAATCGCGTATGACAAAGAAGGTAACCCCTTTGCTGTTCTGAATCAGAAATACCAAGCAAAAAAGTTTAATCATTCAGAGTTTAATAGTTAATCACCAACAATACATTAGTTTCTTGTCCTGATTTGGTCCAATGGAAGAACTTACTTGTGGTGTAAGAGCACACCCTGGACTCCATCATTCATCCTATTATGAGCATCAAAGTTAGTCCACACACGTATAAAATTCAAGAACTTCCATCTCTTAAAAGTAGGAGAGCAAAGCCACAAACTATGATCAAATTTGATGAATACACAATAAAAGTATGTATTTATACATTATCTTGGAGTTGTAGTGGCCACCAGAGAACTCTGAGTCCCCTCCAACAGAATTCTGAACCAAAGAATAAACATTATCATGAATATATCAAAAGGAACGGTAGAACAAAAGGCAAACATATGAGTGCATTAATCAAGTATCTCACCGTCCAAGTAAAGAGCAATGTCGCATCTGCAGTAGTGTTTCCGAAATTATGAAGCTGATGAATATATGGTCAAACTCATCAGTACCATGTTAGCACAAAAAAAAAAAATCGACATACAATTCTAAACTCCATACCGTGAAAGTGAAAACAGACACAGGAAAACTGCTATCTTTGTAGTTGTGAGGTATGAAAGGTGAAACTTGACGACAAACAATTCTAAGCTCTGGATCAGGTTCACCTATACAAACAAAAAATGAAAAGGTTTCAGCCTCATTACCACAGACGGAGCAATATCTACGATTGTGAAACTCTATATACACAAAATATATTACCCTCATACATTGTCCAAGACCTTGGATATAAAGCATGATATGTAGACTTGTCTCCTGTTAGATTCCAGTCCCAAGAGCCAATTCCACATTCCGACTCTTGTCTATTTGTTTACATATATTTTTAATCATCTCAAGAAAAGAATATTCACTGCAAGCTAACAAGCAGCAAAGAGTTCTGTATAGTAGCTTACTTTCCCAGCTTTGGGTTCCTAGGACATAACACGCTTGAGTATTTTTTACCATTACGTGAAACAAATGCCTGCATCAACATGTTCACCCATTTAGCAATTAAACAGGGCTTCACATCATCATCATCACAATCATCCTACAACTATATTCTACCAGTTTTACCCTGAGAATTCTGTTAATTTTGTTACTTACTGAGAACTGATTTGCAAGAACTGGTTCATCTTCACATTTTGGAGGGAATAGCTGCCATCTTTGGAATTCACCTTTGAAACTCCTTCCTATGCTACCAGCACTGCATGTAACCACAGATAAGTAAGAGCATTCTGTACGCGTTCGAATGAACAAGGTTGCAATTACGATATATACGAATATCTTCGACTTGAGTGATAAAAAAGGAAAACATACCCAACACCTCCAAGTGGAACACCATGGGAAGATGTCACAGAGTGCTTGGAGAATGGATCTATGAAGGCCAGCTGCAATTAATAGGTTATTAAAATATGCTATGTTCCCAAAAGAAAACTTATTTGTCTAGAACGAATCTGTTTTACCCTTCCTTTCGCGGCTTCTTCTCTGCAAAGAAACCATAACCGAATGCCAACAGGAGCCTACGAGAACAAAACATTTACAAAGAGTGAACTTATGCGGTTGCAGGTTTCCCAAATTCCTAATTTCTTGTTTCCATCACAGTGTTTTCTACATGTTATATGAGAATTTTCTTGGCATTGTGATGAAATGTAAACATTCTGCAAATTCAATAACAAACACTATTTGGAACGTTTGATAATCATTAGTACCAGCTGAAATATCTCTTTAGCGGTTAGAGCGAATTCCCGGGGAGCCTTTACGTCACTGTCTATCTTTCTTTGCCATGTCAATGATGCAGGTACTGCCGGATCAACCTGATTTCATAAGTATGAGACAAATTAAAACACCAAGACAACTTTTCTTCAAAGAAAAGCAATGTTGATAAGTAACAAGTCTCAGAGATTCTGTATCTTAAAGAATCAACGAAACTCAAAGATCAAGGTAACTGCAGGAGAAAAAAAAAAAGCTTACTTTAGTAGCAGAAGACTGGAAAGATTTTACATCTTCACCATTATTTATGATCTTTTCATCGGACATGGTTCCTGATACACAACAGACAAAAAAAGAAAATTTAAGATTCAATCAAAATTGCCCAATAAGAGTGATCCAATATGAGGTGAGCAATTAAAAAAAAATAATAACAAACAAACAAATGGTGATAAACTAAAGTATAGTTAATGGAAACGTAGTAGAGGAAGAATAACCACAACAATGATTAACAGAAACACATAATTGTTCTGCATTACAAATATTCATGAAGACGAAAATTAAGAAAACGAAGAGTCACAGAAACGATTACTCTGAATTTGAAGCAGGAGAAGGATGAGAGATGTTGAATCGAACAAGTGATTGGATAAAGAGAAGCAAAATAATGTGGGAAAAAAATAATTGGAGAATTGTTGTAACAGAGATGATCAAGACGAAGAAGATAGATTAAAATTTTGTAAATTGATTATGAAAAAATTAGAAAAAATTCGGGACTTTTTCAACAGAAAGTGAATGGTGAGAGGTTTATGATGTGGACGGTTGTGACTTGTGGAAAAGAGAGTTTAATAAAAGTATATCTCCTTAATAATTGGATAAATATGGCCCAACTACCATTCTTCTTTTATTATCACTTTATTACAAATTAACTGATATTTCAACAAATCTTCTTAATTCGGCCAAAATATTTAATATTTTTATTTCTTAGAAATTTACAAATTTTGTAATTAATCGTAGGATTCGAAGACCAATAAAAAAAAGTCGTAATACATTGTAGTTTTGACTGTTAAATTCGTAATAAAAAAAAAAACAACAACAATCATTAACACAAGACGCGCGATGCTTAGATGGCAAAGAGAATAACAATTTGTATTAAAATAATGAAAATGAGAAAATAATGAAGTATTGTGTTAGAAATTATTTCTTCTAGTACAGAGGATAAAAATCGTTTTAGAAACAACAGAAAATTGAACACGAGAGTAAATCTGAAAAACTTAATCATCTATTCTATTAAAACATAAGCACATTTAGTACTTATATCCAAACACTCCTAAAGTTATTTTAATAATATTTTATTTTAATTTTATATTTAATATCCGAAAATTAGTTATTAATTTATATATTTTTAGATTTCCTAAAATCTAGGTCATCTTTAATTTTAATTTCAAATTATTAGAAATTTAATTAAATTTAGTTACAAAAATTTGCATTCAATTTAATTTAAATTCAAAAAATTCAAAAAAATTATAATTAAATTCTATTACGAAAATTTAGATAATAATTTTAATATTTTAGAATTTCTTAAATACAGGAAAAATTTAATTTTAATTTTTAAATTTAAAAAATATTTTTATAAAAATGCATAGTAAATAAATATTTTATTGTATTTTATCATAAACAATCGGTTTAAAATATCAAATATTTGAGATTAATAAATATTTATATTATACAATAATATGATCGAGCTGATTAGAGTTATATATATATATATTTAAGGTCCATGAGTTAATTTATTAAAACATGTAAGATATTAAGATGATTTGAGACAATTAAACTAACAGGTTAGCCCGTTTATTTATATATATATATATTTTTTTTTTTTAATAGCACAATATAGTAAATAAATGTTTTCTTATATTTTTTCATAATTAATTGGTCCAAATAATATTAGTAAATATTTATAGGGTTATACAATTATAATTATAGTCTTATTAAAAATGATTTAAGAAAACTAAACGAATAGATTAGAAAATTCATAGATATATAGATTGTTTATATGTAAATCTAAATTCACATAATAACAAAGTTTATAATTAACATTAGATCAATGTATACTTAATTAACGTATACTCTTATTCTACTAATATACAAATTTTATTGTTGAAAATTAAAATATGATAACAATTTTTTGATTTGAAAAAATAAATAACAAAAATAAATTATATCTAAACAAAAAAGATAAATGCAAATTATATCAGAAATAAAAAATAAAACATTCCCGTGCGGACGCACGGGGTTAAAATCTAGTTTTTCATTACAACAGCAACAACCACTTAGGGAATAAACTATCATTTTTAAGGACAATATAAGTGAATTTTCTCGAGTGTGTTACTTTTTAGGGGACTTTTTGAAAAATAATACCTCTCAAAGACAGTTTTTTAGTTTGGTGGACTTTTTCCACTGTTTTGCCACTATGCAACTAATGAAAGAACCATAATACCCCTGTGTGATATTGTGTATGCGATGACTTAGGTAAGAGTTTATTACTGATGTTGGACTAGTAAAATAAAAAAAACACCCTACTGTTAAATATACAGCTGTCACCGTCGAGACATTTTTTCCGGCGAGAAATTAACTCTCTTAAAGTCTTTTTCGTCAATACTTCACGCAATGGCAGGTCATTAATCATGAACTCAATGAATCTATATGTTTGGCTACTGAGAATCGTTCCGTCGAGTTTACTTTCTTTTTTTGGTGAGAAATTTTTGGTCTGTCTGCAATTGTTAAAGATTCTCTTTTGTGTGTTCAAGCAAACAATAGTTTATCCCGAAGATTGTTTGCTTCCGGACAATATCCTACCCGTCGATTGAACATCTATTCGAAACCTACCGATACTCTAACGCTTGTTCATGAGGCTTTACGAGGTACGGCTGAGTTCGAGTTAATTAGAAAGTCCTGTTTCGGGAGGTTTTACGACATCCCTGTAATTAGGGCACCTATTTCTTGCAAACTTGTCCACGCCTTACTGTGCCGGCAGTTAGTCACAAAGAGAAAGTACGAAATGTGGCAGTTTTCGGTGGATATCCTATCAGGTTTTCGCTTAAGGAATTTGAAAATGAGACAGTGCTTCCATGTGGGGAGTTTGGGGAAGACTACAATCCTGATTCAGTATTTCAAAATGAAGCATTAGGTGCAGATGCATATTGGAGGAAGCTTATAAGAGATGATAAGAGAACTACATGTGCGGATATAGCCGAGATGTTGAAGACGGGTAAAAACATGAGTGGTGGGCGAAAGCTGCGTCTTGTTCTCATTCTGATAGTTGAGTGTGTTTTAATAGCCAGAAATCAGATACACCAGCCAACGCCTAGATATGTTAGACTTGTTGACGACATTGACGCGTTTTGTAATTTTCCATGGGGCAGAGAGGCTTTTTTGGTGACAATAGCTTCTATGACACCTGCACGTAAAACTTTTAAGAAAACGGAAGACCCCGTTGCGCATTTCGTCCAACAGTTGAAACAAGAGACGTATAGGATGCAAGGATTTCCTTTGGTTCTACTACTTGTGGCATTGAGAATGGTACCTGGACTGTTGGCCAAGCTTCAGGAAGCACCAGATACCCCAAGATTGCTTGATTTGAACACAATGGGATTGTCAAAGCACTCTGCTTTGACAATGAACCAGGTGCATGATGCTGAGTCCGATGAAAATGTAAGTGTATCCCTTTCATGAAGCAGTTAATTTTGGATGTTTCTAGGTTAAATTTCCTGATTCGAGGTTATTATTTGGTAAGCATAGTTGGTCGTCCATTCAAACATTGGTAATGATTATGAATCTTATGATGGTTGGGGTGAGTGGGATGATGAAGTACGCGATCGCAAAGTTTTGTATATGGTGGAGTTGTTAAAGATAAGCCACAAGTTCAAGATAACAGATTGGCCTGGAGGCGACACGTCTATCCCTTTAACGAGTACTGAGCCCGATGTCCCAAAAGTGAGTCATAGGATTCATCTGATTGAAAGGCGGGGATTGAAGATATGCAACTCATTGAGTGACGAAACAGTGGGGATCATAGTAGGAGTACAGCAATTTTGTCTAGTGCCCCAGAAGACCCTGATGAGCGTGAGAAGTGGCTTATCGATCAAATTTTCAGGCTAACAGACAAGACGGCAAAGCTGGAGAATATTGTAGCGATGCCAGCTGGTGTAGGAGTTAATAGGAGGCAGCGTACACAAAATGTTCGAAAGGCTTCTAGGAAGAAAAAAAAAAGATGTAGGCTCTGAAGAAGGGTCAAATAATCTAAGTGATCATGATGTTTGGATGGAAGATCCTTGTGCTAAAAAAACTCCAATAAAACAATGCGGTCTTGATGAAGAGGTAAGTGGATAATCTATGTGGTGTTGTACTCTTACATAACATGGTAATTAATGGATTTAAAACTCTTCGGCAGGTGAGACGCAATAAAGCAGTCTCCATCGTTCATGATGCCGATGTAAGTTTCCTTATTGACTTTTTTATATTAAAGTCTAAATAATATGTTTTTAATGACTAAATTTTGATATAGTTTTTGCCGGCAGATGTTGCTATGGATGTTGATGATGACGATGGTGCATTTGTAAGTATTCTTCTGATCAAGTAATGACTATTGAGAACATAAATATCATGCTAATAAAATGCTTTTTATTTTATTTTTTTAAGTCTCCTCCCCTGAACTAGATTGGTTCCATGCTTAATAAGGTGAATTACCCTGGTCTTTTTTTTATCTTATGACTTATACATTTCGTTGTTTACATGGTAAAGAATTTTAAGGCCACTTCAAAGTATGTAAGAGATTGTTGTAGGGTAAAGGAATCTGCCAAGTTTCTGCAGACTGTGATTATGGACTTATAAGATCTATTTGTAAGGATCTTGATGAATTCCAGGTATGTTAATTCCGGATTAGATCTCTCGTAGTATTACAGTGTTAAGGATCTTGATGCATTGTTGTGAGATCCTCGAATAAATAGATTTGTATTAATGCATTCATGTACTCTGATGGAGTATTAGTACTGTATAGATGTTTGCATCCATTCCTTGTATCCATTATGGTTAGTTGCGAAGTTCATTTGTTAACCATAAGTCATTAGTAATATGGTTATTGTAACCAACGTTTTACAATTGACCATAATAAAAACTGTAAATGGATGAAGTCCAGTTCGAGATTTCTATAAGGCATATTCAGTGGACCTATATGGATCCATAAACTTATCGTATATTGCTGGCGGAAATAATATCGTATATGTTACAGGACAAAGAGAGAAGCAGTAATATATGTAATGATTGGATTAGTGGAAACCGGGATGAAGAAGTTTTGGCCAATTCCAGTTCTGAAATGGTACGTAGATGTTGAACTTTTATTATAATTAAATATATCAATTACTAAATGGACTGATGTATTCAGGTAGTAACTAAACCAAGTAACGGTAGTGGTGTATTTCAAAGATATGTAAGTAATTGTATATAGTTATATATTGTATTGTGCTTAAATATTTGTTTGTATGTTTATTATCATAGTTGTGCTTTCCGACGCTATGATACGTTCGGGCGGATTTCCTTATTGACTTTTTTATTCGAATTCCTTATTGCTTTTCGATGCTTTCCGAATGTGAATTAAATTGTTAGCTTAGCTATATGATAAATAATTAATAATAATCTTGATTTCATTGATTAGTATTATAGGACTGTCAATCGAATGTGGAGGGAAATTGTATCGGAGAACGAATGGCCACGAAATCTGTAGGAGCGTTTATTGTAAAAATGGTACGGCGAAGGGCTGACGATATTTTGTCAAAGGTTGATCCCACAGTATTCCGTGCTGTCGTCGACGCGCTGTAACACCCTGAAAATATGTAAGTGATCACTTTCATTAACTTTATGATGATATGTAAATCTTACATATGAGAGTATGCAGGCAGTACGGATTGGATGGTTATCCTTCGTTTGACAACGATTTTTTTCTAATGCTCGCTGATGAACATAAGCCTCTTAGCACGAGTACAAGTTTTTTTCACTAATGTGATCCATGTTTATTGTTTTTGATATAGAAAAATTATTGTATATATAATTTGGTTAAATGGGATTGTGTTCGGTTCAGGCAATAGAAAAGATGATGTATTACCTTGGTCGGAGACATTGTAAGCATATGAGATGGGAGAATAGTCTGTTCGCTGCACCGTGGTTAATTGAACATATAGTTGGTAAGTATAGATCTTTCAAGGCGATGAAGAACAAAGCTGCATACCGATGGGACAAGCAAATAGTAGATTTCGTACAGAAAGAAGGTAATGCGTGGTTGACCGACGTAAACACAATATACGTCCCTATGCTGTGGGGTGAAATGCATTGGGTAGGTTTGGTGATCGATTTGACTCTATGGAATGTTCAGATTATAGATCCAAACTCTGGCCTTGTCAATGACAAAAAAAAATGCTGGAGTATATGAATCCTGTGCTATCAGCGATTCCACGTATTGTAAGAAACCTCTGCCCCGGGCCGCAGACTCAATCTCGAGGATTAGATCCTTTTTCTTGGCAAAGAATAAGTGAACCTGATGTTGATGTTATTGTCGAGGACTCCGGACCTGTTACGCTGAAATTCCTGGAGCTATATTTGCATGCATACAATTGTGCGGCTGTAAAGTCTACTACTGTTGCTGAGATTCAAAATGGGTATGTTGTCGACATATACCAAGAACTGGTGATGCCAAGACAGTCGAATTGACTTATAATATATTATACATATGAAATGTTTTCTAAAGTGATGTAGAGACAATAAATTTGCTGTGAAAGATGTTATGATGCCAAACTATTGAATTTATGTTTTATCTTTTGGGAATAATTTTGTTCGTCTTTGCATTAAAATCATTTTCAACAGTCGTTATAATCCATAATCATTTGATTAAATGGATTACATTTTGTGTTCCAAATTATGTAGACAGAAACTGTCTTAACAAAAGTTGAAAACGATAAGTTTTCGCAACTTTATTAAAATCAGGAGTGAGTTTATTATTAAGTACACGTTAACATGATAGGCTTACCTAGACATGTTGGTAAAAAGATTAGAAAAGTACACATATATATTGTATTTTTGAATTGAACAAATATATATATTGTTTTGTGAACAACACTAATTAGGCTAATCGAGAACTAAAAATGGCATTCATCGCAACTATATTCACCTAGGCTAAGTGGACAAAATTGGTATAAGGTATAGTGGATAACAAAGATGTTAAGGAATGTAAATTTTATTAGACAATAACTGTGTTTAATAAACAGAGTAGGGAGACATAAATGTTTATTTTAGAACTCTAATTTGGCCATTCTAATACAACTCTGGCATAATATCGCAAAAAATTCTTGTCTCGTACACCCAGAAACAAGTGTCACATGGACGATTGATAACTAAGAGTTTTCAAGGCTCTTTGTAGAGGTTATCAATCCCCTGTCTTGTAGTACAAGGGGTTTCTCAATCCATATGTGGTGTTAGACACTAAACTATGTGATCAGGTTCTTAATTCAAGCAAACAAGTGTGGTTTTGATTAACTAATGACAACTACAAACTTAAAAATAAGATAAATGACTAAAGAAGTGATCAAACAAAGAACTAAACAAATGACAAGTGATGAGAATGTATGTATGATGATGAGAAAGGTCTTAGACATGATAGTGGATTAGGGTGCCTTCAGTGATAAACTAGTGAGCTAATGAACCATATGATCAAGCAAACCATTCAACTTAAACATTATTGATTAAGCTAATCCTCTCATGAAGGTATCAACTTCTATGCTAAAACAGCTTCTAACCTAATCATCATTAGTGAAACATGAATCAGCAAGCATTAATAACCAGTTTAATCTGTCATTTAAGCATATAAACAATCATTTCCATGATGAATAACACTTAAACCTCTAACAACCTTGGTTCAGGCATTTCATCAAACACTTTTGGTGCATGAAATACCCAGAATCTAGACCACATATGATGTGTATGGATCTAGCATTAAGAACAGGTTGTAGAGAATGGAATATGCATGATCTAACCCCTAAGCTCACTAATCTATCACTTAAGCACCCTAATCTATATATCTAAGACCTTAATATGGAGATTACTCACTAATCATGATCAACACACTAGATCCTTTGCAAGATGTGTTGTTAATCATGATTAGAAGTGTATAGATGAAGAGATAGATGATAGATTTAGAAGAAAGCAGCTTTAAACACAAAGATCTCTTAAACTCTCTTGATTAAACACTCAATAATCGATATTTCTCTTCTTAGTGGAGTCTTTTCACAAAAGAGGCAAGAGACAAAGGGAATAAAGCTTAGTTCTTTAGGAAAAAAACCCTAAAAACTATTTATATCTCTCTAAAAACGAACCGGGTCAGCCCGGAACAAACCGGGTCCTGACCCGGCTTTAATGGATAAAGTGGAAATCCTGCGGGTTGGTCCAGTATCTCTCAGGTCGCATGCCCAAGTCGCAGTAGATGAAGAACTTGTCTTGTGAGACTTAAATCGCATTGTCTTAGCCACACGCCCAAGTAGGAGTGTTTTGCGAGTCTTTGTGCGGCTTAATCTTCTTCATCTTCAACTCGCAGGACCAAGGCGGTTTCTGGGGAATGTACATGTGTGCGGGTTGATCTCCATTACACACAGGTCGCAGGCTCAAGTCGGAGTAGATTGCGAGTGATCGTGCGGCTTAGTTCCAGGCGTGGCCAACTCGCATGCCTAAGTCGCACGATTGTGGACTTAGCGTTTTCCTTGCTCGGGAGCCTCAGACCTCATCTAGTGATAGCTTACCCGCACTTCTCAACTCGCAGCATCAACTTCCAGGCATTCATCTTCAGGCCTGCGAGTTAACCAGGTCGCAAGACTATCTCGCAGCATTCAGAGCAGCTTGGACCACTTCGCATTCCGGAAGGCTTAACTTCTAGGATATTGGTCCGAATTGTGTGATTCCAGTTGCAGAGGACATAAGACTCATATATCTTCAACTTTTGTGAAGGAACCTTCGGTTCTTGGGAAGTGGAAGGTTTCCTGGAGGGCTCATCTTCGCAGTGCATCTACACGATCAGAGAGAGGCGTCTAGACATGTGTTCATTCCGGAAACTTTATCTTCTTACTCATAGCTCCGAATTGAATGATATTGGACGTTCTGGAAAGAGGACTCAAATATCTCTGATTCTCATGAAGGCCCCGTAAACTGAATCGGCCTGGAAGTGCACCGTCCTTCGCATTATTCGGAGCTCATCGGGTCGGTCCAAAATGGCAGCGAGACAGGAGTTCCTTCCGACGAGCTTAACTCTCTGCTCAAGTGTCCGAATTCCATGATTCTACTTGCTCTGGAACCGTGATCCAATCCTCGCCAACTTTGATGAAGCACCCGACGACTGAATCGGACCGGAAGGTTCTCCGGACAGGAGATTTTGGAAACGTGTCTGCACCCGGAGATTTTGGCCGAGAGATTCATTAGCCGGTATGCGTTTTGGCCGATAAAATCCACCCGCGGTACATGAGAATGGCCGAGAAAAACCTTCCTGGCACGCGAGAATGGCTGAGAACCTCCTTTCAAGCTTTGATCACCATTTCTTTTCCTGGATTCATCTTTTCAGCTCCAAATAGCTCCAATTTTACCTGGTAAACACTCAAAACATGCAAAGACTCATTGGGACCTAATGCAACTCCTAAGTTCTAAAACAAACCCTAAGGACCTAAAATGCATGAAATAAAACATGATTTGGAATGAAATATGCAAACTAAATGATGCAAATTATGAACATATCAACTCCCCCACACTTGTCCTTTGCTTGTCCTCAAGCAAACAAGAACAAATGAGAGAGAGAGGTTGAATGCATGGGAGTTCACATTTCCTTTTTGAGAGAAGTGATCACAATGAGAATTCAAGTTCATGCCCAATTATGCAATGCAAAGCCATACTCAGATATATATCAACTCAGCAAGGAATCTCCACAAGTTATTCTCTCTCTCAACTCTTTCACATTCATTAAGCTTTTATCAGGTGAATCTCATGATGCAATGTTTAAACAAGCTGGCTTAGCTAGGGAGAGGCTATGAGATTAAAATGATCTCATCAGTGTTCAAGCGGGTTTAATGCAGCAAAGGGATCTCTCTATGAATGATCAAATTTTGGCAGAATGCTAAAGGTAAAAAGCAACCTATGCATACAAGGGCAAAGACTCATCACACCCCATCCTCTACTCAAAGCTTTCTCACTTGCTCACTCTCTCAAGAACCTCACTTTTCACACTTATCTTCCTCTCACTAGGGGACTTTTCACTTTCACTCTCAAGTCTTGGAGTTCAAACTTTACACAGCTCTTTTTCTTTTGCAACCTCTAGCCTCTTTTTTCTTTCTTTTCAAAACATTTGAGCATTTTGACTTCTTTTCTTTTCTTTTTACTTAGAGGCTAGACTCTTTCTTTTCAACACACCAGAGCTCACTTTCTTTAACTCAAAACTCCAAGACTGATTTCTTTTTCTTTCATTCCCCTAGCTATTTCCACTCTCTCTTTTCCACTCATCTCACCTTTTTCCAGTCACCAACAAGTCTTTTCCCCCACACTTACTCCTCGCCAATACTCTCAGTTCCTTGATGTTGGAACACAGCACTCAATGAGACCTGCCCTTGTCGCTCTAAACCTAACACTTTCTGCTAAGTTTGATCCAAGGTGGCCTTTCAATTCACACACAAACATTGGCTTGAAAAAAGGATGGGTTCAAGGTGAGGGAACTGATCCATGATGCGGATTCAGCTACTTGAGCTAAGGAAAAAGGGTGGTGAAAACAATGGTTCTAGCTCAAGTATGTATATCGGTATCCACAAGCTTTTTCAAACAATGCATCACAAGATATTTTCAAGTCAAGTTCAAGGTTCTCACTTAACTAGAGTTGAGTTTAATTCAAACTTGCTTCTCAGATTCAGATCATTTCAGACTTTGCAAGCACAGAAAAAGATTCACAAGCATATTCAATTCAAGTTCTCAAAGTGATGTACTCTCTAGAATACCTATCATTACTCCCTGCAAGATGCAACCTACATGAATATGCAATCTAGACTCAATACTAAAAATGAGAATGCAACTAATGATCATTTTTTTTGTGAAAATTTTCTGATTTTTCCATTTTTTTGGTTTTTATATGCACTTAGATGAGACTACATGAATATGCAACTAGAATGTGACTCAAGACTCAAAGTGTAAAATAAGAAAAGAGAAAACATGATTAGTAAAGGATGAAACTCCTCCCCCACACTTAAATAACACAGTCCCTTGTGTTATAAAAGCATAAGAAAGGAGTGAAAACAAAACAAACAAGTAAAATGCAAAAAGAAAAAGAAAATCTACATGCATATTACAAGGTTTGGAGTGTTACCTAGGAGCTGTGGAAGTCAGACCCCAATGAGTAAGAGGGGTTTGAAGTGTGACCGGATGGTGTCTCCCAAGAATGATGGCTTGCCTCATCAGACCCGTCGTCAAGATCCACCCAAGTTGTGCCATATGTGACCAGGGCTGTGCAGTTCATGGAACTCTCTCCAACTTCCTCTCTGTTCCTTGGTGAAACTGGTGTTGCAGACCCACCTTTGCAAGGGTTTTCAAGCTTCTTAATCCTCTTCTTCATCTCCTTGATGCACTTGGACATCTTGTGGATGGTTTTGTCTTGGTACTTGCACCATTGTTGGAGAATACCAATCTTTTGTTGAGCTCTGAACCCTGAAGTGCCTGGTTCCTCCCAGTTGTAATCATCAAAGTGGTATCTGTTTCCACCAAAACGTTTTTGAGGTGGAGGCAGATCAGCATCTTGAGCACCAGCAGCACTTGTGGTAGCATCTTCAGCGGTTGCTCTCTTTCCCTTGGAGGCTTCTTCTCTGCAAGCTTGCTTGTATGTGAGGATTGGTGGATCAGTTTGGACATTGTACAGCTCTTCCTTCAGCAAGAAGAAGTGAATGTTCCTCTTAACTTGGACTGTGGTGATGGAGGGATTGGGCAGGAGAGTTTGTGCTGGTTCACTGATGAGAGTCTTGAAGTTGTATACTACCTTGGTACCCACTCTTCCTTGGAGGAAGCCAATCTTATATAAATGTGCTTCATTAATCAGATCAAACCTTGCCTTGTTCTCCTTGAATCTGTACCCCTTGGCCTTCAAGATCTTTGTTACTTCCCATCCATGGGTCAGTTTTGCATCTTGCTTTGTAGAACCCCAAATGCAATTTTTGTAGAACATCAAAGACCTTGCTAATTGAGAGGCAAAGCAAAGTGGGTAACCATACCCTTCATAGGGCTCCCCATCTTCATGAGTTGGCATCAGCTGTTTCAGCCCCACACCAAGAAGCATCAGATCTCATTTGTGAACTCTTCTAACATCAATTTTGAAGTAGAAGCTGTGAGAGAGAATCTTGTGTACATATCTCAGCACTGGATTCCTTATCCAAGAGGACTTAGCTGTTCCAGCTGTGTACTTCCCAGAAGCAATTGATCTCCATAGAAGTTGAACCTCATCTTTTCTGAGATTGACCTGGTTGGAGAGATGAACATTTCTAGGTGTTGAAAACCCAAAAATCTCATTCAATTCTCTGAATGACACTGAATAGTCCTTTCCTTTCACAGTAAACTCCACATGTCCAAGTCCATCTCCTTGAAGAATTCTTGAATCCCTTGGGTAGTAAATGAAAGCTTCAAAGGAAGCCAAGAACTCTTGAGACTCCTCTTCATAAGCGATCTCTCTCATCTCCAAAAGTGACTCAATACCCATGTTCCCAAGCAAAGTTTTGACATCTTCATAGATGCCAATCTTCTTCAGAAAGTCCACATCAGGGAACCTCCCTTGCTGGATCTCTATCTGTTGAAACTTAGCCAGATAATCAAGTGTTTCTGGTTCAGTTTTCTTGAACCTCTTTGATCCCTCTTCAATGGTGCCTTGTGAACCACCAGCTGAGCTGCTTGAGTCACTTTCAGTCTGTTCACTCTCAGATACCACAGCCAACTGTTTCCCTTTCTTCTTGGAACCAGAAGCAACCACCAAAGCTTTCCCTTCATGCCTTGTCCTTTTTGGCGCTGGATCACATTTTCCTTGCTTTGTGGTATTCTTTGCTCCTTGACCTTTTTCTCTTGGCTGTGAAGACCCTGAGACCAAACCCTTGCCCTTGGATGCAGTGCCCTTCTTCTTGGCCAGAGAGTTGGTTCTTTCAGTCATCTGCCAAGAGATTCTCAAAAACAATGTTAGTACAAGAACAAGCTTCACAAAATTCTCCAAAATTTTGAAAAAAATTTGTTGCAAGAATCGATTTTAAAACCACATGAACAGGTTTCGCAAGCCAAGCATCAATCCAATAAGTTCATAGCAATGCAAAAACAAGAGTGCAAAGCAAGGACTCAGCAAGAAACTAATTCATTTCTTTTTTTTTTTAAAAAAAATCGATTTTTCTCATGAATTTCTTGCAACAATTTTCAAAACTCAAGAACAAGGAATTACCAACAAAGTGCTCTGTTTTCCAAGACTATCTAGCACCCTAACATTTATAAAAATAATTCCAAGGTCTAAAACAACCTATCAAAATCGATTCCACACCTTGAAGTTCAAAAATCACCATTGAAGAACATGGAAAAAGGTGAATTTTAACAGAATGAAATACCTTGGGATTAAGATGCGACGAGCTCGAAATGCAATCAGGATGATGTTAACAACTCAAAAACGAGCTCAGAGCACATTGAATCAACAAATTTGGTGGAGAAATGAGAGAGATATGATGAAAACAATGGAGAGAAATGAGAGAAAGAGTTGCAAACTCGGGTTTATGGTGAGGAAGAGAGAGTGTGGGACAGGGTCAAGCCTTTGGACTGGTGGTCAATAGATCTATTTTGACCAGTCAAGGCTTTGACCCGTCCTTTTCTCGTTGACCGGCCTCTTTTCTCTCCTTGTGCGACCGAGACCGTCGGGATCGAGCCGCAAGACCGTCTCGGTGTAGAACCGGAAATGTTTTTGTGCGACCTGGTCACTCTCTTTCTATCCCGCACGACCATCCTGCAGTAAAGATGCTAAGCTCGGTTTGATCTTTCCTCATTGCTGCGACCTAGTTCCATTGTGCCCAGCTGGCACGACCAAGTCGGAGTGATTTGCGAACATGTGTGCGGGTTAGCTTCTTTGTTCCCAGGTCGCATGACCATCCCGCAAGATTTGTGACTTAGACAACTCGGGCATTCTTCGTTTGCTGCGGCCTAGCCTCCATGCTTCCCAGGTAGCACGCCCGACCTGGAGTGAATTGCGAGTGGACGTGCGGGTTAAACTCCTTTGTTCCCAGGTAGCATGACTAAGGCGCACACTCTCAACACTTAGGCGTCTCAGCATCCTCTTCATTTTGTGCAGCCTGGTCCTTATGCTTTCCAGGTAGCACGCCCAACTCGGAGTAATTTGCGAGTCTTCATACGGGTTAGCTTCCTTGGGTTTCAGGCCGCAGCACCAGGTCGCAAAGTTTGGGACTTAGAACCCTTGGCCTTTCTTCATTTGTATGCGGCCTGGCTCCTCTGTTCCTAGCCAGCACGCCTAACCCGGAGTGATTTGCGAGTCTTCATGCGGCCTGGACTCCTCTCTTCTAACCCGCAGCACCAGCTAGCACAACCTTGGACTTAGATATTTTGGACTTCTTCTGTTTGGTGCGGCCTAGTCTTCTTTCTTCCCAGGTCGCAGGCCCAACTCGGAGTGAATTGCGAGTGGACGTGCGGGTTAAACTCTTGGACATCAGCTAGCACACCCAACCCGCAGGATTTTCCACTTAGTCACCTTGGCCCCTTCTTCTCCTTTGTGCGGCTTGGTCCTCTTTCACCAAGTAGCACGCCCAGGCCGGTGTAAATTACGAGTCCTGCTGCGGCCTGGGCTCTTCTCGATCTAAACCGCACACCTAGGTAGCACTGAGGCGTTCTCCAAGTTTTTCAGGCCCTAAACACTTCTCTCAGCCCTCTCACATGCTCCATTCCATTCATCACTGAGCTATGTCTTCCAAAAATCACCTAGAACCTGAAACCAACTCACAAAATCCATCAAAAATTTCTAAAACATAAAAGAAAAGAAAAGAAATAAAAGAACTATGTACAAAGATAAGCTTGGGGTGTCTCCCAAGAGCACTTTGTTTAAAGTCTCTAAGTTTGACTTTGGAAACCTGTTTAACAGGCTGGTGGTGGATCAAGAAGGGGAACTGATGTAGCTTCCTCCTTCCCTTGTGAAACTAAGTAATACTTGATTCTTTGGCCATTTACCACAAACTCTTGACCATTCTTCCCTTCTAACACGACAGCTCCATATGGTCTCACCTCAAGAACTTTAAAGGGACCAGACCATCTAGACTTAAGTTTTCCTGGAAACAACTTAAGCCTAGAGTTGAACAGCAACACTAGATCTCCTTCCTTGAACTCCCTTTTCAGAATCTTTTGGTCATGCAGAGCCTTGGTCTTTTCTTTATAAATCTTTGAACTCTCAAAAGCCCCAAGTCTTATCTCTTCAAGTTCATGGAGTTGAATGACCCTCTTCTCTTGAGCTGTCTTGATATCAAAGTTAAGCAGCTTCACAGCCCACAAAGTCTTGTACTCCAACTCAACAGGAAGGTGGCAGCTCTTCCCATATAGCAGATTGAAAGGTGATGTCCCAATTGGAGTTTTTAAGGCAGTTCTATAAGCCCACAATGCATCATCTAGCCTTTTGCTCCAATCTTTTCTGCTTGAGCTAACAGTCCTCTCAAGAATGGCCTTGATCTGTCTATTAGATACTTCAACCTGGCCACTAGTTTGAGGATGATAAGGAGTAGCTACCTTGTGTTTCACTCCATGCTTTCTCAGCAATCCTTCCAAAGTCTTGTTCACAAAATGAGATCCTCCATCAGATATAACAACCCTTGGAACTCCAAATCTTGGGAAGATAATGCTCTTGAACAACTTCACTACTACCTTGGAATCATTGGTAGGGGAAGCAATGGCCTCAACCCACTTGGACACATAGTCCACAGCAACAAGTATATACTGATTCCCATAGGATGAAATGAAGGGTCCCATGAAGTCAACTCCCCAGCAATCAAACATTTCAACTTCAAGAATTGGATTTTGAGGCATCTCACTCCTCTTTGATATGTTCCCATGCCTCTGACAGGCATCACATGCTGAAACAACTAACTGAGCATCTTTGAACATTGTGGGCCACCAAAACCCACTCTGAAGAACGTTTGCCACAGTCTTGAATGCTCCCATGTGACCCCCAAAAGCTGAACCATGACACTCTTGCAACACAGGCTGCATCTCCTCCTCAGCAAGACACCTTCTATACAGCTGATCTTTGTTCAGGATATAGAGGTAGGGCTCATCCCAATGGTATCTTTGAAATTCTCTGAAGAACTTCTTCCTGTGGTAAGCATCTAATTCAGGTGGTTCCACTCCACAAGCAAGATAGTTCACAATGTCTGCAAACCAAGGCATCCTCCTCTCTTGAATGCTGTCTACTTCTTCAAACTCCAAATAAGAATGGAGCACCATCAGTGATTCCTCAGGAAGACTGTCATTAAGAGGCACTTCAGAGTCAATTCTCAGCCTAGAGAGATGGCCTGCAGCTCCATTCTCTATACCCTTTTTATCTTGTACTTCCATATCAAATTCCTGAAGTAGAAGAACCCATCTTAACAGTCTTGGCTTGGCATCTTTCTTGGTCATCAGATACCTGAGGGCTGCATGATCAGTATATACAATGACTTTTGATCCCACCAGGTAGCTTCTGAATTTATCAAAGGCAAAGACTATTGCCAGCATTTCCTTCTCAGTAGTAGCATACTTCTCTTGTGCAGAGTCAAGTGTTCTACTGGCATAGTAGATAACATGTAGCTTCTTGTCTTTTCTTTGCCCAAGAACTGCTCCAACAGCAAAATCAGATGCATCTGTTATAACCTCAAAAGGAAGGGACCAATCTGGTGCCTGGACTATTGGTGCACTGACTAATGCATCCTTGATCATCTTGAAGGCCTCTTCACATTCAGCATCAAAGATGAATTCTACTTCTTTACACAACAGTCTTGTCGAGGGTCTGGCTATTCTTGAGAAGTCTTTGATAAATCTTCTGTAAAACCCTGCATGCCCAAGGAAACTCCTTATCCCTTTAACTGAAGTGGGGGTTTGCAGATTCACCATTACTTCCACTTTTGCTCTGTCAACCTCTATGCCCTTCTCAGATATCTTGTGCCCAAGAACTATTCCTTCCTGCACCATGAAGTGGCATTTCTCCCAGTTCAACACCAAGTTATGCTGCTCACATCTCTCCAAGACCTGTGGCAAATTAGAGAGACAATCCGAGAAGGAGGAGCCATAGACACTAAAATCATCCATGAACACCTCCACCTTCTCTTCAATGATGTCAGAGAAGATATGCATCATGCAACGTTGAAATGTGGTAGGGGCATTACAGAGACCAAAAGGCATTCGCCTGTATGCAAATGTGCCATAAGGGCATGTGAATGTTGTTTTCTCTTGATCTCGGGGATCTATGGGAATTTGGAAGAACCCCGAGTACCCATCGAGAAAACAAAAGAAGGGGTGGTTTGCAAGCCTCTCTAACATCTGATCAATGAAAGGAAAAGGAAAATGATCCTTCCTAGAGGCTGCATTGAGCTTTCTATAGTCTATACCTGTGACAGTCCTAGTAGCTATAAGCTCATCCTTCTCGTTTTTAACCACTGTGATCCTACCCTTCTTGGGCACAACATGAACAGGAGACACCCATCTTGAGTCAGAGATTGGGTAAATTATCCCTGCCTCAAGAAGTTTTAGTATCTCCTTCTTAACCACTTCCTTAAGGTTGGGGTTAAGTCGTCGTTGATGCTCAATAGAGGACATAGATTGGTCCTCTAGGTGGATCCTGTGGGTGCAAATGTCAGGAGAGATCCCTCTAATATCAGCCAAAGAATATCATATGGCTCTCCTGAACTTTCTTATCTCACTAAGCAATGCACTCTCTTGATGCTCTAATAAGCTATCATTGATGATTACTGGATATGTGGAGTTTAAGCCCAAGAAAGCATCCCTGAGCCCTGTTGGTAGAGGCTTGAGCTCCACAGGGGGTGCATCAGCCTCATTCCAATCCTTGTCCAAGCTGCATTGGCTCATTTCTGCTCCTTTGATAGCCAAGACCTCAGAGCCACTTTGTTCCAGTTCCAAAAACCTTGTCTCAGGACCCAGCTCTCTAGCATTGTCCAAATACAACTTGTACCCTTCACTTGCTTCTGCTAAGAGCACATTGTCTCCTTGTTCTTGAGTTAGAGCAGTTTGAAGAGGATCCTCAGTGTTCAGCTCCTCAAGCAACTCATCAGCCAACTGATCCATTGTCTCCACATAGAAACATTGACCTTCAATGGTGGGTTTCTTCATCATCTCATTCACATCAAACTTGAGCTTTTCAGACCCAAGTTGAAGCTCTATTATCCCACCTCTCACGTCAATTATGGCTCCTGCAGTGGCCAAGAATGGCCTGCCCAAGATAAAAGGATCAACTGGTTCCTCATCCATTTCCAGCACAACAAAATATGTTGGAACCTCAAAACCACCTATCTTAACAGGTAGATCTTCCAACATACCAACATGCAATCTAACTGATCTATCTGCAAGGATAAGAGAGATCCTTGCAGGTTTGAAGACTCTAAATCCCAGCTTCTTTGCTATGGAGAATGGCATCAAGCTGACTGATGCTCCTAGATCACAAAGACATCCAGAAAATAGAAGAGGTCCAATAGCACAAGGGAGTGTGAAACTCCCTGGATCAGTCAACTTTCTTGGAATGGACTTCTTCTGAATGATAGCACTGCATTCATGACTTAGTACCACCATGCCTTGAAGCTCTTTAGTCTTGTTCAGAATGGCATCCTTCAAGAACTTCCCCATCTTTGGCATCATTAAGAATGCATCAATGAGAGGCATAGTGAGTGGTGTCTCATTGAGTGCCTTCTCAAATACAGCTCTTGCCTTGTCCACAAGTTGCTTCTTAAATCTCCCTGGAAATGGGAGCTTGGGTTGGTATGGAGGTGGTGGCACATATACCTTTTCTGGTTCAGGTTCCTTTGCTACCTCTTTACCCTTTTCCTTCCTTGGTCTCTCAGCAACTTGATCATCTTTTAAGACTGCCTCCCCCTCAGTTTGATCATTGTCCTCAATGATCACATTATTGTTCTCAATACCAGGTAACTCCTTTCCACTCCTCAGTGTAATGGCCTTAGCATATTCCTTGGGGTTGGGTTCTGGTTTTCCAGGTAGGTGACCTTGGTTCCTTGAGCTTGAGGCCTGGTTCTGCTTTAGTTCCTTGATTTCCTGCTGCATGGCTGTATTCTGGCTTGCAAAGATCTGTTGACCCTGAAGTAGTTGTTGCAGAATACCAACCATATCTGTCCCCATCTGTGGCTGCTGCTGAACCATTGGTGGCTGAAACTGTTGTTGAACCAGCGCCTGCTGTTGAAACTGTGGTGGACCAAACCCTGGTGGTGCCCTTTTGCTGTTGCTGTGAACTGAAACCAGTACCCTGAAATGGTTGCTGTTGCTGACCAAAACCTTGATTCTGAGCAAACTGATTTTTGGGTTGAAAAGACCCTTGAAAATTGTTCTTGGGAACAAAGTTCTGTGGAGCTTTAGAATTGGGATAGACCTGGTCTTGTGGGTTAGCTACATTGGTGTTCTTATAGGAAAGGTTTGGATTGGCATTACCATACTGATATCTCTGGAACCTCTGATTCCCAATGTAGTTAAGCTCCTCCTGGGTAAGACTTTCTTCACTTATGTTCTCAAAGATTTGAGAAGGTTCCTCATACTCTCCAACAAAAGGCATTGGCTTCTGAGTGGTGAATTTCAACTTGTCCAATTCACTCCTCAACTCCTTTACTTCTCTGCTGAGCCTCTGTTTTGAGCTTGAACCTTCAGATCTATTTGATCTGTCATAGTCTTCACCATAAGTATCATTGCTCATTGCTAAGTTCTCCACTAGCTCTAAAGCAGCATGTATCTCCTTTCCCAGAAAGTTCCCATTGGAAGCAGTATCTAGCTGGTTTCTAATCTTGGGAAGAGCTCCTCTATAAAGTGTGCTGAGAAGAAAAGCCTCACTAAACCCATGGTGTGGGCATTGGTTTGTGTAGCTCCTGAATCTCTCATATGCTTCACCAAAACTCTCATTGCTGTGCGGAGTGAAGCTAGAGATTTGGTTTCTCAGTTTTGCAGTTCTGGAGGTGGAGAAGAACTTAGATAGGAAGGCTTGCTTGCATTGCTCCCAGGTTTGAATGGAGCCTCTTGGAAGATTCTTCTCCCATTGGTGAGCTTTGTCACCAAGACTGAATGGGAATAGTCTTAGCTTGAAGCTGTCTTCTGAAACTCCATTAATCTTGGTCAGGTCACATACTTTATCAAATTGATCCAAGTGTTCCAAGGGGTCTTCCATTGCTAATCCATGGAACTTTGAGTTCTGGACCATATTCAACAAGGATGCCTTCACTTCAAAGTTGTTGTTTTGCACAGGTGGTGCCTGAATTCCAGCTCCATAGTGATGAGCATTGGCCCTGTCATTCTCTCCAACATAGACATGTGGTTGCTCATATCTCCTTTGCTGGTGTTGGAAGGGTTGATGTTGGTGGTGCACATGTTGTCTTTGCTGTGCATTGGCCTGATGCCTCTGTTGATGAGCTTGAGCTTGTCCCTGGTGGACATAAGCTTGTTGGTGATGCACTTGTTCCTGATGAACATTACCCTGATTTAACCCTTGAACAACTCCATTACCAGCTCCATTACCCTGAGCCTGTTGCTCCTGAACCGGTTGTTCTATATCCACCACGTGCTCTCTTTGTTCTTCCATATCAGCCTGATCAATCTGTCTTCCACGTCTGTCCCTTCTCCTCCTTGGTACCAAAAGATTGATGTTGTCGTTGAGAGGGAAAGGTGGACCACAGCTTCTTGATTTAGACCTGGTGTTCATACACCTGAAATCACAAACAGAACTTGAAAGTAATCAGAAACAAGAAAGTAAGCACTTGATCTCAAGAACAGATCAGAGCTTAATGCTAAACAATCCACAATTTGGCAACGGCGCCAATTGATAACTAAGAGTTTTCAAGGCTCTTTGTAGAGGTTATCAATCCCCTGTCTTGTAGTACAAGGGGTTTATCAATCTATATGTGGTGTTAGACACTAAACTATGTGATCAGGTTCTTAATTCAAGCAAACAAGTGTAGTTTTGATTAACTAATGACAACTACAAACTTAAAAATAAGATAAATGACTAAAGAAGTGATCAAACAAAGAACTAAACAAATGACAAGTGATGAGAATGTATGTATGATGATGAGAAAGGTCTTAGACATGTTAGTGGATTAGGGTGCCTTCAGTGATAAACTAGTGAGCTAATGAACCATATGATCAAGCAAACCATTCAACTTAAACATCATTGATTAAGCTAATCCTCTCATGAAGGTATCAACTTCTATGCTAAAACAGCTTCTAACCTAATCATCATTAGTGAAACATGAATCAGCAAGCATTAATAACCAGTTTAATCTGTCATTTAAGCATATATACAATCATTCCCATGACGAATAACACTTAAACCTCTAACAACCTTGGTTCAGGCATTTCATCAAACACTTTTGGTGCATAAAATACCCAGAATCTAGACCAGATATGATGTGTATGGATTTAGCATTAAGAACAGGTTGTAGAGAATGGAATATGCATGATCTAACCCCTAAGCTCACTAATCTATCACTTAAGCACCCTAATCTACATATCTAAGACCTTAATATGGAGATTACTCACTAATCATGATCAACACACTAGATCCTTTGCAAGATGTGTTGTTAATCATGATTAGAAGTGTATAGATGAAGAGATAGATGATAGATTTAGAAGAAAGCAGCTTTAAACACAAAGATCTCTTAAACTCTCTTGATTAAACACTCAATAATCGATATTTCTCTTCTTAGTGGAGTCTTTTCACAAAAGAGGCAAGAGACAAAGGGAATAAAGCTTAGTTCTTTAGGAAAAAAACCCTAAAAACTATTTATATCTCTCTAAAAACGAACCGGGTCAGCCCGGAACAAACCGGGTCCTGACCCGGCTTTAATGGATAAAGTGGAAATCCTGCGGGTTGGTCCAGTATCTCTCAGGTCGCATGCCCAAGTCGCAGTAGATGAAGAACTTGTCTTGTGAGACTTAAATCGCATTGTCTTAGCCGCACGCCCAATAAGGAGTGTTTTGCGAGTCTTTGTGCGGCTTAATCTTCTTCATCTTCAACTCGCAGGACCAAGGCGGTTTCTGGGGAATGTACATGTGTGCGGGTTGATCTCCATTACACACAGGTCGCAGGCTCAAGTCGGAGTAGATTGCGAGTGATCGTGCGGCTTAGTTCCAGGCGCGGCCAACTCGCATGCCTAAGTCGCACGATTGTGGACTTAGCGTTTTCCTTGCTCGGGAGCCTCAGACCTCATCTAGTGATAGCTTACCCGCACTTCTCAACTCGCAGCATCAACTTCCAGGCATTCATCTTCAGGGCTGCGAGTTAACCAGGTCGCAAGACTATCTCGCAGCATTCAGAGCAGCTTGGACCACTTCGCATTCCGGAAGGCTTAACTTCTAGGATATTGGTCCGAATTGTGTGATTCCAGTTGCAGAGGACAGAAGACTCATATATATTCAACTTTGGTGAAGGAACCTTCGGTTCTTGGGAAGTGGAAGGTTTCCTGGAGGGCTCATCTTCGCAGTGCATCTACACGATCAGAGAGAGGCGTCTAGACATGTGTTCATTCCGGAAACGTTATCTTCTTACTCATAGCTCTTAATTGAATGATCTCGGACGTTCTGGAAAGAGGACTCAAATATCTCTGATTCTTATGAAGGCCCCGTAAACTGAATCGGCCTGGAAGTGCACCGTCCGTCGCATTATTCGGAGCTCATCGGGTCGGTCCAAAATGGCAGCGAGACAGGAGTTCCTTCCGACGAGCTTAACTCTCTGCTCAAGTGTCCGAATTCCATGATTCTACTTGCTCTGGAACCGTGATCCAATCCTCGCCAACTTTGATGAAGCATCCGACGACTCAATCAGACCGGAAGGTTCTCCGGACAGGAGATTTTGGAAACGTGTCTGCACCCGGAGATTTTGGCCGAGAGATTCATTAGCCGGTACGCGTTTTGGCCGATAAAATCCACCCGCGGTACGTGAGAATGGCCGAGAAAAACCTTCCTGGCACGCGAGAATGGCTGAGAACCTCCTTTCAAGCTTTGATCACCATTTCTTTTCCTGGATTCATCTTTTAATGTGACCGGGGTAGGTATCAAACCATGTTTGGTTATGGTAAAAACCTTTTACTAAGGTCCCAATTTCGATACGTAAGTGTAGAGCTGCGGCTATGATATGTCTATATTTTATATCATTTAGAGTGCATTTTGGAGTCCTCATCATATGTTTTCCCATGTAAATTGAGTCTTTAGGCATGAAAATAGGATTTAGGGCTTGCATTAGGTCCCAAAGAGTTTTGCATGTTTTGAAGTCTTTATCAGGTGCTTTGGAAGTCATTTGGAGCTTAAGAAGAGGAGCAAAGAACAAAACGGTGAAGAAAAGGGTCAAAAATGGTGAAAACCGCTTAGAGGAATTTCTCGGCCAAATCGCGTACTGGCCGGACAGAAACCTCGCCAAAAAGTTTACCGATCGCTCATTACTGGCCAAAAACCTTACCGATCGACCAAAATCAGCCTGGGTCGAGTATCGGGTGCAAAATACCACGGGTTGAGTTTTTGGCCGAGGCGAGAGAAATTTACGACCAAAAAGCTTACCGCGGTACACAGCCCTCGGTCATTTTCCTTACCGCGGGAAGCTTTTCTCGACCAAAATCTGTCCTTGTCCGCACATTTCAAAGATCAGCAATCCGGGAAACCTTCCGGTCCGAATCAGTTGGCGGGGCCTTCGTCAAAGTTGGAGACAATCAAGCAAAGATCCCAGAACGATCGGAATCATCCAATTCTGACCAGTGGAGAGAAAGATACAGCTTCCGGAAGATGCACCAGCATTACGCGCATCCGAGAACCGAACGGCGGATTCCAAAGATCACGGCGGACGGAGCCTTTCCGGACCGAGTTAGCTTGTCCGGTCTTCATCGAAGTTTGAGATCTGTGGAAGAACTTCTCAGGACAGTTGGAATCGCTTAGTTCGGAGCAGTGGTTTGAAAGATAAAGTCTCCGGAGTTCACATCGGTCCAAAAAGCCTGTTTTCCGGTGATTTCAATACGGTGCAAAGATGTGAAATCCAGGAAGCCTTCCACTTCCCAAGCTCCGATGGTTTCTGCACCAAAGTTCGAGCTCGTTGAGTCATCTTGACTGTGGAACTGGTCCCAGAGCAATTGGAGTCGTGTGCTGAAAGTTATCGCTTCCGGAAGGTGACATGGTCGATACAAGCCTAAATGAGTTGCGATACGCGATAAGTGTTTTTACAAGCCTCAGTATCTTTACCTCGGCATCACTCAAGTCGAGACTCATATCTTGGAAGTATTTTGGACCAGACCTCGTCCCAAAGCCTTGGCATGATTAGATCGAGGCATGCATACGTAAGAACTGATGCTGGAAACGAGTAAGTGTTGAGAGTACCCCTCGGTGTAATGACCTCGGCGTGCATGCCGGACTGTGTTCTCCCAAACACCTCGACATCATGACCACTCGACATTTTACCCCGAGGTCCCTTGTCACGAACCCAGATTCAAGAACAGAATGGCTTAAGAACACACACGTGAGGATGGATCAAAGACTAGGGTTCATGCATGTTCTTGGCGTGTTCTTCACGAAATCTTCATTTGGATCCAGACTCACGTGCACTCCTCGACATGAAGACCTCGGCTTCACTCTCCGACACACCGTGGCACTCGCCCATCAACCCAAGAAAGCGGTTCAGTACCCGGTTTGTTCCGGGCTGACCCGCGACACTTTCCCTTTGCTATAAATACATTTTAGGACCAAAAACCTAATCATCTTATCTCTTATCTGTTTTTAGCTTTAAGAACTTGCCTCTTTTGTGAAACTGGATTAATCTAATCCGATATCTCGTTTTTGCATCAAAATCTCGTTCTTTCTTTATTTCTTTTATCATCTAAACATCAAGCTCCTTATCATGACTAGCTACACGTCTCGCAAAGGACTTAGTGAGCTCGTTATGATCAGTGAGTAGTCGTTTAAGCGACTTTAGATAAGTAGATTAGGGTGCTTTCAAGGTGCATTAATGGGTCTAGGTGTCTAGTCTTGCATGTTTCATTCCTTAACTGACGAGACCTCTAGGCTGGATCCAAGCACATCACTTGAGGTTCAGATCTGAGACATATCTCGCATCAAAAGTGTTTGTAGAAATGTCTGAACCACTCGGTTAAGGGTTTAAGAGCCTTTCATCTCGAGAGTAATAGTTTGTCCTCTTAAATGACATATTTGAACTAAAATCTTATTGCTGACTGATTCGTGCTTCTCAAAAGATATTTTGGTATGAAGGAGGATCAGTTTAGATGTTTAATACTTTCATGAGAAGATTAACATGCCTTGAGTTCAAAGTTAAATGAAACCGCTTGATAAAATGATTCATTAGCCCATTAGCTTAGCTTGGAAGCACCCGAGTCGATTATCTTGTCTAAAGTCTCTGCCTTTATCATTCATTATAATCATCTGAATCGTTTATTTGTCATTTGCATTATTTGCTTTACTTTTATGCTCATTCGCTTGATACTTAGCCTAGTAAAAACCTTTACTATTCTCTCTTGACCTAATGAACAAATGACATAGATAGTGTCTCGTTTACAAGCTTGGATTGACACCCCTTTGTACTACTCTGACAGGGGATTGATAACCCTTATTAAGGCTTAAAAACCTTAGTTATCAATTGGCGCCGTTGCCAACTTGTAGGAGCATTAGTCTCTTGTTTGTTCTTAAGTTCAAGCTTTCCTTTCTTTTGTTTTACTAACTCCTTTCCAAGTTCTTGTTTTGTTTTCAGGTGCATGAATACCAGATCTCGGAGCACAGGATCGCTTTTCCCATACGACGATAACATCGACCGATTAGAAAGGCGAGCTTGCGAGAGAGAACGGCACTTTGACAGACTTGGAATGGCAGAACAACAACAAATGGAGCTCAGGCTAATCAGGCGCAGGCAGGAAGAAATGAACAACAAGCATATGTAAACCAACAACAGGCTCAAAGGAACGAGAGGCTTGCTCAGCAAAACCAACAACAAGCGAATAGAAATGAGCAACAAGCCCATCATGTTCATCCGCCACCGCCACAAGTTCAGAGACAACATCCTCCAATCTGTGTTGGAGAGAATGACCGAGCTAATGCGCACCAATACCGAGCTGGGATTCAAGCTCCACCAGTTCGAAACAACAACTTTGAAGTTAAAGCTTCCCTGCTCAATATGGTGCAAAACTCAAAGTTCCACGGACTGGCTGGAGAAGACCCTCTCGAGCATCTAGATCAATTTGATCGGGTTTGCGACTTAACTAAGATAAATGGCGACTCCGAAGATAGCTTCAAGCTACGCTTGTTCCCTTTCAGCCTCGGTGATAAAGAACACCAGTGGGAAAAGAATATACCGAGGGGTTCTATACAAACCTGGGAGCAATGTAAACTGGCGTTCTTATCAAAGTTCTTTTCCACATCACGCACGGCTAAGCTCAGGAATCAGATCTCAAGTTTCACGCAGCACAGCAACGAGAGCTTTAATGAAGCTTGGGAACGGTTCAGGAGCTATACTAACCAATGCCCACACCACGGCTTCTCAGAGGCATCCCTCTTGAGTACTTTATACCGAGGTGCACTCCCCAAGATCAGAAACCAACTCGACACAGCCTCAAATGGAAATTTTCTTGGGAAAGAGATCAATGCGGCAATGGAATTAGTCGAAAACCTAGCCATGTCTAATGACACATATGGAGAGGACTTTGATAGAGCAAACCGTACAGAGGGATCTAGTGATGAACAGCGTATGAAAAAAGATATAAGAGAGCTTCAGAGCAAGCTTGACAAGGTTTTGATGGCGACTCAAAAGCCAATACACTTTGTAGGGGAGTTTGATGAGCAAGGGCCAAGTTTTGAAAATGTTAATGAAGATGGTCTAACACAAGAAGAGCTGAATTACATAGGGAATCAGCAGAGGTATCAGCGGTTTAACAACTACAACAGTAACCCAAACCTCTCATACAGAAACCCGAATGTAGCTAACCCTCAAGACCAAGTGTACCCTGCTCAACAACAACAACAAAGCTATGCTCAAAAGGCTCCTTTTCAGAATACCTTCCAGCCCAAGCAACAGTTCAGTGGGCAACAGCACGGCTACACTCAGCAGAATCAAGCGGCTAAAGGTAACAACTTCACCAACCAACCGCAGCAACACAAGTGTCCACCAGGGTTCAATCCGCAGCCGATGGGTAATCAGCAACAGATTCAGGGACCGGGTCAGAATCAGATGGGGAACGACGTCTGTGGGATATTACAGCAACTGTTACAGGGCCAGCAAAGGGTTGAGAGCCAGAACGTGACAATGCAGCAAGATATCAGGGAGCTTAAGCAAAACCAGGCATCTACATCATCAAGAGGCCCGGCTCTACCAGGTAAACCGGAGCCGAACCCTAAAGAATATGTGAACGCCATCACATTGAGGAGTGGTAAGGAATTACAAACTCCAACGCCTAAAACAAAGCTCATTGAGGCCAATGAGCAACTAGAGGGGGAGGCAACCTCAGATGATGCGCACAAAGAAGAGATATCAGAGAACGAACCGATCAATGTCAAAGGAAAAGAGGTGGAAAAGACAACCGAGCTTGAAAAGCCCTATGTTCCACCACCACCTTATCAACCCAAGATACCATTCCCAGGGCGTTTCAAAAAGAAAATCCTAGACAAAGCCAAGGCGGTCTTTGAGAAACACTTGGAGAACACGCAACTAACCTTACCTATTATAGATGCTTTCTTAGCTATACCCCAGCTTGGGAAGTTTCTAAAGGACGCGATCCTCAACAAGACAAAGGAGCTCCAGGGTATGGTGATACTGAGTCATGAGTGCAGCGCAATAATACAAAGGAGATCTGTACTGAGGAAGCTATCCGATCCGGGCAGCTTTACTTTGCCGTGTGCCTTAGGTCACCTGAAGTTCTCAAACTGTTTATGTGACCTGGGAGCTTCTGTGAGCTTATTGCCTTACACGGTGGCCAAGAGATTGGGATACAAAAGCTACAAGCTGGCCAAGATCTCTCTTGTATTAGCTGATAGATCGGTTAGATTACCGGTGGGGTTGCTTGAGGATCTACCTTTGAGGATCAGTGAGATAGAAATCCCCACGGACTTCATAGTTCTTGAGATGGACGAGGAACCATTGGACCCTATCATCTTGGGCCGACCGTTCTTAGCAACCGCAGGAGCCATAATAGATGTGAGAGGAGGAATGATCGAACTACACATCGGTTCCGAGACTATGAAGTTCAATGTGAAGGCGATGATGAAGAAACCGACCATTGGAGGTCAGGTTTTCTACGTGGAAGTAATGGAGGAGCTGGCTGATGAGCTCCTTGAAGAGTTAAACGCAGAGGATCCGTTACCAGTGGTCTTGACACGTGAACAAGGCAAGCACGGGTACTTGAACGAGGAAAGCGAGGTGTACAAGCGTCTTTTGGACCAACCGAGGGAACTTGGAGCTGAGGCGAGGTTTTTGGAGCTCAGGAAGAGTGGCCTCGACATCTTAGACAGCGAGGGATCCACGAAAACAGAAGAGACACCTCGGGATATTCTGGCCGTGATAACTCATACCGAGGCCGATGGTAAACTGCGCAATAATGAAGCAAAGGCCGAGGAAGCTGTTCCAGGCCAATGCAGCTTTGATGCCGATTGGAATGAGGCAGACGCACCCCCTGTTGAGCTAAAGCCTCTACCAACAGGGCTCAGGTATGCGTTCTTAGGTCTGAACTCTACTTTTCCTGTGATCATAAACGATAGCTTGCTTGAACATGAAGAACGTGCATTGCTTAATGAAAAAAGGAAATTCAGGAGAGCCATAGGGTATTCCTTGGCTGACATTAGAGGGATCTCTCCTGATATATGCACCCACAGGATCCACCTAGAGGACCAAGCCATGTCCTCTATTGAGCACCAACGTCGCCTTAACCCGAACCTTAAAGAGGTGGATAATATATCCAATCTCTGACTCTCGGTGGGTATCTCCTGTGCACGTTGTGCCCAAGAAAGGTGGGATCACGGTGGTGAAAAACGATAAGGATGAACTCATAGCCCAAAGAACTATAACCGGCCATCGCATGTGCATTGACTATAGGAAATTGAATTCTGCATCAAGAAAAGATCATTTTCCTTTACCATTCATTGATCAAATGCTTGAACGGTTAGCTAATCATCCTTATTTCTGTTTTCTCGATGGATACTCGGGGTTCTTTCAAATACCTATAGACCCCCGAGATCAAGAGAAAACCACATTCACCTGCCCTTATAGCACTTATGCTTATAGAAGAATGCCATTCGGTTTGTGCAATGCACCGGCCACTTTTCAAAGATGTATGATGCACATTTTCTCTGATCTAATTGAAGAGAAAGTTGAGGTGTTTATGGATGACTTCTCCGTATACGGCTCCTCTTTCTCCAAATGTCTTGCTAATCTTTCTCAGGTTCTCAAACAATGTGAGGAGCATAGGCTTGTCTTGAACTGGGAGAAGTGTCATTTCATGGTCCAAGAAGGCATTGTCTTGGGACACAAGGTATCAGAGAAAGGCATCGAGGTGGATAAGGCCAAGATCGAGGTGATGGTAAACTTACAAGCCCCGAATTCTGTGAAAGGAATAAGAAGCTTCCTTGGCCACGCTGGGTTCTATAGACGGTTCATCAAGGATTTCTCCAAGATAGCCAGGCCCTTGACCAGGTTATTGTGCAAAGAAGTGGATTTCAACTTTGATGAAGAATGTGAGGAAGCATTCAAGAGGATCAAGGAGGCTTTGATCAGTGCACCGATTGTACAAGCCCCTGATTGGTCTTTACCATTTGAAGTGATGACCGATGCATCTGATTATGCCGTGGGAGCTGTCTTGGGGCAGAAGAAAGATAAGAAGCTCCACGTGATTTACTATGCCAGCCGCACCTTAGACTCGGCTCAAGAAAAGTATGCCACCACCGAGAAGGAAATGCTTGCCATTGTGTTTGCATTTGACAAATTCAGGAGTTATCTAGTGGGATCAAAGGTCACGGTTTACACAGATCACGCGGCCTTGAGGTACCTGATGTCTAAGAAGGACGCTAAGCCGAGGCTTTTGAGATGGGTCTTACTGCTCCAAGAGTTTGATATGGAGATACTTGACAAGAAAGGCATTGAAAACGGAGCCGCAGATCACCTCTCCAGGTTGAGGATTGAAGAACAGGTCCCAATTGATGACGCACTGCCGGAGGAGACCCTTATGCTAGTCAGGTCTTACCTAGAAGTGGAGGAAGCCAACACGATCAAAGAAAGAAGCCTTCCATGGTTCGCGGATCTTGTGAACTACTTGTCTTGCGGTTTAGAGCCACCGGATCTTGACACTTATCAGAGGAAAAGGTTCTTTAGAGATGTGATGAGGTATTATTGGGATGAGCCGTACCTTTACGTGCTTAACAAGGACCATTTCTATAGGCGATGCTTGGCCGAAGAAGAGATCCATCTGGTGCTACAAGAATGCCACGGCTCATCGTATGGTGGTCATTTAGGTGCGTTCAAGACAGTTGCCAAGGTTCTACAGAGCGGTTTCTGGTGGCCGACCATGTTCAAAGACGCCCAAGAAGTGGTCTCGAGGTGTGAAGCCTGTCAAAGGCACGGAAACATATCCAAAAGGAATGAAATGCCCCAAAACCCAATCTTTGAAGTGAAGGCCTTCGACTGTTGGGGCATTGACTTCATGGGCCCCTTTGTAAACTCATATGGGAATCAATATATCCTTGTGGCAGTGGATTATGTGAGTAAATGGGTTGAAGCGGTTGCATCTCCGACCAACGATTCAAAAGTGGTGGTAAAACTCTTCAAGAGTATCATCTTCCCACGGTTTGGAGTACCAAGAGTAGTCATCAGTGATGGGGGAAGCCATTTCATCAACAAGACCCTTGAGAGTCTTTTGAAGAAGCACGGAGTAAAGCACAAGGTGGCCACCCCTTATCATCCGCAAACCAGCGGCCAAGTGGAGGTTTCCAACCGTCAGATAAAGGCCATTTTGGAAAGGACCGTGAACTCATCCAGAAAGGATTGGAGCAAGAAACTTGATGATGCTCTGTGGGCTTACAGAACCGCCTACAAGACCCCCATTGGGACTTCACCATTTAACTTGCTCTATGGGAAAAGCTGTCATCTACCGGTTGAGTTGGAATACAAGGCCTTGTGGGCAGTGAAACTTCTGAACTTTGACATCAAGACCGCACAAGAGAAGAGGGTTTTACAGCTTCATGAGCTTGAGGAGATCCGGTTAGATGCTTTTGAGAGCTCTAAGATCTACAAAGAAAGAACCAAGGCGCTTCATGACAAGAAGATACACAAGAGAGAGTTCAGAGAAGGGGACCAAGTTCTGTTGTTTAACTCAAGACTTAAGCTGTTTCCTGGGAAGCTGAGGTCTAGGTGGTCCGGTCCATTCACGATTCTTGAAGTAAGACCCTATGGAGCCGTGGTTTTCAAAGGAAAAGATGGACAAGGTTTTGTGGTAAACGGCCAGAGGGTAAAGCATTACTTGGCATCAGAAACAAGGGAGGGAGCTACCTCAGTTCCTCTACTTGAACCGGAATCAGCCTGAAAAGGTATGAAAAGTCAAACTTAGCGACGTTAAACAAAGTGCTCTTGGGAGACACCCCAAGCTTACCCATGTACATATTTCGTTTTTCATCTTCTTTTTCTTTTTATTTGAAGCTTTTTGAAGGGTTTGTTAAGTGTTTCAGGAGTTAGACAGTGAACCTTAAGGGTGAAAGTGAGGGACAGCTTGAAAGAGACACGGCCTGATGAATTAAGTCGAAAAGCATACATAGCCTCAGTATCGACCCTCGGTATATTCATACCATGATCATCTTTTACCGAGTGAAAGCCTGAGAACCTCAGCTTGATCCCTCGACTTAATTTCATCATGGTCGTGTCTGAGAACTGCTGTGGTAAAATAACTAAGTGTGGGGGAGGCTCACGGTGTAAACACCTCGGTATAAATATACCGAGGGGCGATGTTCACTCAAAACGGTCAAAAACATTGATTCAAGGCCGCCACCAGTTTACACCAAGGCCAGCCTGTTTAAACCCCCAAGATTCACGTGTTCTTTGCTAAAAACAAGTGACCTCGGCATGATGCCCTCGTGGTGGAGCATGGCGAGGTACTCGGTTTCAAGAAATGATCAAAAGCAAGAACACATGAAACACTTAGAACGAAGTAGAGGCTTGGTGCCCTCGGGGTGGAACAAGTCGAGGCAGCTCAAGAAACACGAGAAAATTTGTCTTGGTCCGTACAGCCCACGTAATCCCCATACCGCGTCCATTTGAAGGGTTGCGCGGCATTTTGAATTTGAACATCCGGTCAAAGTAGTTTTTGGCGCGGTCAATGGCTGGAGCTGGAGCAGAAGGGGGGACCAGTCCCACAACAGTCCAAATGACAGCTGGAAAGCGCGCTCCAGCCCATACCGACCTCCATACTTAGCCAAACGCAGAGTTTGCTCTCTTGACTCTTTTCTCTGCATTTCACGAACACAACTCACTCATTTCTCGTTCATTTTGCGTGATTCCAAGCGTTCTAGACTCGTTAGAGTGTTGTCTACTCTGCATAAGCATCTCATTCAGCTTAAATCTTGGATTCCCAAAGATGACCGGAGATCGAGCCGTCCCTACCAACGAGACAAACAAAAGTGCGGGACAGAAGAGAGTTTTGAAGGGTAAAGCCGTTGCCGTGCCACGAAGTGGAGAGACCAGCAAGAAACCCTCGATGCGACCCGATGACGAGCCAACCCCCAAACGAGCAAGAAATACTGAGCTCACTCTGGCACCAGCTCTCGAGTCAAAAAGAAACGGGAAGAAGGCAGCTGTGGGATCAGATGACGACGAGCCCGGAGCCTTAGTCCCTTATGTGGACAACGGTGACAAAAAGTCCAAGAAAGAACCAAAGCCCGAGCCCGAGGATGAACACTTCCCAACTACTGAGGAATACTTGGACCACTTTAACTCAATCAGAGTGGCTCAAGGTCGATTCCCTGACTTGGAGTTGCTGAGGAAACTCGAGATACTTGATGACGTGACTCTCATTTTTGAGAATATGGGATTGGCAAAGTTCTTTGAGATGAGCGATGTTGCCTATGAAGGGATTACACAGCAGTTTCTTGCAACCTTGGAGGTCATCATCTACCCCAAGAGAGATCCATAGCGTTTAGATGGCAAAGGATTCGGCCACATTGAGTTTGAAATGGATAGCGTGCACTACAAGGTCAGTTTCAAGGAGCTTGATGAAATCTTTGGGTTTGAAAGGAATGGAAGCTCGCTTGACAAGTTTGTGTACCCTCGTGATGAGTTGGCCGCCTTGTGGGAAACAATATCTTTTGGACCTTACCTCGGAGGCAAGAGCAAGACAAGCTGCATAAGGAACCCTGCGATCAGATACACCTACCGCGTCTTAGCATCAACATTCTTCTCGACCTTTAACCCTGGTGTTATTCACACGGCCGAGCTTGAACTGTTGGGACTCGGACTGAAGCTGTTCATCACTCAAATGAAGAACAAGAAAGAGTTCCAAGGACCGCTGCATGTACCATCATTGAGTGCATTCTTTGCCATTCAAATGCTCACTTATCGGCACAATGTATGGTGCGACCGCAAGAAGCGAGGAGCGAGAAGACTTCAGAACGGTTGGATAGTCACCAAGATCCTGAGGGCTCAAGGGTTTATATTCCCTGATTCACCAAAGAAGCCGAATCTCATTGATGAGTTATACCTAAGCAAAAGTGGTTTCTTCGGAGGCAAGTCAGGGGACAAATGGGTTTACAACTTCACCCTACTGCATAGAGACGGCACACAGGTTCTCCTGCCTAACCGAAGCCTCACCATGCTCGACAAGCAGTGTAATGTCTCATTCTACGTTCTCAAAGACCAACTGTATAACCCAGCTTTCGACCCACCAACACGCAAATGCACCAAGGCAGCACCTAGCAAACCCGAGAACACTAATGGCCCGGAAGGTTGTGATAACAAAGAACAGAGACACTATGAGAGAAGGATCGGAGCAGGCCGCTATCACTTTGATCCGCAAGTGTGGGGTGAGCCTGAATACCACACCAAGAAGCTGTACTCGCGAGTAAACACCCTCCAAAAGTGGTGTAAGTGGCAAGACAAAACCATCCACGCATTGGTGGATTGTGTGAGGCATTTGAAGAAGAAGGTAAAGCAGCTCACGAGGCCATCCTCACCGGATAAGAACTCAGCGACCTCAACCGCACCGATTACAGAGGAAGGAGTTGGAGAAAGCTCAAACGCGAGGAACCCGGAGTTTCCACCAGGCAAAGAAGACTGGATCGACCCAGCCACGGCTTTCCTGCCTGAACCCTCAGAAAGCAGCCCACCACGTCAGCCCACTCCCTCATGCTCAACATCGAATCCCTCGCACTACTTGGGATCCGACCTCTCCGACTAAGGTATCGACTTCAACCCTTGTACATATGCATCTTGTATATATCATCTTGCATTCGTTCAGTTTGTCTTTTCACTTCTCTCACACGCTTTTCTAACACAAGGGACTGTGTTATCTAAGTGTGGGGGAGGAGCTTTGTGTTTTCTGATCTGGTTTTCTTTGTTCTTATTTGACTTTTGCATTCTTGAGTCTCATTTAGCTTAATACATGTGATAAATTACATCATTCTAGTTGCATCTCGCATTTTAAGATCGAGTCTAGTTGCATCATGTAGGATTGCATCAATGCAAGGAGCAATGATAGATTTTTTCCTGGAGAGCAAATCACTTGAGAACTTGAACTAAATATGCTTGTGAAACTCATTCTGTGCTTGTAAAGCTTGAAACGATTTGAATCTGAGAAACAAGTTTGAATTACACTCAACTCTAGCTATGTGATAACCTTGAACTTGAAATGTAAATATCTTTTGATGCATTGCTTGAATAGGCTTGTGGATACCGATATACATACTTGAGCTAGAATCGTTGTTTTTACCACCCTCCTTCCTTAGCTCAAGTAGCTGAATCCATATCATGGATCAGTTCCCTCACCTTGAACCCATCTTTCTTTCGGGCCAATATTTGTGTGTGAATTGTAAGGCCACCTTGGACTGAACTTGGCAGAAAGTGTTAGGTTTAGAGCGACAAGGGCTTGGCTCATTGAGTGGTATGTTCCAACATCAAGGAACCAAGAGTATTGGTGGGAAATAAGTGTGGGGGAAAAGACTTGTTGGTGAGTGGAAAAAGGTGAGCTGAGTGGAAAAGTAAGAGTGGAAATAGCTAGGGGAATGAATGGAAATGAATTAAGTCTTGGATGTGAAAAGATAAGCTCTGAAATGAAAAGAAGCCAAAGGCTCAACTGAAATGAAAATGAAAAAGGCTATACTCTATGAAAGAAAAAAAGAGCTGTGTGAATAAGTGAAAACCAAGGCTTGAAAATAAAAGAAAAAGGCGAATCCCCTAGTGAAAAGAAAACGATTGTGAAGAGTGAGGATTCTGAGAGGGTGAGCAAGTGAGAAGCGCTTTGAGTGGAGTGTGGGGTGTGATGAGTCTTGCCCTTGTATGCATCGGTTGCTTTTTACCTTTAGCATTCTGCCGAAGTTTGGTCGTTCATAGAGGGATCCCTGTTGCATTGCACCCGCTTGAATATTAATGAGATCATTTTTATCTCATGACCTTACCCTAGCCAAGCCAGCCTATTTGAACATTGCATCATTTGATTCACCGGTTACGAACTTAATTAATGTGAAAGAGTTGAATGTGATAACGGCTTGTGGAGATTCCATGCTTTAGTTGGAAAATATCTGAGTATAGCTTTGCATTGCATATTTGAGCATGAATCTGAGTTCTCTTTGTGATCACTTCTCTCTAAAAAGGAAATATGAGCTCCATCTGCATTACAACCTCTCTCTCTCTTTTGTTCTCTTCGCTTGAGGACAAGCAAAGGACAAGTGTGGGGGAGTTGATATGTCTATATTTTACATCATTTAGAGTGCATTTTAGAGTCCTCATCATATGTTTTCCCATGTAAATTGAGTCTTTAGGCATGAAAATAGGATTTACGGCTTGCATTAGGTCCCAAAGAGTTTTGCATGTTTTGAAGTCTTTATCAGGTGCTTTGGAAGTCATTTGGAGCTTAAGAAGAGGAGCAAAGAAGAAAACGAAAAGAAAAGGGTCGAAAATGGTGAAAACCGCTTGGAGGAATTTCTCGGCCAAATCGCGTACTGGCCGGACAGAAACCTCGGCCAAAAAGTTTACCGATCGCTCATTACCGGCCAAAATCCTTACCGATCGACCAAAATCAGCCTGGGTTGAGTATCGGGTGCAAAATACCACGGGTTGAGTTTTTGGCCGAGGCGAGAGAAATTTACGACCAAAAAGCTTACCGCGGTACACAGCCCTCGGTCATTTTCCTTACCGCGGGAAGCTTTTCTCGACCAAAATCTGTCCTTGTCCGCACATTTCAAAGATCAGCAATCCGGGGAACCTTCCGGTCCGAATCAGTTGGCGGGGCCTTCATCAAAGTTGGAGAAAATCAAGCAAGATCCCAGAACGATCGGAATCATCCAATTCGGACCAGTGGAGAGAAAGATACAGCTTCCGGAAGATGCACCAGCATTACGCGCATCCGAGAACCGAACGGCGGAGTCCAAAGATCACGACGGACGGAGCCTTTCCGGACCGAAGTAGCTTGCCCGGTCTTCATCGAAGTTTGAGATCTGTGGAAGAACTTCTCAGGAAAGTTTGAATCGCTTAGTTCGGAGCAGTGGTTTGAAAGATAAAGTCTCCGGAGTTCACATCGGTCCAAAAAGCCTGTTTTCCGGTGATTTCAATACGGTGCAAAGATGTGAAATCCAGGAAGCCTTCCACTTCCCAAGCTCCGATGGTTACTTCACCAAAGTTTGAGCTCGTTGAGTCATCTTGACTGTGGAACTGGTCCCAGAGCAATTGGAGTCGTGTGCTGAAAGTTATCGCTTCCGGAAGGTGACATGGTCGATACAAGCCTAAATGAGTTGCGACACGCGATAAGTGTTTTCACAAGCCTTGGTATCTTTACCTCGGCATCACTCAAGTCGAGACTCATATTTTGGAAGTATTTTGGACCAGACCTCGTCCCAAAGCCTTGGCATGATTAGATCGAGGCATGCATACATAAGAACTGAAGCTGGAAACGACTAAGTGTTGAGAGTACCCCTCGGTGTAATGACCTCGGCGTGCATGCCGGACTGTGTTCTCCCAAACACCTCGACATCATGACCCCTCGACATTTTACCCCGAGGTCCCTTGTCACGAACCCAGATTCAAGAAAAGAATGGCTTAAGAAAACACACGTGAGGATGGATCAAAGACTAGGGTTCATGCATGTTCTTGGCGTGTTCTTCACGAGATCTTCATTTGGATCCAGACTCACGTGCACTCCTCGACATGAAGACCTCGGCTTCACTCTCCGACACACCGTGGCACTCGCCCATCAACCCAAGAAAGCGGTTCAGTACCCGGTTTGTTCCGGGCTGACCCGCGACACTTTCCCTTTGCTATAAATACATTTTAGGACCAAAAACCTAATCATCTTATCTCTTATCTGTTTTTAGCTTTAAGAACTTGCCTCTTTTGTGAAACTGGATTAATCTAATCCGATATCTCGGTTTTGCATCAAAATCTCGTTCTTTCTTTATTTCTTTTATCATCTAAACATCAAGCTCCTTATCATGACTAGCTACACGTCTTGCAAAGGACTTAGTGAGCTCGTTATGATCAGTGAGTAGTCGTTTAAGCGACTTTAGATAAGTAGATTAGGGTGCTTTCAAGGTGGATTAATGGGTCTAGGTGTCTAGTCTTGCATGTTTCATTCCTTAACCGACGAGACCTCTAGGCTGGATCCAAGCTTATCACTTGAGGTTCAGATCTGAGACATATCTCGCATCAAAAGTGTTTGTAGAAATGTCTGAACCACTCGGTTAAGGGTTTAAGAGTCTTTCATCGCGAGAGTGATAGTTTGTCCTCTTAAATGACATATTTAAATGAAGCAACAGCGGCTGAAGTTGAACGCTTTAGTGAAATTTTATCCGCAGAATCGAAGCTTGTCAATGAATTTGGGAATAAAACGCAAATGGCTTTGAAATCTGTTCAAACAGTTGTGAAGTTGTTTGTAGTAATGTGTTTCATTTTGGCATTGGTTGTGGGGAAAATCAGTTTGTAATGTATTTGAGAAATTGAAAGGAATGATATGATAATGGGTGATTTTTAGGAGATTGTATTGGATAAGGAATATATTGCACTTGTAAACTAAGATTGTATTTGACCAGTCTGCAACTGAGAATTTGAAAATGGAATGTTTAATTATTCAACTGATCAATACTCTATATTTAAATATTATAACATGCAAATGAACTTGTTTTAAAAAGGTCCCCAGTGATATGTCTATATTTTACATCATTTAGAGAGCATTTTAGAGTCTCATCATGTGTTTTCCCATGTAAATTGTGTCTTTAGGCATGAAAATAGGATTTAGGGCTTGCATTAGGTCCCAAAGAGTTTTGCATGTTTTGAAGTCTTTATCAGGTGCTTAGGGAGTCGTTTGGAGCTTAAGAAGAGGAGCAGAGGAGAAAACGGTGAAGAAAAGGGTCAAAAATGGTGAAAACCGCTTGGAGAAATTTCTCGGCCAAATCGCGTACCGGACGGACGGAAACCTTGGCCAAAATCCTTACCGATCGCTCAGCACCGGCCAAAATCCTTACCGATCGATCTTTACCGGCCAAATTCCTTACCGGTCGACCAAAGTCAGCTTGGGTCGAAGATCGGGTGCAAATACCATGGGTTGAGTTTTTGGCCGAGGCGAAGGAATTTTTACGACCAAAAAGCTTACCGCGGTACACAGCCCTCGGCCATTTTCCTTACCGCGGGAAGCTTTTCTCGACCAAAATTTGTCCTTGTCCGCGCATTTCAAAGATCAGCAATCCGGGGAACCTTCCGGTCCGAACCAGTTGGCGGGGTCTTCAGCAAAGTCGGAGATAATCAGGCAAAGATCCCAGAACAGTTGGAATCATCCAATTCGGACCAATAGGGAGAAAGATACAGCCTCCGGAAGATGCACCAACATTACGCGCACCCGAGAACCGAACGGCGGAGTACGAAGGCTACGGCGGACGGAGCCTTTCCGGACCAAATCAGCTTGCCCGGTCTGCATCAAAGTTTGAGATCTGTGAAAGACCTTTTCAGAACAGTTGGGATCGCTCAATTCGGAGCAGTGGTTTGAGAGATAAAGTCTCCGGAGTTCACATCGGTCTAAAAAGCTTATTTTCTGGTGATTCCAATGCGGTTCAAAGATGTGAAATCCAGGAAGCCCTCCGCTTCCCAAGCTCCGACGGTTTCTTCACCAAAGTTCGAGCTTATTGAGTCATCTTGACTATGGAACTGGTCTCAGAGCATTTGGAGTCGTGGGTTGAAAGTTACTGTTTCTGGAAGGTGACATGGTCGATACGAACCCAAATATGTTGCGATACGCGCTAAGTGTTTTCTCAGGGCTCGGCATCGTTACCTCGACATCGGCCAAGTCAAGGCTCGTATTTTGAGAGTATTCTGAACTAGGCCTCGTGCTGACGCCTCGGCACGTTGGAATCAAGGCATGCACACGTAAGAAATGAAGCTGGAAACGACTAAGTGTTGAACGTGCACCTCGGTGTAGCGACCTCGGCGTGCATGCCGGACCCTGTTCGCTCAAACCCCTCGACTACCAAGCGCCTCGGCATTTCATGCCGAGGTCCATTGTCACAAACCCAGAATCAAGAACAAAGCTGCCCAAGAATACACACGTGAAGATGGATCAAAGACTAGGGTTCATGCATGTTCTTGACGTGTTCTTCACGAGATCTTCATTTGGATCTAGACTCACGTGCACTCCTCGACATGAAGACCTCGGCTTCACTCTCCGACACACCGTGGCACTCACCCATCAACCCAAGATCGCGGTTCAGTACCCGGTTTGTTCCGGGCTGACCCGCGACACTTTACCTTTGCTATATATACATTTTGAGACTAAAAACCTAATCATCTTATCTCTTATCTGTTTTTAGCTTTAAGAACTTGCCTCTTTGGTGAAACTTGATGATTCTAATCCGATATCTTGTTGTTGCATGAGAAATCTTGTTCTTTCTTTATTTCTTTTATCATCTAACATTGAACTCCTCATCATGACCAGCTACACGTCTTGCAAAGGACTTAGTGAGCTCGTTATGATTAGTGAGTAGTCGTTTAAGCGGCTTTAGATGAGTAGATTAGGGTGCTTTCAAGGTAGATTAGTGGGTTTAGGTGTCTAGTCCTGCAAGTTTCATTCTTTAACCGACGAGATCTCTAGGCTGGATCCAAGCACATCACTTGAGGTTCAGATCCGAGACATATCTCGCATCAAAAGTGTTTGTAGAAATGTCTGAACCACTCGGTTAAGGGTTTAAGAGTTTTTCATCGCGAGAGTGATAGTTTGTTCTCTTAAATGACATTTTTGAACTGATTCTTATTGCTGATTGATTCGATGCTTCTCAAAAGACATTTTTGGTATGAAGGAGGATCAATTTAGATGCTTAATACTTTCATGAGAAGATTAACATGCCTTGAGTTCAAAGTTAAATGAAACCGCTTGATGTTTTGATTCATTAACCCACTAGTTGAACTTGGAAGCACCCGAGTCAAGTATCTCGTCTAAAGTCTCTTGCTTTATTACATATTATCACCATCTGAATCGCTTAGTTATCAGTTGCATCTTTGCTTTGTTTGATTCTCATCATTTACCTTACTTACATGCTTAATCGTTGTTATTTAGCTTAGAAAAACCTTCACCTTTTTATCTTGACTTAAATAAACAAACAACATAGACTAGTGTCTCGTTGACAAGTCTGGATTGACACCTCTTAGTACTACTTTGACAAGGGGATTGATAGCCCTGAGACTTAAAAAGTCTTATCTATCAATTGGCGCCGTTGCCAACTTGTCGGAGCATTAGTCTTTTGTTTGTTCTTGAGCTCAAGATTTTAACTTTCTTTGTTTTACTAACTTCTTTGCAAGTTCTTGTGTTTCGGAGCACAGAACTGCCTTTACCGTACAACGACAACATCAACCGGATTGAGAGGCGAGCTCGCGAGAGGGAACGGCATTTTGAACGACTTGGAATGGCAGAACAGCAAAGGATCGAGCAACAGGCTCAAGAAGCCGAACACCAGGCTCATGCTAATCAGGCGCAGGCAGGCAGGAATGAACAACAAGCCTATGTTAACCAACAACAGGCTCAAAGGAACGAGAGGCTTGCTCAGCAAAACCAACAACAAGCTAATAGGAACGAGCAACAAGCCCACCATGTTCATCCGCCACCGCCACAAGCTCAGAGACAACCTCCTCCGATCTTTGTTGGAGAGAACGACCGAGCTAATGCGCACCAATACCGAGCTGGGATTCAAGCTCCACCGGTTCAAAACAACAACTTTGAAGTTAAAGCTTCCCTACTCAACATGGTGCAGAACTCAAAGTTCCACGGTCTAGCCGGAGAAGACCCTCTTGAGCATCTAGATCAGTTTGATCGGGTTTGCGACCTAACTAAGATCAATGGTGTCTCGGAAGATAGCTTCAAGCTACGCTTGTTCCCATTCAGCCTCGGTGATAAAGCTCACCAGTGGGAAAAGAACCTCCCGAGGGGTTCTATACAAACCTGGGAGCAGTGTAAACTGGCGTTCTTATCAAAGTTCTTTTCCACATCACGCACGGCTAAGCTCAGAAACCAGATCTCAAGCTTCACACAGCACAACAACGAGAGCTTTAGCGAAGCTTGGGAACGGTTTAGAAGCTACACTAACCAATGCCGCCACCACGGCTTCTCAGAGGCATCCCTCTTGAGTACTTTATACCGAGGTGCACTCCCCAAGATCAGAAACCAACTCGACACAGCTTCAAATGGAAATTTTCTTGGGAAAGAGATCAATGCGGCAATGGAACTAGTCGAGAACCTAGCCATGTCTAATGATACTTATGGAGAAGACTTTGATATAGTAGACCGTACAGAGGGCTCCAATGAAGAACAGCGTATGAAAAAGGATATAAGAGAGCTTCAGAGCAAGCTTGACAAGGTTCTGATGGCGACACAAAAGCCAATACACTTTGTAGGCGAGTTTGATGAGCAAGGGCCAAGTTTTGACAATGTTAATGAAGATGGTCTAACTCAAGAGGAGCTGAACTACATAGGGAATCAGCAGAGATATCAGCGGTTTAACAACTACAACAGTAACCCAAACCTCTCATACAGAAACCCGAATGTAGCTAACCCTCAAGACCAAGTGTACCCTGCTCAGCAACAACAACAAAGCTATGCTCCAAAAGCTCCTTTTCAGAATACCTTCCAGCCCAAACAACAGTTCAGTGGGCAACAGCACGGCTACACTCATCAGAATCAAGCGGCTCAGGGTAACAACTTCACCAGCCAACCGCAACATCACAAGTTTCCACCAGGGTTCAATCCGCAGCCGATGGGTAATCAGCGACAGAATCAGGGAACGGGTCAGAATCAGATGGGAAACGATGTCTGTGGGATATTACAGCATCTGTTACAAGGTCAGCAGAGAGTTGAGAGCCAGCACGCGACAATGCAGCAAGATATCAGAGAGCTTAAGCAGAATCAAGCCTCTACATCATCCCGAGGCCCGGCTTTACCAGGTAAACCGGAGCCCAATCCCAAGGAGTACGTGAACGCCATTACATTGAGAAGTGGCAAGGAACTACAAGCTCCGAAGCCTAAGACTAAGCTCATTGAGGCCAATGAGCAATTAGAGGGGGAGGCAGCCTCAGGTGATGCGTGTAAAGAAGCAGATTTTGAGAAAGAACCGATCAAGGACAAAGGAAAAGAGGTGGAAAAGACAACTGAGCTTGAAAAGCCATACGTTCCACCACCACCTTACCAACCCAAGATACCGTTCCCAGGGCGTTTCAAAAAGAAAATCTTAGACAAAGCCAAAGCGGTCTTTGAGAAACACTTGGAGAACACACAACTCACCTTACCCATTATAGATGCTTTCTTAGCTATACCACAGCTTGGGAAGTTTCTAAAGGATGCGATCCTCAACAAGACAAAGGAGCTCCAGGGTATGGTAATACTGAGCCATGAATGCAGCGCCATAATACAAAGGAGGTCTATACCAAGGAAGCTATCCGATCCGGGCAGCTTTACCTTACCGTGTGCTTTAGGTCACTTGAAGTTCTCAAACTGCTTGTGTGATCTAGGAGCTTCTGTGAGCCTAATGCCATACATGGTGGCGAAGAGATTGGGATACAAGAGTTACAAGCCGGCCAAGATCTCTCTTATACTAGCTGATAGATCGGTTCGCTTACCGGTGGGTTTGCTTGAGGATTTACCTTTAAGGATCGGTGAAATAGAAATCCCCACAGACTTCATAGTTCTTGAGATGGACGAGGAACCATTGGACCCTATCATCTTGGGCCGACCGTTCCTAGCGACCGCAGGAGCCTTTATAGATGTGAGAGGAGGAATGATTGAACTACACATCGGTTCCGAGAATATGAAGTTCAATGTGAAAGAGATGATGAAGAAACCGACCATTGGAGGTCAGGTTTTCTATGTGGAAGTGATGGAGGAGCTAGCTGATGAGCTCCTGGAAGAGTTGAACGCAGAGGATCCGTTACAAGTGGTCCTTACACGTGAACAAAGCGAGCACGGGTACTTGAACGAGGAAAGCGAGGTGTACAAGCAACTTTTGGACCAACCGAAGGAAATTGGAGCTGAGGCTAGGTTTTTGGAGCTCAGGAAGAGTGGCCTCGACATCTTAGACAGCGAGGGGTCCATGGGAACAGAGGAGACACCTCGGGATATCATGGCCGTGGCAACTCATATCGAGGCCGATGGTAATCCGCGCGAGAACAAGGAAAAGGCCGAGGAAGCTGTTCCGGGCCAATGTAGCTTTGATACCGATTGGAATGAGGCAGACGCTCCCCCTGTTGAGCTCAAGCCTCTACCAACAGGGCTCAGGTATGCGTTCTTAGGCTTGAATTCCACTTTCCCTGTGATCATAAACGATAGTTTGCTTGAACATGAAGAACGTGCATTGCTTAACGAAATCAAGAAATTTAGGAGAGCAATAGGGTATTCCTTGGCCGACATAAGAGGAATCTCACCTGATATATGCACTCATCGGATCCACCTGGAGGACCAAGCCATGTCCTCTATTGAGCACCAACGTCGCCTTAACCCGAACCTCAAAGAGGTGGTTAAGAAGGAGATACTAAAGCTCCTTGAGGCAGGAATCATATATCCAATCTCTGACTCTCGGTGGGTATCTCCTGTGCACGTTGTGCCCAAGAAAGGTGGTATCACGGTGGTAAAAAATGATAAGGATGAACTCATAGCCCAAAGAACTATAACCGGCCATCGCATGTGCATTGACTATAGGAAATTGAATTCTGCATCAAGAAAAGATCATTTCCCTTTACCATTCATTGATCAAATGCTTGAACGGTTAGCCAATCATCCTTATTTCTGTTTTCTCGGTGGATACTCTGGATTCTTCCAAATACCAATAAATCCAAGAGACCAAGAGAAAACGACATTCACTTGCCCTTATGGCACTTATGCTTATAGGAGAATGCCTTTCGGTTTGTGTAATGCACCGGCCACTTTTCAAAGATGTATGATGCACATTTTCTCTGATCTAATTGAAGAGAAAGTCGAGGTGTTTATGGATGATTTCTCCGTATACGGCTCCTCTTTCTCCGAATGTCTTGCTAATCTTTCTCAGGTTCTAAAGAGATGTGAGGAGCATAGGCTTGTATTGAACTGGGAGAAGTGTCATTTCATGGTACAAGAAGGCATTGTCTTGGGGCACAAGGTATCAGAGAAGGGAATAGAGGTGGACAAGGCCAAAATCGAGGTGATGGTGAACCTACAAGCTCCGAATTCGGTAAAAGGGATAAGAAGCTTTCTTGGGCACGCTGGGTTCTATAGACGGTTCATTAAGGATTTCTCCAAGATAGCTAGGCCTTTAACTAGGCTATTGTGCATAGAGGTGGAGTTTATCTTTGATGAAGAGTGTGAGGAAGCGTTTAAGAGGATCAAGGAGGCTTTGATCAGTGCACCAATTGTACAAGCTCCCGATTGGTCTTTACCATTCGAAGTGATGACTGATGCATCTGACTATGCCGTGGGAGCTGTCTTGGGGCAGAAGAAAGATAAGAAACTCCATGTGATTTACTATGCCAGCCGCACCTTGGACTCAGCTCAAGAAAAGTATGCAACAACCGAGAAGGAAATGCTTGCCATTGTGTTCGCATTTGACAAATTCAGGAGTTATCTAGTGGGATCAAAAGTCACGGTTTACACAGATCACGCGGCCTTGAGGTACTTGATGTCTAAGAAGGACGCTAAGCCGAGGCTTTTGAGATGGGTCCTATTGCTCCAAGAATTCGACATGGAAATACTTGACAAGAAGGGCATTGAAAACGGGGCCGCAGATCATCTCTCAAGGCTGAGGATTGAAGAAAAGGTCCCCATAGACGATGCTTTACCTGAGGAACATCTCATGCTGGTACGGTCTTACTTAGAGGTGGAAGAGGCCAACACGATCAAGGAAAGAAGCCTCCCATGGTTCTCGGATCTTGTGAACTACCTGTCTTGCGGTTTAGAGCCACCGGATCTTGATGCCTATCAGAGGAAAAAGTTCTTTAGAGATGTGATGAGATATCATTGGGATGGGGCGTATCTTTACGTGCTTAACAAGGACCATCTCTATAGGCGATGCTTGGCCGAAGAAGAGATCCATCCGGTGCTACAAGAATGCCACGGTTCAGCGTACGGTGGTCACTTAGGTGCATTCAAGACGGTTGCCAAGGTTTTGCAAAGCGGCTTCTGGTGGCCGACTATGTTCAAGGACGCTCAAGATGTGGTATCGAGATGCGAGGCTTGTCAAAGGCACGGTAACATATCCAAGAGGAATGAGATGCCCCAAAACCCAATCTTTGAGGTCGAGGTCTTCGACTGTTGGGGCATTGACTTCATGGGTCCCTTTGTGAGTTCATACGGAAACTAGTACATCCTTGTCGCGGTGGACTATGTGAGTAAGTGGGTCGATGCTGTTGCATCCCCAACCAACGATTCAAAAGTGGTGGTAAAGCTTTTCAAAAGTATCATTTTCCCACGGTTTGGAGTTCCAAGAGTAGTAATCAGTGATGGGGGAAGCCACTTTATCAATAAGACTCTTGAGAGTCTTTTAAGGAAGCATGGGGTAAGGCACAAGGTGGCCACACCTTATCATCCGCAGACTAGTGGTCAAGTGGAGGTCTCTAACCGACAGATAAAGGCTATTTTAGAAAGAACCCTGAGCTCATCTAGGAAGGATTGGAGCAAGAAACTTGATGATGCTTTGTGGGCTTACAGAACCGCGTACAAGACTCCCATCGGAACCTCACCGTTTAACTTGCTCTATGGGAAAAGCTGTCATCTACCGGTTGAGTTGGAATACAAAGCATTGTGGGCAGTGAAACTTCTGAACTTTGACATCAAGACTGCACAAGAGAAGAGGGTTTTACAGCTTCATGAGCTTGAGGAAATCAGGTTAGATGCTTTTGAGAGCTCTAAGATCTACAAGGAAAGGACCAAGGCGCTTCATGACAAGAAGATACACAAGAGAGAGTTCAAAGAAGGAGACCAAGTTCTGCTGTTTAACTCGAAACTCAAGCTATTCCCTGGGAAGTTGAGATCCAGATGGTCCGGTCCATTCAAAATTCTTGAAGTAAGGCCTTATGGAGCGGTTGTTCTAAAAGGAAAAGATGGACAAGGCTTTGTGGTAAACGGTCAGAGGGTAAAGCACTACCTGGCATCAGAAACAAGAGAGGGAGCTACCTCAGTTCCTCTTCTTGAACCAGAATCAGCCTGAAAAGGTATGAAAAGTCAAACTTAGTGACGTTAAACAAAGTGCTCTTGGGAGACACCCCAAGCTTATCCTTGTACATATTTTGCTTTTCATCTTCTTTTTCTTTTTACTTGAAGCTTTTTGAAGGGTTTGTTAAGTGTTTCAGGAGTTAGATGGTGAATCTTGATGATGAGAGTAAGAAAAAGCTTGAAAATGACACGGCCTGATGAATTAAGTCCTAGAGTGTACGTAGCCTCGGTATCGACCCTTGGTATATACATACCGCGGTCACCTTTTACCGAGTAAAGCCTGAGAACCTCGGCTAGACTCCTCGACTCGATTTCATCATAGCCGTGTCCGAGAAGTGTCATAGTGAAATGACTAAGTGTGGGGGAAGGCCACGGTGTAAACACCTTGGTATAACTATACCGAGGGGCAAAGTTCACTTAAAACAGTCTAAAACCTCGATCCGAGACCGCGACCAGTCTACACCAGGGCCGGACCGTTTAAACCCCCTGCACCAAGTGATTCTTTGTTAAAACAAGTGACCTCGGCATGATACCCTCGTGGTGGAGCATACCGAGGTGCCCAGTTTCAAGAATGATCAAAAACATAAACACTTGGGACACTTGAGTCAAAGAAGAAGGTTTGCGCGGACTAAGGAAAAGATTTGAAGACCGCGGGGAAATTCTTGTTAACTTGAGCTTAGCCCACTCGGCTTGGTGCCCTCGGGGTAGAACAAGTCGAGGCCGCTCAAGAGAACACGAGAAAAACCACTCTAGTCCGTACGGCTCACGTCATTCCCAAGTCGCGCCATTTGGAAGCTTTGCGCGGTAATTAGAATTTAAACGACCGGTCAAAGCTGTTTTGGCGCGGGTCAACGGTCGCAGCTGGAGGAGAAGGGGGGACCAGTCCCACTACAGTCCAAACGCCAGCTGGAAAGCGCGACACCGCCCATACCAGCCTCCATCCCGAGCCAAAACCGAGAGTTCGCCTTCTTCTCTCTTTTCTCTGCATTTCACGAGCACATCTCTCTCATTTCTCATCCATTTCTTGTGATTCCAAGCGTTCTAGACTCGTTAAGGTGTTGTATATTCATCATAAGCATTCCACTAAGCTTGAATCTTGGATTCCCAAAGGTATTTGCATCTTAAAGAACTCATCTTTTTCCTTCATTCTTTGCGAGCTTTATTGTTTGTGAAATGTGGAATCGATTCTTTTAGAACATGTCGGCCTTTGGGAACAATTTTAAAAATTCCATCACGATAGATAACATAAGAAAAACCGGTCTTTGCTCTGAAAATCACTTGTTCTTGAATTTTTAAAATTCTTGAGAAAATGCGCTTGGAATCGGTCTTAATGATGCTTTGAGATGTTGAGCTGAACTGTTTAGATATCGTGTCTTTCTTTGCTTGTTCTGGCTTGTTCTTACTTCCTTTGATGTTTGGAAAAAGCTATAACCCTGGTCTTGTTAGAGAAAAAGCTCTGTTCTTGCTATCTTAAGAGACATATGCTTGTTGATGTACATGATTCTAACGGTCTTTTTGAGGATCTGCCTTGCAGATGACCAGCGACCGAGCTGTTCCCACTCATGAGACGAACAAAAACGAGGTCCAGAGGAGGAGTACAAAAGGGAAAGCCGTGGCCGTGGCACGCAATGGTGGAACAAGCAAGAAACCCTCCGTGAGATCCGATGGTGAGCCAGCCGCCAAGCGAGCAAGGAACGCCGAGCTCACTCTGGTTCCAACCCTTGAACCAAAAAGGAATGGGGAGCAGGCAGCCACTGAGAACGATGGGGACGAGCTGAGAGCCATAGTCCCTCATGAACCCGATTGTGGCAAGAAGGCCAAGAAGGAACCAAAGCCCGAGCCCGAGGAGGAACATTTCCCGACTACTGAGGAGTACTTGGACCACTTTAACTCTATAAGAGTAGCTCAAGGTCGGTTCTCTGATATGGAGCTCTTGAGGAAGCTTGAGATACTCGATGATGTTACACTCATCTTTCAAAACATGGGCTTGTCCGAGTTCTTCATGATGAGCGATGTTGCTTACGAGGGGATCACACAACAGTTTCTTGCCACTTTGGAGGTTGTCATCTACCCCAAGAGAGATCCCAAGCGTCTACATGGCAAAGGGTTCGGACACATTGAGTTTGACATAGAAGGCGTGCACTACAAGGTCAGTTTCAAGGAGCTTGATGAGATATTTGGATTTGAAAGGAATGGAAGCTCGCTTGACAAGTTTTTGTACCCTCGTGATGAGTTGGCCGCGTTGTGGGAAACGATATCTTTTGGGCCTTACTTGGGAGGCAAGAGCAAGACAAGCTGCATCAGGAACCCTGCGATCAGATACACCAACCGGGTCCTGGCCTCTACGTTCTTCTCTACATACAACCCTGGTGTCATTCACACGGCAGAGCTTGAACTGTTGGGACTTGGACTTAAGCCGCTCATCACTCAAATGAAGAACAAAAAGGAGTTCCAAGGGCCAATGCATGTACCGTCTTTAGGAGCGTTCTTTGCGATCCAAATGCTCACCTATAGACACAATGTGTGGTGTGACCGAAAGAAGAAGGGAGCAAGGAGGCTTCAGAACGGTTGGATTGTCACTAAAATCTTGAGAGCTCAAGGGTTCATACTCCCTGATTCACCATCGAGGCCGAGTCTCATTAATGAGCAATACCTAAGTAAAAGTGGTTTCTTTGGAGGCAAGTCAGGGGATAGATGGGTTTACAACTTCACGCTGATGCACAGGGACGGTACACAAATTCTACTGCCTAACCGAGGCCTCACCATGCTTGATAAGCAGTGTAACGTCTCCTTCTATGTCCTCAAAGATCAGTTGTACAACCCATCTCTCGGCCCACCAATGCGCAAGTGCACCAAAGCCATACCTAACAAGCCTCAGAACGAGAACGGTCCGGCCGGAGGTGAGAATGAAGAAGAACGGCACGCTGAGAGAAGGATGGGAGCAAGCCGATATCATTTTGATCCATACGTGTGGGGTGAGCCTGAATACCACACCAAGAAGCTGTATTTGCGAGTGAACACTCTCCAAAAGTGGTGTAAGTGGCAAGACAAGACCATTCATGCCTTGGTGGACTGTGTAAGGCACCTGAAGAAGAAGGTCAAGCAGCTCACACGGCCATCTTCTCTGGACAAGAACTCGGGGACCTCAACCGCACCAGTTACACAGGAGGAGGTTGGGGAAAGCTCAAACGCAAGGAACCCGGAGCTTCCACCAGGCAAAGAGGATTGGATCGACCCTGCCTTGGCATTCTTACCTGAACCCTCGGATAGCAGCCCACCACGTCAGTCCACACCCTCCAGCTCAACATCAAATCCCTCGTACTACTTGGGATCAGACCTCTCCGACTAAGGTATCGACTTCAAACTCTTGTACATATGCATCTTGTGTATATCATCCTGCATTCGTTTAGTTTGTCTTTTTACTTCTCTCACACGCTTTTATAACACACGGGACTGTGTTATTCAAGTGTGGGGGAGGAGCTTTGTGTTTTCTGATCTTGTTTTCTTTGTTCTTATTTGACTTTTGCATTCTTGAGTCTCATTTAGCTTTGTACATATGGTAAAACCGCATCATCAACATTCTAGTTGCATCTCGCATTCTAAGATCGAGTCTAGTTGCATCATTTAGGATTGCATCAGTGCAAGGAGCAATGATAGATTTTTTCCTAGAGAGTAAATCACTTGAGAACTTGAACTAAATATGCTTGTGAAACTCATCCTGTGCTTGTAAAGCTTGAAACGATTTGAATCTGAGAAGCAAGTCTAAATTACACTCAACTCTAGTTAAGTGATAACCCTGAACTTGAATTGTAAATATCTTTTGATGCATTGCTTGAATTGGCTTGTGGATACCGATATACATACTTGAGCTAGAATCATTGTTTTCACCACCCTCTTTTCCTTTGCTCAAGTAGCTGAATCCGCATCATGGATCAGTTCCCTCACCTTGAACCAAACTTTCTTTTCGAGCCAATGTTTGTGTGTGAATTGTAAGGCCACCTTGGACTGAACTTAGCAGAAAGTGTTAGGTTTAGAGCGACAAGGGCATGTCTCATTGAGTGCTACGTTCCAACATCAAGGAACTGAGAGTATTGGCGAGAAATAAGTGTGGGGGAAAAGATCTATTGGTGAGTGGAAAAAGGTGAGCTGAGAGAAAAAGAGAGAGTGCGAATAGCTAGGGGAATGAAAGAAAAAGAATCGAGTCTTGAATTTGAAAAGAAGAGCTCTGTTGTTCTAAAAAGAAAAGTATAGTCTCTGAAATGAAAAGAAGCCAAAAAGGCTCAAGTGTTCTAAAAAGAAAAGAAAAGAGGCTAATCGCTGTAAAAGAAAAGAGCTGTTTGAATAAGTAAACACCAGAGGCTTGAAAATCAAAACAAAAGTGAGTCCCCTAATGAAAAAGAAAGCGATTGAGAGAGTGAGGATCTTGAGAGGGTGAGCAAGTGAGAAAAGCTTTGAGTGGAGTGTGGGGTGTGATGAGTCTTGCCCTTGTATGCATCGGTTGCTTTTTACCTTTAGCATTCTGCCAAAGTTTGGTCGTTCATTGAGTGATCCCATTGTTGCATTGCACCCGCTTGAATATTGATGAGATCATTTTTATCTCATGACCTTACCCTAGCCAAGCCAGCCTATTTGAACATTGCATCATTTGATTCACCGGTTACGAGCTTAATGAATGTGAAAGAGTTGAATGTGATAATGACTTGTGGAGATTCTGTGCTTTAGTTGTAAAATATCTGAGTATGGCTTTGCATTGCATATTTGAGCATGAATCCAAGTTCTCTTTGTGATCACTTCTCTCTAAAAAGGAAATATGAGCTCCATCTGCATTACAACCTCTTTCTCTCATTTGTTCTCTTCGCTTGAGGACAAGCAAAGGACAAGTGTGGGGGAGTTGATATGTCTATATTTTACATCATTTAGAGAGAATTTTAGAGTCCTCATCATGTGTTTTCCCATGTAAATTGTGTCTTTAGGCATGAAAATAGGATTTAGGGCTTGCATTAGGTCCCAAAGAGTTTTGCATGTTTTGAAGTCTTTATCAGGTGCTTTGGGAGTCGCTTGGAGCTTAAGAAGAGGAGCAGAGGAGAAAACGGTGAAGAAAAGGGTCAAAAATGGTGAAAACCGCTTGGAGAAATTTCTCGGCCAAATCGCGTACCGGACGGACGGAAACCTCGGCCAAAATCCTTACCGATCGCTCAGCACCGGCCAAATTCCTTACCGATCGACCAAAGTCAGCTTGGGTCGAAGATCGGGTGCAAATACCATGGGTTGAGTTTTTGGCCGAGGCGAAGGAATTTTTACGACCAAAAAGCTTACCGCGGTACACAGCCCTCGGCCATTTTCCTTACCGCGGGAAGCTTTTCCTTACCGCGGGAAGCTTTTCTCGACCAAAATTTGTCCTTGTCCGCGCGTTTCAAAGATCAGCAATCCGGGGAACCTTCCGGTCCGAACCAGTTGGCGGGGTCTTCAGCAAAGTCGGAGATAATCAGGCAAAGATCCCAGAACAGTTGGAATCATCCAATTCGGACCAATAGGGAGAAAGATACAGCCTCCGGAAGATGCACCAACATTACACGCACCCGAGAACCGAACGGCGGAGTACGAAGGCTACGGCGGACGGAGCCTTTCCGGACCAAATCAGCTTGCCCGGTCTTCATCAAAGTTTGAGATCTGTGAAAGACCTTTTCAGAACTGTTGAGATCGCTCAATTCGGAGCAGTGGTTTGAGAGATAAAGTCTCCGGAGTTCACATCGGTCTAAAAAGCTTATTTTCTGGTGATTCCAATGCGGTTCAAAGATGTGAAATCCAGGAAGCCCTCCGCTTCCCAAGCTCCGACGGTTTCTTCACCAAAGTTCGAGCTTATTGAGTCATCTTGACTATGGAACTGGTCTCAGAGCATTTGGAGTCGTGGGTTGAAAGTTACTGTTTCCGGAAGGTGACATGGTCGATACGAACCCAAATATGTTGCGATACGCGCTAAGTGTTTTCTCAGGGCTCGGCATCGTTACCTCGACATCGGCCAAGTCAAGGCTCGTATTTTGGGAGTATTCTGAACTAGGCCTCGTGCTGACGCCTCGGCACGTTGGAATCAAGGCATGCACACGTAAGAAATGAAGCTGGAAACGACTAAGTGTTGAACGTGCACCTCGGTGTAGCGACCTCGGCGTGCATGCCGGACCCTGTTCGCTCAAACCCCTCGACTACCAAGCGCCTCGGCATTTCATGCCGAGGTCCATTGTCACAAACCCAGAATCAAGAACAAAGCTGCCCAAGAATACACACGTGAAGATGGATCAAAGACTAGGGTTCATGCATGTTCTTGACGTGTTCTTCACGAGATCTTCATTTGGATCTGGACTCACGTGCACTCCTCGACATGAAGACCTCGGCTTCACTCTCCGACACACCGTGGCACTCACCCATCAACCCAAGATCGCGGTTCAGTACCCGGTTTGTTCCGGGCTGACCCGCGACACTTTACCTTTGCTATATATACATTTTGAGACTAAAAACCTAATCATCTTATCTCTTATCTGTTTTTAGCTTTAAGAACTTGCCTCTTTGGTGAAACTTGATCATTCTAATCCGATACCTCGTTTTTGCATGAGAAATCTTGTTCTTTCTTTATTTCTTTTATCATCTAATATTAAACTCCTCATCATGACCAGCTACACGTCTTGCAAAGGACTTAGTGAGCTCGTTATGATTAGTGAGTAGTCGTTTAAGCGGCTTTAGATGAGTAGATTAGGGTGCTTTCAAGGTAGATTAGTGGGTTTAGGTGTCTAGTCCTGCAAGTTTCATTCTTTAACCGACGAGATCTCTAGGCTGGATCCAAGCACATCACTTGAGGTTCAGATCCGAGACATATCTCGCATCAAAAGTGTTTGTAGAAATGTCTGAACCACTCGGTTAAGGGTTTAAGAGTCTTTCATCGCGAGAGTGATAGTTTGTTCTCTTAAATGACATTTTTGAACTGATTCTTATTGCTGATTGATTCGATGCTTCTCAAAAGACATTTTTGGTATGAAGGAGGATCAATTTAGATGCTTAATACTTTCATGAGAAGATTAACATGCCTTGAGTTCAAAGTTAAATGAAACCGCTTGATGTTTTGATTCATTAACCCACTAGTTGAACTTGGAAGCACCCGAGTCAAGTATCTCGTCTAAAGTCTCTTGCTTTATTACATATTATCATCATCTGAATCGCTTAGTTACAATTGCATCTTTGCTTTGTTTGATTCTCATCATTTACCTTACTTACATGCTTAATCGTTGTTATTTAGCTTAGAAAAACCTTCACCTTTTTATCTTGACTTAAATAAACAAACAACATAGACTAGTGTCTCGTTGACAAGTCTGGATTGACACCTCTTAGTACTACTTTGACAAGGGGATTGATAGCCCTGAGACTTAAAAAGTCTTATCTATCACCCAACTGAATGGATAAGTAATGTAAAACAGAAAGATGATATGGATAAGTAATGTACATTAAATACAATGGTCGTAATAATCCTACAGGACCTTACCTATGAGAAGGCAACTCATTAACCAAAATAAGCTGGATATATGGATATTTTGCCCAAGTTTCTTTTAGAACTTATGGAATACAGAATAGTATGTGTTGAAGCGACTTCAACATAAAATGATTTAAATAGGATTAGAACAGGTGGTAAGGTTGTGACCAGATTGTTTGCAACGGCTGCATTTGTTAAGACCCTGCTTCTTATTTTTAACCTGTGTTATGAAATCTCTGTTAGCATCCAAGATGTGTGTAGTTAAATAAAGGATAAAGACAAAGGTTAGAACGTAATGGTATTTCTCTAACGGAATAGTGACGTCCTTCTTTAGGGCGGCCAGACTGCTTTTTTGTTCTAGGGGGTAGCAAAACCATTTGCGAAATACTTTCTGGTATTTCTAAGTCGTTTGAGTCGGAAGCAGGAAATATCTCACCCTCGTAAGTCTTCGCCCAAGCTGAGGTCTTGTAGCAATCACCAACAAGTGAGTGCCAGGGATAGCCTTAACTGTCAGCAACCAGCAAGCTATGCCCGCATGGTATTTTTAGCTTCTGGTATGCAGTGCATGAGCAGCTTTTGTCCTTCAAAGTTACTGTTTATCTTGCTCCGAATTTACCAATCACCTCTGAAGTCGTATTGTTGATGTTGTTGATCTGTGTAAATGTGCAGTTCTTGAGATTGATCGTCATAAGCTTCTCTACCTCTATAGAAACCAAGCCATTATGCCTAGCTGTCTTTTTCTTTCGAGCACAAAACCAACGAGACATCATGTTTTGGATGAATCGTAGCAGCTCTACAATAGGAGATGATCTTCATTTCTTCAAAGCTTTGTTTAGTTGCTCGCAAGCGTTACTTGTCATTAGATTGTATATTTGCCCTTGGAAATAAGCTCTAGACCAATGAGCTAGCCCAATCTTTTCGAGGTATTGACCACATTGAGGATTTGTGGTTGTGATCATCTGGTACAGCTGATGAAACTTACCGACACGCCATTCCATACCTGAGTCTGTAACTAGTTTCCCTAAACCATTACTTTTGAATTTTGCTACGACATTTCTGGCCAAGTGTACAATACAAGCACCATGATGAGCGGGGTAGATTTGTTTATTCGCAGCATAGATAGACAAGCATCTGTCAGAGATGATTGTGAGGTTTTTACCGTTTGGCAAAAATTTTTTGAGTTTCCTAAAGAACCAGGTCCATGATGCCTCGTTTTCACTGTCAACTACGGCGTAAGCAAGAGGAAAGACCTGGAAATTGGCATCTTGACCGGCGGCAGTGAGTAGGCAACCTCTGAACTTCCCACTTAGGTGAGTTCCATCCACAACAACCACATGACGAAGGCGCCTGAAACCAATAATAGACGCACTGAATGAGAGAAACAAATATTTGAATCTAACATTTCCGTCCTCATCTGTCTCTATTTCCAAATCTGATTTGCAGCTTTCAACAAATAGAGATACTCAGGGAGTTTTGTGTAAGAAGCATCATCAAACCCTCTGAGTCTTGTGGTTGATAAAACCTTGGCCTTGTAAGCTTTACGGTATTATGCTGAAACCCGTAATTCTTCAAGTACCAGTTGTTGAAAATGAGCTGCCCTCGCTCCTTCAATGGTATCCCCATACTTTGAGTTGTAAACAGCGGCCATTACAGTAGACGAAGCCCTTTTCCTCCACATGTTTCTTGTTTCAAAGCTGCAGGTGTGGTTTAGTTGGGTAGATATGATAACGTAGTAGAATGTGTCTTTGACCTCTTAAGCCTTTATACGCCAGTGGCAACTCTCGTCTGGGCATGTAAGGATGAAGTAATGTCTTTTGGTTGTAGTTTGCCTGTAAGAGATCATTGATTTGATTGCCCAGATGGCTAAGGCAATTTGACATTCCGCTTTGCTATTGAATAGCTTCCCTTCATATATTCCTTCATCCGATTCATCCATGTGGAGGTCTGGAATATGGTCAATTTTGTAGGTTGTATCGTCAAACAAGGGTGGGATGTCAAAGACTTCATCGTCCACATCATCCAGAGATTCTGTTGTATGATAAACAGGCGGATCCATAGACGGAGGAACATGTGGATCTGATGCAGTGGAGCTTGAATAAACATGAGGAGAATCAGAGGACGGTATTGTTTTGGGAGTATCAAACATTACCTCTGTCGCGCGAGAACCTCCGCATCCTCCATCTAAGAAAGGGTCCCAAAATTCATGATCATAAGTGGTAGGCCTGGGGTCAAGATCTTCCGGAAGGCTTTCTATTTCACAGTCAGATTCACTACTATCATCCTGTGTAAACGATCTGATTGGTCTGGGCTGTGTGGAGTGAGGTTGAATGGTTTTTGGTGCATTAGCAGACAATAGATTTAGTGATTGTTTTGCAGTCATTTGGGGTGTGTTGGCAGACAGTAGCCTCTCTTCAATGGATATAACTTGCTCCATGAAGCCGTCATCTTCGTCTTGGAACAGAGTGGTATTGATTGACTCTCCGGGAGTTGACGCGTTGAATGATTTTTTAGCCGGAATAGTGTAGCCTGATTTTGTAGATCGCGGGTAGGATAGGGAGATTGAAGCAGGAACAGAGATTATTGGGGACCTGTTTGTGGTAGTTGAACCTTCAATAGTAGCTGGTTTTTTTGGAATCTTGGTATTCAAGTAATGTTCATCCAAACCAAGGTCAAAATTTGGGAGTTTAGAAGTAGTGGATGGCGAGGGAGTTGAAAATATATTGTCACGTGAACGCTTGAGACACCTTTCAAAAGTGGCAAAAATATTAAACCCAGGAGTGATCCGGAAATGTTTGAAGAAAAAGGCAATGGCTCCATCGTGAGTTAGTAAGACAGGAGGGGTCCGAATCCCTGTACCAAGCTCATGTGTGTTTGGCGGCTAGTATGAGAGAGATACCGACATTCCATTGATGTTTGCTGGGAAAAAATCGAGATGATTTTTTTTTTGAGGTTGTCGAGAGAGGTACCGTCGGAAAGCGGAACAAGCCTAGAAATGAGTTTCTTGTCGATTTCGAAATCCCACTTGTCCTGAGAAGTTCAGATCCATTCACCCGCTATGACCACACAATGGTCCTCCATTAGGCTGGTTACTGGGGCGAAAACGATTGTCCACGATTAATGAAAGCTATTTCCGAGAAGAGAAGGAACCTGTTTTAATAAATTTGGATTATAGTTAGTGGATGAAGTATGCTAGTAGGTAAAGATGTGTTTGTAGGTTAGAGCGTCGTTTGTTGTTTCATATCTGAGCAGGAACGCGGAACTACAATAAATATCGGTGGGGTCCTTTATTTAATGTATGGAAATGACTTGAAGACTTTATCAAAAGGGAGAAATGATAGACAATACCTGTGTTTAGATCCTAAAAAAAGGAAGCAGTGACTAAATTTGAATACTTAAGTGTGGTGGGAAATTTGTAATTTGAAAATGACCCCCCAATTACAAGATAATGATCCAAACAATTGAGTACATGTGGACATATTTAGGGGAAATATGTAGACTTGACAATATGAAGGTTAACAATATCAACACTTGTCTATCGAGAATCTCCCAAAAAATCTTAACCTGAGAATATGAACTTAAATAATTGTAGATTTGACAATATAAAAACTTGGTCTTTTATGTAGAATATTTATGGATATGTATGATAAAGTAGTGTGACATCGTTGATTAGATGGTAATTAGTATTATCTGGGATTCAAATTTAAAAACGTAAGGGAGTGTAGATGTACAACCATACTCGACAATATGAACGTAAGGGAATGTGTAATCAGAAGCACTATACAATGTTTAACGAAAGAGAGATGATGAGTAGTTAGTATAACCATTACGTGTATGCTTTTAAATATGGACTGAAATGTAATTTATAAATCGGGCTGTCGGTTATAATTACATCAACAAATGTTAGAGAACATCGTTGGATACCGTTTTTTATTTGTAGTAATGTGATAATCCGATTTAGTAGTAATGTGGCCGAATGTGTAGAAATGGTTACTAAATAAAGTACGGAATGTAGTGATGACAAAAACAAACAGACAGTTGTCTTAATAATATTATAAACCTAAAATAAAGGGCAACAGTCTTCTGCAAATTCGGGAGAAAATAAAAAGATATCCAAACAGGTTTGGACAAGGTAACTAAATGATTACTTTAGTAAGGCCAGTAATAAATGAACTCGGGCATTGTGTTGCAGAACTTTCGGAGTTCGTAGATCCAGGCACACATTTTGCAAGGCGGAGAAGACGCCGAACGCAGACCGCTACAACAATAGCCTTCTTTGTAAAAACATGAACTTTTTTTTTCAAAGTCGAGTGAGAATAATGTTTCTTGTCTGTCGAGAAACTCTTGGGGGGGCAGGGTAAGCCCAATGTTTTGGCCACCACATTTCGATATCCTTCTGATGCTTAATCGCAACATCAAGAGGAAGGGACAACTCATCGAAGATATGATTGTTTTTCTTGATGTTGGCAATGGCCAGAAGGTCAAACATGGTTGAGCAATATTGCGCCATGGATGAACCCGCCTTTGCTGCTTTTAAAATAATTGTGTAACCCTCTCCGGTTTTGCCAAACTCGAAGAATTCTGATGCGCCGAATAGGAACAAGGCAGTTGGGTTTCCTTGGTCGAGGCATCGGTTTTTGAACTCTGAAACAACGTCTCTATGTTCCCATGGATAATGCATGAATAGAAGATTTACCTTTTTAAGAAACCCATTGGTTTGAGTGATCTCGTTGCATGACCTTGAAACAGCCTTCACCCTGACGAGGTCGGCGAAAGAAGTATTCGCAACCTTGACGACGATTTTAGTAATTAGATCCTTGGGGAGATCACTGAAAGAAGCCATTGCTGGAAATAAAAGATATTTAGTTTTTTTGTTTTCTCGGTGTGCATTAATCTGGATAGACGAGACTTTTATTTATAGTGTGTTTAATAGGCGACGACTCAATACAACTATTCACCGAGTAGTTACGTGTAATCATGAATTTTCCGGTTGGCAGTTCCAAAGGAATAATCCGTTTTATTAAAGGTGGTCCAATGATGTTTGTCCATGTGGTTAGTTTGGGGAGACTAAGTTACCACCATAACCTTTTATTGGAGACTAAATTTTAATTGGGCTTGGCGATAAGAAGACTTTGACATGTATAGAGTTGGAGTTGTGACATAAAGAAGAGATAAAGACAGAGGTAATGAGTAATGTATGGAACAATTAAAATCACATTATTACGATAAAAGAAGGCAGAGTAAGCTGACAAGCAATTAGATTGTTACATTTTGACAGTTTAGTATACATTAATCGTAGGACTTTAAAAGTCAGTAAATTGTGGTCGTCTTTTCTTGGATACATCCTTTTTCCAAATATTGAATACAAATACCCGTCCAGTTACTAAAAAAACCTACTCCGAAATCCGTAGAACAGCAAATCTCTCAAACACAATGGCTTGTCGTTATGATAAATCTTACTCCGAAATCCCCAAATTTCTATACCTACTCAAAGAATCTAACCCCGACACCGTTGCTATACTCGCTACCGAATCGGTTTACCTAGGGCGCCCAAGATTTAGGTCTTTGTTCTTGGCTTACGGATCATCTAGGTGTGCTTTTTCAAAAGTTAAACCAGTCATTGTCCTTGGCGGAAATTATCTCAAAGGACGTAACAAAAGCTTCCTCTTCATGGCCTCGACGAATGATTCCAACAATCAACAATTCCCACTCGCTATTGCGATTGTTGAGGGAAACTTCTCAAACTTGGCAATGGTTCCTCTTCAATTTGCGGACGATTTACCCCGACACCACCGACCTGACGATTGTGTCTTCAATGTCTCAACTTATCTACCGGTCCCTAGATACGCTGTATCCTCAAGCAGAGAAAAGGGTATGTCTTCGTGAACTAGGAATAAACATACGCCAAAGCTACGGCATTCCAGGCCTACTGGGACTTGTACAACAGGCATCAAAAGCATGTACTGTCCCCGAGTTCCGCCGTTGTTTCAAGGCAATCAGAAGCAAGAATTCTCATTGTGCAGAATTCCTCAAGGCTCTTGGGTTTCAACGATGGAGTATGGCTTACTCAAAGGGTGATCGCTTCGACATTCATTCTTCTGAGGTATATGATTTGCGACCCATGCTAAAGCAAGACACTATCATGAATTTGCTGTATTTTTTTCACTGGCATGTGAGTACTACGTTTTTGATGCGTTACGGCAAAGCAATGGAGCATCATGGGGAGGTAAGTCCTTATATAGAAGAATTGATATCCAAAAAATCAGAGTCCATAGATAGATTGGCTGTTTGTATCACTACAAATAACTGCTGTGAAGTCTTATCCCCGGATAGTCAACGGTTTGTAGTTAACTTGGAATTTAAAACTTGCTCTTGTATGAGCCTCCGGAAAACTTTGATCCCATGTGAGCATTGTCTTTCTGCTACTAAACATTTGGGAATATCACCGCTACTAATGGTTGGGAATATCTACTCTACTGGTCAATGGCTCCAAACCTTCTCTGAAACTGTTAGTCCATTACCTTACATCGCACACAACAATTTTCCAATGGAGGTAAATGCCATGAAGTTGATGCCTCCGAGAAATCGTCCGATTGTTGGCCGTCCAAGGCGCTGTTATCTCGCCCGTGTAAGTGTCATCTATTCAATTCCTTAAATTTTCTTATTTTTGAATAACATTTGGTATAATCACAAATCTAGGTAGTAATAATTTATCTATTCTGGTTTAATCAGAGGACAGAGGGTAATAGTCAAGGGCATATGTCGGATGGTTTTTATCCGTACTCACTAGGTGGACCGCCATCTATCTGTTCGAGGTGCCGGGATGAAGGACATACAGCAGTGACGTGCTTTACCCATCTGCGGTGCTGCAGGTCCCCAGCTTTGTGATTTCATTGTACGGCTTGTGATAACACATTTTCCCTCAATGTTATCTTTCTTTCCTACACTTTTATTTTCCTTTTCAAGGTGGTTAATTTGGAGGACTACATTTTGTTACTATAATGCGAGTACTCTGTTTAAACTGTTTTTTACAATCGGTTAAGGTTTTATGGCTTATACATTGCAGCATATATTTATACCCCTATTGGATGTTCTTCTTTAGATTTAGGATATATCCAAATGAGAACTAGGTTTTTAGTCGATTATCTACCAAACATGGTCATAAGATACATGCAGACCCCAACAAGTTTGGTCTTATGAATACACAGCTACATTGGCGTAGAGGCAAAATATGAATCTAAACAATCTGTCCTATATAGATTCTCCTAAATTACTCGTTTAAAACAAATCGTCAAGGCCGAATTGGTATGAAAGATAGTCGCCTGCATTTGTTGTTAAAATGTTAATCGCACCATAGAACTGACATATATTTATTGATCCATATAGACATGTAATTATGGATCTTAGTTATTTTCATCACTATCCATATAGACATAAAGTTTTGGTTCTAAATTTAGTGGTTAGATACTTTGAACCATGTGTCATATTGAAATTGAGTATACAGTTGTCCAGCCGGAGTGAATTGCCTTAGGATTGAAATAGGATCCATATGAGAGCATTTTTTGTAGGATCCATATACACATATAGTTTTAGGATAAATCCAACTGAGAACAAGTTTTGTAGTCGATTATCTACAAATTATCTACACATAGTTTTGTGACGTATATAGATGGATCCGTAAAAACTTAGATTTATGGATCTGAGGTATATCCATAAGTATCCCTATAAAAGTATATTTATGGATCTGAGTGTATAATCAATTATTTAAGAGGTTTCATTGGATACATGAAACCATTTGTCATTTTGAAAATGGGTATACTATTGTCCGAGCGGAGGCAATGTACATAGGATTGAAATAGGATCCATATAGACATATAGTTTTGGATTTAGTTTCAACTCTGCGTCCAATGGATTCGATATGTAATGTTATATATTAAAATAAAACGTAACAACGCTTGTGTCACGAAACAGTGAAGTTATTTTATGGATACACTGTTTAATTAATTTCATATTGTTAAAGTTGTATGAAACTAGTTTGGACTTATCCAAAATAGAAATTTATTGTGGATGCTATAATTATTTGTTTGATCAAATAAATTCCACAATGACCAACGTCTTTGGACCAACCTAAATCCCTTATCGTTTAAGTATAAGTTTGCTTTATCTAAATGCCCTATTTAGGAACTGATTATCGTTTTGCTTAATCTAAATACCCTATTTATTCTTAAACCTTTGTAATAATTTCAGATCCATTATAGATATGAAATAATGGTACTGGTTAATTAAGGATTGTATAAGTATTTTTGTTTAGAATGCTCTATTGTTTAATAGTTTAAATAATTCAATAAGGCCAAAAGTAAAGGTCAAAAGTACATGACCTATATGGTAAATAGTTTTTGGATAAGATTTCAAATATCCGACCTCACTACGGCCCAACCTAATGGGTATTCGTTTATGGATCTGTATGACAACTGTAACATGTCTCTTCGTTTTCCTCTTGTCCAAAAACTATTACAGAGAGTGGATGTCTCGAGAATGTTCATTAATCCATAAACTTCTATATACAGTCACAACGGTTCAGAAGTATATAAATGGTGTAAACTAACAGAATCCCTCTGGAAGTTGTAGAGACGTTGAAAACTAAGCGTAATCCTAGGTGCTGAAACCGCGAAGGTATGTACTTTTGTAACTTCACATCATCTTAGCCTAATGGTTTGTCATCTTTTGTTCCAACGATTGTAGTTTGTTAAGTAGATTTTTATACAAGAGTCTCTGTTTGAAAACACTATATTTTGAAGTAGCTGTATCATATGTTCTGATTCAGAAGATTAATGGGTACCGGACAACAGAGGAGGCGGATTCAAGAATCCCAATGTAATGCTTACCACACAACTTTACTGGATCTACCAGATGAATTACTAGAGAAGGTCATGGGGTTTAGTTGCAACACCGTTGAAGACATTGGCAGGCTCTCAGTTGTCTGTAAGCGTTTCGCAAAGGGCACTAGAGGCATTACATTCCTTGAATCCATTGACCCAATCAACCTAGAATTGCCTTTTGAAGGGATGATGGAGTACTTTGATCTCTTCGACAGATTGTATGCGGTCCGAAATCCAGGAACTTTGTTCATCAAGGGGATGCAGGACTATTTCACTCATCATAACAATGAAGGTATTGAACTTATCAAAGAAGCTGGAGATAAAGGATACAAATTTGCTGTTTACACTTATGGCATGTTCATGAAGTGTGTACGTCAAGATCCAATTGGTGACCAATATTTTAGGCAACTGTCGAAACGCGAAATTAGGAAGATCATTGGGAAGGTCATCTATAAGGCGGAACAGTCGTATCCAAGAAAGCAACCAGAAGAAATGTACACGCGTAAGCATGAGACAAACAAACAGTATGTCACCCTATGGAGTTGCAAATGCGGCGTGTGCAACGGTAAAATGGATTGGCACCAAGAAGAAATGAAAGGACCTAAAATGTGGAACTCTTGTTTTTGGGCACAAGAGCAGCAGAAAATCTTCACCTACATTGGGTGGGCTGTTAGAGGACCTATTTTTGATGGGATGAATACCTTTGGATGTACTACTAAGTTATGTTTTTGATGTTTGAAAGACTACTTTTAATTTGATTTGTCTTTTATGTATTATATACTTTAATTTTGATTTGGGATTATAACTACATTATATACTATTGCTCCCATATATTTGTTTGGTATTCACCCACCTTATAGGATTATTAGTACTAACCTATTGTGAATAATCATGCACATACGTTGACATGTGATGGTGAAGTCAACCATTTTAGTACAACCATTATTTTGGTCTTAATACTTCCTTTATATTATTAATACTATTGTTTTATTCATATGGAAAATTGAAGGGACCATAGTTGTGGAATTCTTGTTTCTTGGCACCGAATTCTTCATCTCTATTAGGTTGGCTGTTAAGAGACCTTTCTTTATGATTTGTTTGTACTGAGTTGAGGACTAGGTTTGGATTTTCAATGTGAGAGTTTTGGATGTACTACATTCATATTGTCAAGAGTACTAAGTTTTGATTTTGATGTTTGGAAGATTTAAGATAATTTGGTTTGCCATTTATGTATGAAGTACTTTAAATTTATTTTGGGGTTATAACTACGTACTATACTATTACTACCATTTATTTGATTCTTATTCACCCACGATATAGGATAATTGGTATTATCTTATTGTCAATACCCATGTGATGGTGAAGGCAACCATTTTAATACAAACATTATTTTGGTCTTAATACTTCCTTTATATTGTTAATACAATTGTTTTATCCATATGACAAATTGAAGGGATCATATTTGTGCAACTCTTGTTTCTTGTCACCGAAATTCTTCATCTACATTCGGTAGCCAGTGAGGGGATCTTGTTTCTGTATCTTCATCTACATTTGGATTTGCTTTATGATTTACAACTTTTGTATTGGTAAGACTGCTAAGTTTTGGTGCAAAAGTTTGTAAGAGTAATCTTATATTTGTAATACCTCTAAAAAGGTAAATGTTTTCAACTTAAGTAGTGTTAATTCCGTAATTGGATAGTTTGTTAGCCTATCTATGTAAAAAAATTACAAAGCATACTAGTATTGCATATATAGTTGATTATCAACTTAATTAAGAGAAACATGTTCTTATATTTGGACAAATAGGCAATAATATAATAGTAAAACACTACGTAACCTTTATCAACAATCCATTTGGATAACTGTTTCGACATAAGTTATTCTTACAAAACAAAAAAGCATAATTAGGTAGTTAACATATCTAACATGATTGTATGTTTATCAAAAAGGGAATTAAGTTATAATAAAACAACACCATGATTGTATGTTTACCATAATCTTTCTTAGACTGCTAGAGTTTGCGGACGGAATACATTTAAGGGGAACCTGATGGGGATAGGCACTCGTTCACGTACAAAGGAGCGATAAGTTCTTGAAAAATGTCAATTGCATAAGACTTTCGAAATGCATCGACATCCTTGTTTTTGAAAGTATCGAGCCCCTCTACCAATTCTCCGTTAGCGTGAAGCTCCAAAAACTTGATTGAGACCGGACCGCAATCACCACCTCGTTTGTTTTGATAAAGACCATTTAGACGTTTAAAACGGAACGCCCGACAGCCGTGCATCTTTGTAACATCATTCGGATATTGTTTGTTTAGGATATGGTAGGAGGGTAGTCACTGGTTCCATGAACTGAGTGACACTGGGTTGGTCGTTTAATGAAGGAAATGAGTCTAGAATCTCAACAAACCAACCTGGTAGATTAATAACCAAGCCAACCCAGTGAGCGTCGTTTCAATTCATCGGGGCATATATCGTGTCGACATCGTTGAACAACCTTTTTCCATTAAGATGGATGTATTTTGAAAGCGGTTCGTCCCAGCGGTGCTTGGATTTGTCTTTAGAAGCTTTGAAAGCTCAGTATTTGCCTTGTAGATGGCTAATGAGCCAAGGGATCGCAAAACAGACTCGATTGGTTGTGAGGATAGCTTTGTGACGACTTCCAAAGAACCTCATAAGTACGTCCATATGCTGCAAAAGTGGATATAAAAAAGTAAATAACATGGTAACTAAAGTCTGCCAAACGAGTTAACCAATGAAAACCTGGACGATAAACAGTCCATACAATTGAGTTAACCCATTGTTTCGGGGTTGCTAGTTTTACGAGGAAGTCGTGAAATCAGACGATGTTAGTTTAGAGAAGCTTACCGTTGTCGATTAGCAAGCAAGGTTTTGTGAAAGAACTTGTATTCCTTTTGATCCACTTTTGGGAGAAGCGGTTTGATTGTATTTTGTGGTTTGTTAAGGAATAATAAGGTTAGTTCTTTCTCAGGTGATGAAAGGCTTTGTGGTTTCCTTTCAGAGCATTCAGAAGAATCACTAAGATCTTGAATGTCTTGGTCATCAGGTGGTGAAGATTGAGTTGTTGTACTCGCTTTGCCTGCCGTAGTTTTTATTCTGCTTGCCTGTATAAATGGACAGTTATATGACGGACATAATTAGTATTAGTATTCAACTGAAATGTCTGAATAAGGTATGATTGAGAAAGGTATGATTGAGAAAGGTCTAAAGAGGACATCGTGAGCTGGCAATATGGTAGGGTGGAGTGGACGTAGAGCATCGTTGTTTGGGATTGAGAAAACAAAATTCTCATCGAGGCAACTTGAAATCGGGGGTACTCCGAAATTAGGAAGAGTAGACATTAAAATGTGTTCATTGTTGGAAGGAGAAATTGGACCTCCAGAGTTTGCAGAGGAGTTGGGCATGTTAACGAGATAGCGATGAGCTGAATAATAGTCATCATGGACGATGGAATGGATTGTTAGTGTAGCTGTGTCTCTACCAGCATTGAGGTTTTGATGATTCGTTTGTGTTGGATCGAATTCAACATGCTTCTGAAATATATGTAATGGGGAAGCGTAATTCTGTTAAGTTAGAGTAAGTGAGAAAGAAATATAATAGACAGCAGGACCCAACTAGTACGTTGGAGTTGCTGATGATGCCGTTATACATAAGGCCACCAGCATCCCACAAGTCGCTGATTAAAGTAGATTGTACCTAGACCATGTTTCCAAGGAAGGGTGTTTGTACCTGAAGTTTGAAAAAGGAATGTAAAAGTTAATATCAAAGTAGTATAAGAGCGTATCATTTTAAATATTTTTGGTTAAGGAGTAAAACTTTACATTAGAGGTCGTGTTAGGTTTTTCTGATGTGATAAGGCCATGTTCTGATACAAAGAAAACGGTCTGCGAATAGCATGAAACTGGAAGAGTGAATGACGTCTGCAGACTGCTTTTACGCTTGGATTTGTTTGTAAGAAAGATACCTGTGGATCGATCTCATCAACATCCATTAGATTATCCCATTCTGTATGGTATGGATAAGTTGGAACGTCTTCGTGCGACACTGAACGGTACTGGTGAACAAGGTTAAGGCCCGGATGGAATGCAGCGGACTCCTGTATAATCATGTTATATGTTTCGTAAAAGAAAGAGCAATTTAGCGATAACATAAGTTTTTGAAGGCAAAATGGATATAGCTATTGACGATAAAAGTGGATATGTCAAATGTAAATTGAGACCAAAACTTTATATCCATTTGGACAAGGCAATAATACTGCCCGGAAAATTGTAATCCCAAGTGTCTAGATTAGATATAAGATTTAAACTTTTTGGACCTGGTTTAAAGTCCGCACAGTCGGTTCAAACAGCTCAGCTTGTGAACTGTTGGCTGGCACATCTTTTTCAGTTTTAGACGTTTCACACCCCTTAGATTGCTGGCGCGCCCTTTTCCTTCTGAGCCTTGACAAACATAGTCCCATCCTTGAAGCCTGAGTGGTTGCGAAACTGGTTTTTGGCTTCTAGTTTCTGGTCACGGGCCGTCAGTGTCTCAACCTGCTTGGAAAGTATGTTGACCTGGGAATGCAAGTCACGCGGCAGAGGCTTGAGATAGTCATGGATTTGCTTCTGTTTACGAGTAGACTTTTTCTTTGGTGTGACTTGCCTTGGGCGAAGTGAATATGGGCATGGGGAAGACGGCGTCTTTGTTCTCCTATTGAGGATGTGTTTCTGGTGTTCCCTTTTTGGGACTGTTGGGTTATGTGTTGTCAATTGTTCTGCTGAATCTCCCCCGTGCCAATTCGACCTTTGGAAAGCATGACCCTGTTTGACAAGAAGCTCAAGGTGGTCGACTTTTTTGTCCCTAACTTCATCATCCCAATCTCCCCAACCCTCGGTATCAGGCTGATCTACCGCTATAAGCAGGTGGACAACGAGCTGTTTGAAGAAATAATAAATACATGACAAAGTCTTATAATTGGTGTTAAGAGGAGAGTAAGAGAGAACTGACCGCGTCTGAGAATTCTATTTCTATAACGTCTGAATGAGATAGAGCATTCCCTTTTGAGAATGTTACAGTAGTCCATTCCAGCAATGTTGGATGGTCAGAGTCCTGTAGTAACTTAGATGGTAGTAAAGGACATGCACGGAAGACAACAAGTTGCAGTGCTAATGGGAAACCTTGCAGCCTAAAAGTAGCTTGGCGCATTTGTTGACGGAATAGCTCAACTGAAGCCTCATTTATAGTGGAACCCTTCTTGGCAGGACGCATACAGCAGATGGTCCGGTAAAAAGATTCTCGACCTCACAGGAATCTTAAAAAAGCATCTAAATCTTCCAGCATCCGGACGTAGTTCCAAGAAGGTTTGTGAACTTGGGAGTTAGCGATGAGCACACCGTCGACAATAATAAGCAAAGTGAGTCGAATTTACCTACCCGTAGGCATATTTGGCTCTTTACGGAGAGCTCCGCGATGTCAGCCAATGTATTTTTGGGATCATCACCAATTAGATCCCTCCAGTAATCACCAGGATTTTTGGGGGTAGGGGGTTGGTAATCCGGGTCGTATTTTGGCGGGTACTCACCACAAGGCAAACTCGTGACTGTGCTGAATTCTTTGAGTCCGAAATGAAATGGTTGACCACCGAAAACTATCCACAATTCGTACTTTTTTTTAGTAATGAGTTGACGGGTTAGAAGTGCGTGGATGAGTTTGCAAGAAATTGGACACCTATGCGCCGGAAGGTCGAATAAAGGACCAAAACAAGAGGCTCTAATGAATTCAAACTCAGGAGTTCTCTTTAGCGTGTGATGAAGATGAGTAAGCAAGTCCGGTCTAGAGTAAACATTGATACGGTTAATCGGGTTCCGGTCAGTGGCAAACAGACAGGTGGGTAGTCCTAAATCCGGCTCCATTGCGATAACTAAATAAAAAAGGGTAGAGAAATTACAACTTATCTTCAAGGACACCGGATCGAAACAACTCGAAAACTCCGTAAAACTGAAGTCAAAAGTACTTCGATTAAGTTGTTAATTTTTAATTATAGAGAATTAGAGCAGAAAAAATTATTACATAAGGAATTCCACAAAATCAATTATCAAGAACTAGGGTTCATGGATGGCGAGTAGTACAGTAAGATTCACGCCTCGGAAAAAAAAACATTGGCGTAGGAAGAGATAAAGAGAGTAGAGTGTGTACCTAGCGAGGAGGAGATAAAGATGGCGGTCCGGAGGGCGGAGTCAAGATGGCGGCATTCTGGGGATGACGGAGGCGTAAGAACGGAAGTTATCCAGAACAACAGAAATATTACAAAGACAGTAAAAAGGAAAAGACGGTAATAAATGAAAAAAGTTTTATGGTAGGGCATTATATATATCCATGCGTATGTAATGTTATGGATTATTGTGCAGATTAGACATTTCGTACTAACATTTAAATTTTCCAGAGGCGTACTGAGTTAAACATATTGTACATCCATCAGTTATAATGTTTGAGAAACGAATTTCGAACATATGGATGACTGGTTATGGAATATAGAACGGTTATAAGATATCAAACAGTTATGAGTAAGAGGAGTAACACATCGAGATATATCCATTTGGATATGGACACATGGACAATTGTTGAAAGATACGGGAGCGCTGTATTTGTATTAAGTTTCAAACATAACAAGTCCATAAGTGTGTCCATTAATTTTATGACTAATGGTTACTAGGAAATTACAAGGATATATATAAATATGGAACTATAGCAGTTAAATTCAATTGTTGAGAAATGTAGAAATATCATCAAGTTTCATGCATATGAAAAACAACAAAAGTGATAAACATGAACGACAACAAAAGTAAACTAAGAACATCCCAGACACAATTGACATCAAAGCAAACTAAGAACATCTGAAAAAAAAAATTTATTATAGAAGCAAACTAAGAACATCTGACAGAAGAGCTAATTCTTCACCATTGTAAGTATCATTGCTGCAATTACAATGAATTCTCCCCATGAGACAACAACAAATTGGCGCAAGATTATCTCCCTTTCTTATAGCAGTCAAATTCATTTGTTGACTAATGTAGAAATATCATCAAGTTTCATTCATATGAAAAACAACAAAAGTGATAAACATGACGACAACAAAAATAAAATAAGAACATCCCAGAGAACAATTGACATCAAAGCAAACTAAGAACATCTGAAAAAAAAATATATAATTATAGAAGCAAATAAAGAACATCTGACACAAAAGCTACTTCTTCACCATTGTAAGTATCATTGCTGCAATTACAATGAATCCTCCCTATGAGACAACAACAAATTGGCGCAACATTTTCTCCCGTTCTTTTGATGCCATTGATTCAAATTCAAGCTTTTTCTTCTCCTCGGCAAACATTTCTGCAGTAACATTTGCTGAAATTCTCGAATCGATCCCTTGCTGAGTTTCTCGAAGAGTGGCTTCAAGCTCTCTGATTCCGTCTTTTAGACGACGAATCTGCTCTCTAGCCTCCATTAATCGAACCTTCTGCCAACCATAAGGTTTCTCTTTGTCCGCCCACATTGAGAACCCATGAGTATTACATCTGAAAAACATTCTTCCAGGATTCTCATCGGTCCATGACTGGGTCATTTTCGTCGGTTTTCTGCCGTGGCAAAGAGGAGCTTCCTGGTGGTTGTAGTTCGAGTTGAATGAGTTTGCAGATGATGATGAGTTTTCCATTGTGAGTGTAAAGAAACTGAGAGAGAAGGTGATATGTGAGATAGAGGAGTTAAATAATTTAGGGTTAGATTTTAAGAATCAATTTGGGGAAAAAATACCATCGAAAACATCCAAAAGTGAATGTTTATATGGATACTAAATATATCGTAAGGACAAATGTATATCCATTTGTTGAATGACACATGGTTAAGAAAAATTGTAAGACTCGTCTGGGGAAAAAAACGACAGAATCCATAAGTATATGAGTAACTTAATCCCATTTTAAAATATCCATTTCAGAAAAAAAAATATGGTTAAATATGTAATGACAAATAGTTATCCATTTATGTAATGATATATGGTTAAAAATGTAATGACAAATATGTAATTAAATTGATTCATAAAATATTGAATTCGTAACCAATTCTGGGTTTAGTTTGCGCAATCGAGATTTCGCAGACATGAATTTGTAGACCAAAAACGATTGATAATTGTAAGGTGGCTAAATTTTGGTGGAGTATCTAAGTTAAAGACTATCTATTTCAGTGAGGGAACATGTTTAATTAAATGGATTAGTAATCAAAAATTGAAATCGTAACCAATTTTGGGTTTGGTTTCAGCATTCGAAGATTCACAGACATGAATTTCAGACCACATCGATTGATAATTAGAAGGGGAAAATATTTCTGAGTTTTTCGATAAAGTGATGTGATGGGGTCTTGATGTGGGTGTCGAGGGTTGTCAAGTTTTACCTTAATTGAAATCGATAGCCGCAAGTGCACAGCTGATCAATTGTAGTACTTAGGGATCGAATCCACAGGGAAGGAGGATCTTTTGCTGCAAAAAGCCTTTGAAATAAGTTAAAGTAAGGAAGTCTAGAACAAAAACGGTTTAGTGGGGGTTTGGTGGTGTCTTTAAAATGTAAAAACGAAATATTAAAAGAGAATACGAGAATTAAATGACTAATAACTAAACTTAATGAAAATGACTAAAAATGATAAAAACGGATATTCTAATGCTTAAATGAAAATAAACTAAAAAGGAAAGACAATATTGAACTAAAGCTTTAAAGAAAATCGGTGTATAACAATGGAGAAAAGGCGTTGGGCTTCAGGGAAGTTTTCTCAGGGGTACGAACGATTCAAAACATTGCTAGAGAGGAAATTTTGTAAGATCTTAGCTTAAACTTTTCGAACTGGAGTCACGGACGTATGAATACGCCACTGTCGTGATCATAGACAACTATCTCTCTCAACCCTGACCAGTAGGTTTCCACTCTGGCCCTGAAAGAGAAGAGATGCATTCTGTTTAAGACTCGTCCTAATTCACAAATCGCCCATAGGTAGGTTTCTACTCCTATGTTTGTTTTGCTCTCCCAAACTAGATCTGATACCTGATGAACACTTTCGTGTCACCAAACATCTGGATCAGATTGTAGTTCATGACGCTACCCTCATGCAGTAAAAACGAATTCAGAAGAAAAAGTTCTAAGATTCGGCTCAATAGCCAATGGAATCCTCACCGAACATATAAATCCCCATCGAAAATCCCTTAATCTCAACAATAAAACTACTCAGACATAATGAACGAAATCAAAGACATAATATTAAGAAGTAGAATAGAAACCGAAATTGAAAAAGAAAGAACAAGGGTTCAAGAGAACAAATCTCTCTCTCCCTAAAAGTTAAAGCAAAAACAATGAAAGTATGAAGTAAATAAATCGGTTCTCTAAGGTTACACACGATTTCTAGGGCTCCTAAGACATGTATTTATAGTGCTCAAGACCTCTCTGGACGTCACTTAGGGTTTCTCCAAATGTGGGCTTCAGAAATGGGCTTTTTGGGCTTGGAGGTTGAAGGCCACGGTCGGGAGTGCTCTGACCGCGGGGAATGTATGGTTTGCCGCGGTCGGGATGCTCCTGACCGCGGGAAAATGCTTGTTGGCCGCGGGTGGAAGTGCTGGCCAGCTGGTTTACGGGACATCTTGCTCTTCGCGTATCTTTTGACTGAACCGTTGGATTGCCAAGCTGTAAAGTGCACTGGAAATCTGATACTTCCATCTTTAAAGTCTCCAAATTTGAGCTGGATCAGACGGTGAGAAGGCCTTCAATCAGGGGTGAACTTCTGACGGTTTGACTCTGAGCTGAAATCTGGTTTTCTGTCCATTTTGTTAAGCTTTTCCCTAAATTACCTGAAAAGAGTCTTGGAACTACAAATACTAGAAAAACATAATAAAAGTACTTAAAAGCAATTAAAAACATAGAAAAAATATTTCAAAACGATCCATAAAGTGGTCAAAATATGGTGTTATCATGATGCCATTTCGTGTGCCTAAAACCGCGAAAGCTGAACTGCTTCATGCGTGTGACTGTATTCTCGGAATCTGAGATGGAGATATGGAAAATGCCTGAACAAGAATAGAGAGAATTCGTGGATGAGGTGATAAACTGGAACGAGCAATATCTTTAGAAATTTTCTCAAGAATTATTTTCACCGGAGACCCAGGACAAGAAGACACCGGAGAGGGAAGAATGATGACCGGAGAAGAAGATATAGGGTAGGGTGAAAATAATATTGACGGTGAGAATAATGGTAAAAAAACGAGATTGTAGTGAATAATGGGTAAGTATAGATGAAGGCTATACTTGGGAAAAAGGGTGTAACAAATTGAGATAAATCCACCAAAATACTGAAGTGCCTTTGGTGGTCATAAAAAATATAAAATGTATCTGTGGTGGTAATTATCTCGAATTTTCTCTTCTTTATTGTGTGACTTAAAATAAACTATCATTTTTAATATTTATATTAGTCACGATCCAACACGATTAAACTTAACATACATATCTCTATAACTCTATTATATTATTTAAGTAAATACATTTAAAAAATAATATTTATGTTGTAAATTATTACATCAAATACCATTATAAAAAACAAAAAATAATTAAAATAGAAAAAAAAATAATTATCTTTAACTCTATTAAAAAATCTAAAATTTTTTATTTATTTAATAGAGTATATTTATTATTTAATTTTTGTATTTAAAAATATGATAATGTTTATAATGTTTGTTTCAAATCATATTATATAGTATATTTAATTAAAAACATGAAAATATATTTTTTTAATTAAATAATATGGAAAATTAAAATTAAAAATTATGATATTAAAAAATGGTAAAAATAATTTTTACTATAATTTGCTATATTTACTTGATTATATATTAAAATAATATTTTCGGTTATTTTTATCAAAAATTTAACATTAAAAATTTATTTTTTTTAAATGAAAAAATTTTTGTAGCGAATGTGGTCATTAAAATTTTTTTAAGTTATATTTTAATCCAATACAAACAGGTTAAATAAATAGATTAGTCCGACATAAAAAAATTATGATTTTAATTTTTTAATATCTATAAACAAATCTGACTATTAAAAAAAAGTGAATTTTTAAAATAAGTAGTATATTTAATCTAATAAATATTATAATTTTTTTTAAAAAATTAAATATTATTTGTTGTATTTTTATTTGTTATATATCGAATATAAGTTAAAAATATTATATTATTTTCATATATAATTAAACAAAATATAACTGATTTTTTATAGTTCGTTAACAGAATATAAAACTCAGTTATTAAACGGTAACAAATTTGAGTTGATGAAATAATATTGTAATTTTTTGTATTAGTCAGAATAATATTTTAGTTTATTGCATACGAATTAAATAAATAATTTATTATGCTTTATTCACACTATTTATTATCATTTTTAAAAATATTATAAAATTTATTAGCCAATAATAATTAAACAAATTTTATGTAAATTCAATTAAATTTTGTTTGATATATGTAAATTTTTTATGTAATGTTAATATATGCATATTTATATATACTAATAGATTTTATTAACTAAAATTTTGATATTAATTATTAAAATATTTAAAATATTATAATCTTATTTATTATGCGAATTAATTTCTTGTTAATTATTATAAACTCAATTATTGACTAACACTCTCTTTTAATTAAGTTTCATTCGCACTCCAAGCTTTTTCGCCTTCACGTTCACCACTTCTTCCTCTTCATAGGTAATTGTTGCACTTTCTAGACTAAAATTCTATTTTGATAAGAAAACTTTAGTATACAATATGAATTTCCATAATCATATTTCTCTATCTATGATTAGCATTGTTTGTTCTCAAACAAGACACAAAATCCATTCGATAAAATTTGTGGAACACTAAAAACTTTTCCAAAATCTCTATCAATAGTTAAGAATATCATTTTTAGCCTTCTAAATATATATTAAATATTTTTTTAAAAAGAAGCTATTATGAATATTGTTGGAGTCGCTAGAAAAGATAATCAAAACTAGAGAAGCCCGCTTAAGAAAAATATTTAGAGATGTAGGAATCTGTGCAAATGATCATATTTGTTTACCAAAAAATATTCAAAAGACGTGATTGATTGTTTCCTCTATGGTTCTACAGTATTTCGTTGTGGTGAATGGGAGGGGTAGTTGCCACCCATAAATTTTTAAAAATTGGTCTAGTTTGATATAGATTTTTAAATTATGGCCCCTGACAAATTATTTTCTGCCCCCACTATCTCTATCTTTTTTATACACATCTTTTTAATAAATTAAATTAGAAATTGAAAAGACAAAAGACAAAAAGCCTAATTTTTTTTCTTGTCTGTACAAGTCCATATCCATTATATTAAAAACATATTTTAGAAGAATTAATCGAATATTTTAACTGACTTAAAAAGTTTGTTTTTCTTAATTAAAATCAGAGATTGTTTTATTGTTTCACAAAAGACCCTATTTTCTAATGTCATCTTTTCAACTTTTTCTTCTCCGTTTCTCTTTTTCGATTTCCAGCCGTTTATCTGTTTTAGATTGATAGTTAAATTTGATTTCTCTATTTTAAGTTTTGTTTTGCTTCCCACGTCTTTTACTTCTTCTTTCTATTTGGAAACATGTTTTCGTTTCGCTCTTATAATATGAAATCTCTGTGTGACTATGTATTTGGTTTAACTGTGTGATTACCAGAGGTCACTGTTGTGAATAAGATTTTTAATTAGCTAAACAAGTTTTGTGCTGTTCAGAAGCCACCATGGTACCATCATGCGTATTGCATATCTTAATCGTTTATAGACTTCTGAAGTTAGTTTTAACTTTGCATGTTGCTACTGAAAATGTTGAAAGGTGTTTTATTTTACAATGAAATTAGTGAAAACAACATTACAGCACCAAATTTTAATATTTTTGTCTCTTTATATTTATATTGATGTACATTATAATGCTAATGTTTATTAATCTAGTAATCCACAATTGGACTAGATTAAACCGGGTCGATCCAATAACAGTGCGACCAGAGAGATGTTCCAGTTTGTTTTTAGGTGGGATTTAAAAACATTGAATTTAGCTTTTGTCACTAAACTTTATTGCACATTGGACTAATTTTTCAACAAATCTTCGAAATTCTGCCAAACATTTGTAAAATTATATCTGATGTTACCTTTCCTCCAAAGAAATGTAACACTTTTTATAACTAACTAGATGAATACTTGCGCTATGCGCGGGTTTTGTATCTAAAATTTACCAGTTAGTCAAATTTTTAATTAAAAATCATGTAAAACATAAAGTTCATAGTTATAGATATTGCTGTTTTTTAGATCGAAGTTCATTGTTATTTTTAAATATTTAATTAACTTAGGAATCATTAGATATTGCTGTTTTGTAACATGATAATAAGACTATATACAGAAACTGTCATCTTATTCCTTTTCCCAAAGAGACCTTTATCCCCTTTACCTTGTACCGTATACTGGCTACCTCTTAAATACAGATCTTTTTAGAGTATGTTCTACTTACAAATAAATCGTATACAGTTAGTTATTACAACTCACTTAACAAACTTTTCAACTAATTCTAAATTCCAACTCCAGCTCGATCTTATCCTCTTCTTCTCTTGATAGTATCACTTTGTTTTGCAAACATAGGGTCGCAAATTACATATATAACTTACTTGTGTGTCAAGTGTCAACTGTCTCAAAATATAAAGGTTTTAGAATTCCAAAGTGCCTAGTCAGTTGAAGGGTCACTTATAACTTGTATCTTCTAGAAGAAAAGGTTGTTAAAATTCTATGGTGATATATGTATGCTCGCTGCTTGGCAATAGCTTTACGCCAACCATATGATTTTAATCATTTCAAGATACCTAAAATCTTATATATAAATTCAAGATCCTGCAAAATTAGCAATTGACATTCATAAGCTGAGACATTGTGGAAACTAGGGTTGAGTCTCGCACAGATTTTAACATATGTTCATGTTTATATATGCTATTTCTTAAAATTAGTTTGTTTGATAAATTTATTTTCTTAGTTTAATAAATAATTTTTATGGTTTGTATTGTGTTAACAATGACTGTGTTCTATTAGTTATTTTTAATAGTGTTTTTATATAACAACAAATTTTTCTCTCTTCATTTTCATATTCTCATAGTTTGTTATTTAAATTTTTTGTTTTTTTCTCATCTTTAAATTAAAATTTCTTTTATTTTATTTAATTTGTACTAAATATACTAATTATTGATATAAATATACATGTATTAAATGCATATTTTACATATATTTTAATGTTAAATTTTGTGGGTTTAGATTTTCATCATATTTCATTTTTAAACTGCTATTTCATCATATTCTTTTTCTTATTTTTTCTTGATTTTATTAGACTTTTTCTCCATCATCATATTAACATAGTATATTATTTTCATTTTCAGTCTCCTTTCTCATCATCAACATTTTTGTCTTCGTATTTTCTGATATTCTGTTTCACCAGCTTTGTGTTTTTCTTCCTCTTCTTTTTTATCTTTTTTTTTTCATCTTCATCTTCATCTTCTTCGACTTCTATTTTTTCTTTTTTTTTTCTTTCGTTTTTTTTTTTCATCTTTTTTTTTCTGATTTTGTTTGTCTCTTTATTTTAGTATCTCGTATATGTATTCTTCATCTTCACCTACATGCTTTTCTTTATATTTTGATTTTTTTTCTTCCTCATTTTTTTCTTATTCTTATTCATCGCCTTGAGTTTCATTTTCATCATCGTCTTTTTCTTTAACTACTTCTTTTTATTATTTTTCCCAGCTTTTACTCTGATTCTTCTTGATTAAATAAATAATGATTAAAAATAATGTGTGAACTAATGAAATCATTAACTTTAGTATTATTGTTTTCCTTTTATTTTTAAATGAAAAAAATATTATTTTAAAGTGTATAAATTTATTGAGTTATTAATTTTAATTTTCTTCTTATGCTGATGTGGACACCCTAAATGGAGAGAAAACTCTCCCATTATATATTAGATTAATACTAATAGTCAAAACTCGTTCATAGGTAAAAATAATTGATATGTCATAAGTTGAAAAGGAATCTTGCCAGTATTATTCAGCTTGCATTTTACTCAATATGCATCTAAACATAGGAAATGAACCAAAGACCAAACAAAAAATGACCAACCACAGAAGGTTGCAAAGACCAATATCCTGAAAAAATCTCCAAGAAAAATACAACAATTGTGTGGTTCTTTTACAAAACTGTGATTTGCATTAAAATCTTACTCCTTGAATTGTATTTACCAATCTGTTGTGCTAGATTCATGATGACATCGTCATAATCTTCTGCAAACAAAAAATTACACACTGTTTTACTTACTAAGGTTTGGTTGGTAATGTAAAGGAAGGCGTTGAAATGAATTTTGGGGCACAAAATAGTTTCTTCTTTATTCACTTACCTTTGCAGGTGGACTCTTCTTCTTTGCTCCTTCTTTTCCTTTAGATTCAATACCTCTGCTACGATGTGAACTTAGGCATGAAGAACATGTCTCCCATTTTACTTAGATCCACACATCAAGACCAAAACGCAAAAAAAACGGTTGGTTATGAGACTACATATGTGTTCATTTAGATTTCGTTGTTGGTTATGCATATGATTCACTGGATTTCTTTGTGGTCTACAGTACAAATGAAAAGATGAATCTTGAGACTACAGTCCTATGAAAAGATGTTATGATGTTAAAGCGTGAAGTTGAAGATGATATAAGAATTATATAAGGAATCTACAAATTTAATATTAATATCAATAACTACGAACATAAATTATGGAATGTGAAGAGGGCTATGTGAGGTAAGGGAAGAGTGGAAGATGATTAGACGATATAGATAATGCCATATGACACTCTGGTTGAGAGTTGAACAACTTTTTTATATAAAACTAGGTGAGAGTCCGCGCTATGCGCGAATAGCTTTTTAATTTTGTGTGTGCAATGTTTTTAATGTAACAATTTCTTTATTTAGATTGATAGTAACCCTTGTTTAGGAAAAGCTACGATGCAAACGTGTGATCTATGAACATAAGTAATTAATAATAATTGTTTACATAGGACATGTAGCAAATTTATTTACCATGCTATTAAAATTTCTTTTGTATTTATTCAATTTACTGAATCTTTATTTTTAATAACCGAGTTTGTTTCTGGTATTATAGTTCTTCGGTGTTTCTATTAAAATATTACTCCTTTCCATCTCCTATTCAAATCAGTGATATAAACTAACATATGTGCATTTTAATGTGTACATGTCTGAAGTATATTTCATGTTATTTCATATTTCTGGTCGTTGTTTTTGTCCTTCCATGACGTCAATAATTTTAATAAGGTTAATTTATAGTCATTGAAGTCTACAAACACTGTTCTGATATTTTGTTATTTTGGGGTCAGCCTTACGTATCAAAGCTATCAAACTATTCAGTATGGTTAGTAGCTTGTAGGTTTAGTTTTGGGAGGGTTTTCCCTATCCAAGACCTGTACCTTTACTTTGTAGTAATGTAAAAAGTTTACATAGAGTACTTATTTAAATAGAGTAGTTATTTAAGCTAATGCTCAAACTATGGATTTTATCTGAACTTACAAAAATGATGAATAACCTTGATGTATTTGTAGAGACAGTCTCGGAACATGGCCACTTTTCTTGGTCTTACAGTGGGTCTCCATTGTTTTGAGCATCTATCATTTCAATCAGTCTTCCACAGGGTTGTATATCATCTTCCACATTACTGCTCTCAGACTCATTCGATAGCTCAATGCCATTGTTATCTTACTTATCATCAGGCTTTTTGCATGTCCTGTTCTGGTCTGATTGCGGCGGCAACACTGGGATATTGACTGCTAATATTCGTGAGGATTTAGAAGAAGTGTGTTGATGAAACGTAGGAAAACAGAATGGTAGATGTAATAAAATTGTTTTTTGTTTAAGAACAGTTGAAACCTGCATTGGCTATAGCAGATTCAGATGCTGCTAAGAGAAGTGGGGGTATATCTCTAAAGTCTGGAAGACGTGCAGTGGTAATATATCCCAACAGCGACCTTTTTTTTCTGATGTTAAAAAAGAAACCCAGTTAAATATCCAGACTAAAGGAAAAGAAAGAGGTAATATCATTTAGGAAATGCAAAGAAAATGTAATTTGTCATTGGGGCTAGATGAATCATCTTCGAATACATTAATATTTTAGAACAATTTGTTGCAAGAATATAACAATATGGTGCTATAAAATCATGTTTTCTTGAATATAGTTGACATTATCACCGAGTTAACCCTACTTTTACATCATAAGATACAAAAAGTTGCTCCATAGTAAAGATGCCTACCAGTGCCTCGCTGTCTGAGCTCAGCAGTCAAACGATCGGCAATAAAGAGTAGATAGTGTGCATCTGTTCTGGCATATTGCACTATCTCTTCGGACAGTGGACGTTGTCTCCAATCTTCACGCTTCATTGAAGATATGAATTAAGCTTAGCATGGATAAGAATAGACTGCAAAACAAAAAAAAAATATACGGCGTCCTACATGTTAAAGGACTCACCTGAAGTAATTTGTTAGTAGCGACTCCACATACAGCCTCAAGTAAGTATGGCAGTGACCTTTGAGGATTCGACAACACCTCACATGCCTGATTTATGGCATTAACATAAACATTTTACTTTTTCAAAATAGCAGCAACGATAACAGTGAACAAATTTATCTTAAATGGCCGAAGCTAGCAAAAAACCCAATTTTCTGTGATCATTCACTCCAAACAGCTTTCAATCATGCCAAAGTTGAAGAATTAGTGCCGGATTTAGAAAAGATGTACCTTGGCAGTATCGAACATATTAACAACATATATATGTGAAAGTCTCTTTGAAGCCACAAATAACATCGTTATCGACTCCGTGAAACACCTAGAAGCAATACGTACAAGTGTTCCATAAGAAGTATCTCAAAATATGAAAAAATCTGAAACAATCAAAGGCGGTTGATTCTATAAATGAACATCTTTTTTGGGGGAAAATGTACCTTGCAATTTTCAGGATTGGAGAAAACAGGACGAAGAATACTCATTTCATCATGTAATGCAATCATGTCCACCAGAAATTCTTCCTCTTGTGTAGAAATCTGCAAGGGCAAGAGAAATATCAAAAATCTTAACATGAAAACGAAAATAGCAAATGCCTTCTCAGTGGCCACCAACATTAACGGTTCCGGCGACTCTCATCTCGAAAACAAATCATCCGACTATCCCACGGAGTCGCATCAATTGAAGATGAGAAACCCTTTTAAAAAAATTGGAGATGAGAAACCATTATAACAAAAACAAAATGAGACCTAGATCTAAATCTATTGGAACAGATCGGGAACAGATCGAAAGCACTAATTAAGATGGTCAATCAGAAGGAAGAGGAAGTTAAAATCACCTACGCAAATGGGAAGGTTGTAGAGCCTGATGATCTTCGATTGGTCCAGAGAAAGTTTCATAAGGAGGTGGAAGTCTCTTCTGAAAATTGTCGTCGAAATCATTGAAACAACTGGTGAGGATAAGTTCATGGCCGCCGATATAAACATTATCGGGGAACCTCGGGAGGAAGACGAGTAGAATGTCGATTTTTGGAGAATAGGTTTTTTTTAATTAATTAAGTTTGGAAAGGACATGTGTCACTCTCTCCAGTGCTGACGTGTCACGCAGCTGGAGAGAGTTCAGCCTCTTTTATATATAAGATGTTAGTAGTAAAATTTTGCAGACAGAATAAAAATAACAAACAAAAAGGAAGTGATATTGTTTAATTTTCAATATCCTAATAAATTGTATACTCCCTCCGTTTCACAAAGAGTACCGTTCTGACATTCTTCACACAAATTAAGAAATAAGATAAAATGTCTCTTATACCCTTATTAATTTGCAGAAGATAACTTTGGAATTATATTTATAACTAGTTTTCTGAATTTATTTTTGAGGTTAACAATGGTATTTTATATCAAAATTTACATTGGAATTCTAAAACGACATTCTTTTTGAAACAAGAAAAAAAAGTGTCAGAACGTCACTCTTTGTGAAACGGAGGGAGTGCTATTTAAATTGTAAGTGAAGTGAAGTTGTGGAAACCTTTTTGAACCAATGGTTGATCAAAAGTTCATTAATATCTCTATAACAAGAGATCTAGGTTTAGAATCCTATAAAATGTAATTTATTATCATTATGCCAATTAATGGAGACAAGCTTACAAACAAATTTTATCATGATATAAATTGAACAATTTGGCGTGATGCTTATAAGACGGTAGCTTCAGTATAATAGTTCTGATAATTTATAATAAAAATACATAAGTGTTAAAAAAAATGAAATGGTGAAATAGTAAATTTATATCCATTATTTCAAAAGTTTTTCTTAAAAAAAACTTAATTTGTAAATTATTATATGAAATTTCATTACAAATAATAAAAAATAATTAAAATAGAAAATGATATAATTATTTTTCAAAACTATAAAAAGTATTATATATTTTTAAATAATAATCATAACATATATTCAAAGAAAAATAAATTTATTCAAAATATTGCAATATTGTATACTATAATTTGTATTATTATTTGAATATATATATCAAAAATAAAAATGAAAACAGATTAAGTTAAGTTTATATTTTAGTCTATTGCAAAATATGTTAAGTAAACAGGTTTGTCTGGTTTGACAACTCTATTTATAATAATTAGTAAGATATATTATAAATTTTAGAAAAAAATCAACTCAAAATTTTAAGAAAATTACTACTGGCTATAGCACAGGTTCAGTCATAGTGTTATCTATTATATAAAGACTCAGTTAAGCCTCACAAGCTTGACACATAAGCTTCTCCCTTTAAGACACATCATCTGCCACATCATTTACCACATCAGCTTTTCAAAATAATTTATGAAAAAAAACAAAAACAATATCTATCCCTCTTCGTCTTCTTCTTCTCAATTCTTAATAGTCGATTCACAAGGCATAAAGGAGACAACAATTCTTCAGCCAAGGAACAAAAATGTGGCGGAAGAAGGCGGAGAAATATGGCTGGAAACGAATAAGTTATGTCAACTCTCCTCTCTGAATTTGCAGCAGCAACGATCCGCCGTTAACGTAAGCTCCGAAGATACTCTTAATCCACTTTTTGGGTGTTTTTCAATCGACATCTTTTCAATTTTCACGTCTTGGGTTCTAGGGTGCCAAAGTGCTTATGGTTGGAGCTGGTGGCATTCTCTGCGAGTTACTGAAGACTCTTGCTCTTTTATGGATTCGAAAACATTCATATTGTAAGTTCTTTAAATTGTTTTGCCTTTCTATTTTCCTCAATCTTAGTATGCAGATGAGTTTTTAATTTTAGTTTCTTTGCCTCAGATTTTGAGTACACTCGAAAGTTCACTCCTTTAGAATCTCCCACTCTACTACAGGATTTGATTTGAGGTTTATGGTTTTCAAAGTTGATAATTTGATAATTTGACAGTTTTTTATTTCTTTGAGCTCTTCATTTGTATGTTTCATGAGATTTTTATTTGGGCTCTAGTGAACACCAGAAATATTTTTAAATATGTATTTAGGAGGACTCTGTGTTCAGCTGCCTTAGCTGATAGATTTAGTGTTACCTCAAAGACTCTGGATAGGCAATTATAGATTGTAATTTTCTAGATTCATGATTAACTTATTATCATTGGAAACCAAGAAAAGAATTTAGGTTTTACTTCTGGTTCTTCTGAAGTTTTAGTTACAAAAATGAATAGAGAAGTAATTTTGCTTGAGCTAAGCTCATATAGGCATTTGCATGTGTACCAAACTTTTCCCGTCTCAGTTTTGATTCTTTTCAATTTAGCATGAATGATGATGATTCATAATATTGTTGTTTATGTTTTTTCTGCCTAGGATTTTTTTACACACAAAAAGAGCCAAGACAAGATACTGGGGCAGTTTCGTGATGTGAGCGCCTGGGTATGAATATCATCATAATATTCCATCTTTTTTAGCTGTGGCTGAAGATTTGTTTATTGTTTCTCGGTAAGATATAATTATATTCACATAAATCTTAAAATCAGTGACTTTGAGTGTGCACTGCACTTTCTTTTGATTCTATCACAGGCTGAAAGAAGAAGACACACGGCTATCTGCAGATATGTAGTGAGCACAACGACTCTGGCATCCTAAGGCATGGCTATTTTGTATTGCCGTAAAAGACAGTGGTCAGTTAGAATATCTAAGCATGTTTAGTTTACTTGATTTTACGAAGCTCATCAATCATGCTCTCTCACTATACATATTTGATGAATAAAGTTGATTTCACTTTTCAAATGTTTTAGAAAATAATATTCTAAGTAAAATCAATATCCTAAAAATAATTTTTACAAACTGCTCTTTTTGGTGATAAATTCTTTTTTAGAAATTTACAAAGAACGATTCTTATGTGTCTGTAGATATATCTACATACACAAACAACATTAAAAAAACAACAGAGGTGAGTACTACTATCGTAGTACGTGTCTTATAATGTTGTGTGTACATGATTGACTGGTGTGTGAGATTGGAGTTTGATACTTTTATAATTTATTTCTGAGATTTTTTTATTGGGAGCAGTCGTGTTTATCATGAATTTTTGCTGTGACTCAATTTTTTTGGGTGCACTACATAAGTCTATAATCTATTAATAGTCTTGTAATATCTGTCTGTGTCTTTTTAGAGTTGAGGACACTGGTTTTGTTCAACTTATCCATTCTGTGTTTCCTTTTTTTCTCAGCGAATGATCCTCTGTGACACCTTCATCGGATGCTGGACCGGAGATGAAGAAAATGGGAACTGGACATAGCTTGAAACTTAAAGGCTGATGGGAGGAATGAAAAATCTGATAAAATTTTATGATATTTGCTTTAGATAAGAGAAACATATATTTTTCGATGCAAAAGTGACACCATAAGCGAGATAGTTATTTCTAAATGAGTTCTTCTTGGCCAAAAATTAAGAATTGTTCTTCACACATTTATTTCTAAAACATATACTCTTCTAACTCTTTCTTAACTTGCTAAAAGGAAATATGTGATCTTCTTTCTTTGGGATGATCCTTCCCTTTGTATTTTTACATGCTTTCATTTTTGGTTACGGATGATACTATTAAGTTAGGGTAGACAAATCATAGGAAAACTTTGTGTTCAACGAATATGAGTTAGGGGTGTGTTACTCTAATTTTCAATAAATTAGAAATATTGAATAGTATATGCATTTAATATTGTACACTCTAACCAAAATTAACATAAAATCCAATAAAAATATGATTATATTAACAATTTACTTACATAACAAAAAAAATTAGAAAAGTTGTCCCGCGACGTAGCGCGGGTTAACTCCTAATAATATTTAATTAACACGCGACTTTTTACAATACAATATTTAATTTGCAAATATCCTACACGGCTCACAATATGCCTACGGTGGGAAAAAGAACACAAACCGTGTGGAATTGTGTTGTTTAGGACAACAAGTAACAAAGCGGCGAAACAATTTTTAACACGTTGGTTGCATTTTGGATCATATAATATGCTTACTATGACGTGGACATATATATGAATTCGAGCCTACACGATTGCATCATTTTAACATACCGACATGACTCGAAAATAGAGCATCACGACTAAGAAAAAAAGAAACGAACTTATTCCATTCGTGTATTGACGATATATTTGCAATCAAATATATTTTTTTACAACATGCATTACCATATTCATAAAATGGTTCGGTTTACCATATTACTAGTATTATATGCTAAATAATTTGTTTTAAAATTTAGTCTTTAAATTTATATGCCAAAGGAAGCAAAAGCAATCTCCAAAACAAAAGGAAAAAAAAATCAAATAAATATGCTTCTATTGTAGGATATGACAAGATAAAAATAGGAGAAATGTATCATAAAGAAAGCTCACATTAGCGAAGAACCTTTTTGGAACCCCCCTCAGAGCATCTCCAATGTATAACTGTATATTTTTCTTTATTTTGGAGTAACTCCAAAATGGAGTTGGATTTTACTCCAATGTAAACTCCATTTTTTCCTCTAAAATGGAGTTATGACCAAAAAATGGAGAAATTCTATTTTTTGCTCTATATTTGGAGTAACTCCATTTTTTACTCCATTTTGGAGTGAGAATTGGAGTAGGGTTGGAGATAATCTTGCTGCAAACTCTATTTTGCAGTAAAATTTGGAATAGGGTTGGAGATGGTCTCATACTCACGCAATAAGGAGCGTAATCAAGCTGAGAGTCATCGCTATTCTCCAAGAAACGGTAGATCTAGTTAGTCAAAAGGTGGGCATAAGCAGGGATTATCCAGAAGCAACCAAGTCATGCCAGTGATAGAACTGCCATGATGATCATTTTACCTATCGCACAAGCTATACCAATGTGCAAAACAAAGACAGAGCCACACTGAGGAACCTGAAAACTTTTGTACTGAACGTCGTCCACCGGAATGAACTCTGGATGGAGAAAGATGGGTCTCACAATAGCCACACGGCCCACAACTTTCAATGAACCAAGGGGCAGGTCTAGGAGAGTTGAGGGAATAGCAATACAATAGACACGTCGTGTTGATGCTGTAGAGACTACTGTTAGAACAGTTTTTATAAAGCTTGTGGGTTTATACAAATATATGGGTGAATTGAAATGAAGTTTTTAGGCTAAATGAAAAGCTTTATGACATATCTCCCATATTGATACATTTCTCCTATTTTTATCATATATCACTTAAATGACATAAAATTGGTCTAATTTAAATGAAGAGATATGTCAAAAGTCCCATATTGATAGTTTGGAAAATTTTGAAGTGATATAATTAAGTGAGATGGAAAGAAAAAAAGACCACACACATGCCGCCGCCGTCGCCGCTTTGCCTGGTCATGGCTTGTTGCTTTTTACTGGCTCTTGGACTTTTAAAGGTAGTTGGTCGCTGGGCCTTCGAACAATTACTTTTTGGACCAATTTTAGATCGCCACCCTTCTAAAATATTCTGCAAGAATATTCTTGTATGTGTTGTTCAAGTTGGCGAAACTTGTTCAACAAGGCCGAACCTTAACTCTCTCCACCACTATATATAGACTTGCCTCTCTTGAGAGAAATGCATCCGCTTACACACAAAAACGCACCCGAAAACTTAAAGCAAAAGTTCTTTCAATTTCCTATCGTTAAGAGTAAGTCTTCGAGAATATCATAATTTTTAGTTCGATAGATATGTTATCGAGTGTCGTGATAACAGATTCAATAGTTGTATCTTGCGGCTCTTGAATCGACATTTTCTGTCGCACTACAGGCAATTCTTTGAATTACGGAAATAGAGTTATCTTGCCTCCATTGATTCGTTTATGTAATCATTTTTTCTATTGGTTTTAAACTCTCTTTTCTAGTAACGTTTATTTCAATATTTGTGATTAAATCGCTATTTTATTTTATGCGAATTATTGGTCCAAACAACTACGACTAGGAATAGAGAATTATCCGACGAGAGTACCAAGTTCTGATATTTGAAACAGAAGCTCAAATGGCAATAGCATCATTATGTATTTCCAAGAATTTCTCCTAGGACTTCTTCTTCAGCGCTGATATATCCAAGTTTTAACGGTATTAAAAGGGTTTCAATTATTTCCTAGTATTTTTTAATATGAGTTTGTGCCTTACGTGAAATTTTTTATCTTTTAAGTGTCTAAAATGGTTTTAGGTAAAGTGAGTAAAAAGAATGGAAAATAAGCTAGTTGGGATGTAGAGTCCTATAGAAGTGTCTAAAGTTTGAGATTAATTGGAATACTTTCCACCAATGGATCTTGATCAAATTTGGAGAAAAGATAAATCAGAGATTTAGTTTCTATTTGGAAAAGGTTAGAGGTTATTCAAGCAGTGTAAACAAAGTTTTTTTTCGTCTGAGTTTTTTTTATTATTATTGTGAATCCTATAATCCACACTTCAGAATTTGGAATGATTATGTAAAGAGTTGGGAATTTGGACAAGATATTCAGTAAAGAAATCGAAGTAGATAAGACAGGTTTGACGAATTGGATTTGTATTAAATTATAAGTGAATTACAAAGTATAAGTTTATGCGACAAGAACTAGATGGATTTTATAATGTGTTGATCTTCTATTTATATTTCCCTAAGCTCGCCTGATGGTTTCAAGATCTGCGGGCCGATACCTCGTCTCCTTCTCCAAAATATGTGGGATTTAGCTTTATCCTCAACTCCTCACCTTGACCAGCTCGGCATACGCTTAGAGAATATCTCCTAAAAGATCACCATCTTCGTCTTTAACATGGGCTTTATAGGACCACAACCAATTTTGTGTCGAGTGCCTAATTAACCGATTTAAGGGCTGGAATTGGGCTAAATCCAACACCAACAATTGTCCCCCAGCCCGTTTAGTGAGGTTGCGAACTGAATAGACTAATACTTACTTTTGGAGGGTTTTGAGTTTCCCCCCTTTTCCTATCCTCGTTAGGGTTTTGATCCCACGTAAGCTGTCATTTAACGCTCAAATCTTTTGGATCAAGTGATGGAAGGTCGAGATTTACTAAAGAAATTTTGAGGGTTTGGATTTTATCTTTTGTGATAAATTCTAATCTTTTGAGATAAAGCAAAATCTTTGCTGTAGATCGGAACATACGGTTCAGATGCGAGAGAGTAAAATTTTTGTTGATCTCAATAGCAGTAATAATTACTGCATATAAAACCGATTCCCATGTCTCATCATAACTGCACGCTTTTCCACTCAGCTTCAAGGTAACTTCTCTCTTCTTTTATGTTCTTTACTTTTCTTTACCGAGTTATTGTTCTTTTTGATTTGGAGAAAATTTCGTCCCTAGTTTTTCCGAAAGCTTTTTCCAGAAATTTTTCTTTCCCGTGTCGATTTCTCGACTTTATCGATTTTTGGATGGATCATCTGACGTCCCAACTGTTTTGATCGTTTCTCCAGGCGAGCTGGACCGACTTCGGCGTGTTCATGACATCCCTGCAATGATTGAACTCCTCGTTCTTGACAGAGGGGAGACGCTGAAAGTTGTACGCCTAGGCTACTGTGTGGCGTAAACCCCATTTTTTAAAGCTGCGGACTCTATTTCCAAATCTCGTTGGGTCTCTTGACGATTTTGGTGGATTTGAAGTTAGTGTTCCCTTAGATGAACCCTAATTTTATCCGCCACGCTCTCGCCTTGTTACTTAGGGCGGCGGAGGCTGGGATTCCATTTGGGTTCGAAGAGCTCCACAAGGTCTGCTCTATCAAGAGCAATTCATTTTTCTCGGGCTTTTTTACCTGTCTCCCCGCAAACACCGCAGCATGTTTTAGGATATCCCGGCTCGAGATTATCGTTGGAAGGAGAAGTAATTCTTCTTCAGATTCAATGTCGAGTCTATCGGATCTTTTGATTTTGATCGCTTGTCCACTGTTTAGGCTTCCAGAGTTAGTTATCATAGAGATAGATACACTTTTTTTACTCTATTGGATCTTATGCTGATTGTGTTAATCTTTTCTTGTTTCGCAATTGTACCGGCTAAAGTTCCTGAGGACGACATTTTTTGGGCACTTTCCGGTTGGGGGATATCCACTGGCATTCCTTCACCAGAGACAGAATTAAGGCTGCGGTTCCGGCTATGACTAACGAGCCTACTATCAACCCCCTCAATCCACCTTCTATCTGTCGTCCTGCCAACTTCCATCGTATTCCGATAGGTTAGCTTTTCGTCTTTTTTAATCATTTATGTTCTTACCTTGTTGTGCCTTCTCAGAACTGTTTTCTTTACAGACACCAGGAATCAATATATTCCTGATGCCTCCTCTTCCAGTAATTCTCGACCTTTAGCTCGTAATCCACAAAGAAACATTCCTAAAAGACCGTCAGCTCGTGAAATCGAAAAGGCTAGGAAGGGCAAAGCTCCGGCTGGGAGCTCAGAGTCCGTTTGAGCAAGCCAAATTAGACAGGCTATGAATGAGGCAAGAGAGAAGGCCTCTACAGCTTTTGAGACTCCCAATGCCAATCTCCCAACCGACTCCGTGCGTCAGACTGTCTCGGTTAGCTCGTGGGAGTCCGAGAGGACTCTACAGACTAAGAAAACAAGAGTTGGAGATTAAACTCCTGATAGGAGATCAAGCTCCTCGAACGGGTTGACGGGTGATGTCCCCTACAGTTGGAGCACAGAGAATTATAACGCTGCCAAAGTGTCTAACTTCACTCTCCAGAAGCTCGATCTTTCTCAAGTGTCGGAGGTTTCAGTGATGCCGATGGAGGTTGACCCTACCACTCAAGCTCCCCGCAGTGTTAACCAGTTTGGTAGCAACATGATGGCTGGAGACGGTGCCTAGCTAACGAGAGGCTCGGCCATTGATCGGATGGTGGAGAACGAAGGGGCTAACCCGGAGAACAAGCCCAAGGAGTGATCCGCCTTCATATTTGTTCCCTCTCGTTTCTTTTTGTTTTCAAACTTGGTTGCCCATGGGGCTTTGTTTTTTTATTTTGCTTTTCAGATTTTGCAGTACTTTGGTACCCGAGAGGGTTTTTATCGTTACGTTCATTATGCCTTTTTAGCTCGAGAGGGCTAAGTTTCTGATTTTCTGTTCGCCACTTTCTGTTTTACTTTGCTTTATTTGGACGTCTCATAAGTTTGTTGACTAATCTGAACTCGAGATCGTGCGAACTACCCTTTTGACAGATTGTAGTCTTAGCTTTTTAACAATGACTTCAAAATATTCTTTGTTTAGCTGGTTTTACCTACTGTTGGGCTTGTTCCCTTCAAATTTGAAATTTGGGAACTTGAAAATTATGACCATACGACCATTTTGTGGAGATTGGGTAATGGTGTTAAGTAGCGAGTCGCGAACTGGATTTGTAATTTTATTTATGAGTGCTAAGTTACACAGAGAACTACAAACTAGACGATCATTTTAGAGACTAGAGCGAGGTAACACACTGCGAATGATGATTGGGAGATTCACGAGCTGCGTGTTGTTCGATCGTTCAGAGGGATCGAAAGTAGATAACTTACTGATAACACCGGATTTTGACCATTTTTATGGATCATTTTAATATCTTTTACAGGTGTTTTTACTCCATTTTCAAAGGTTTTCAAAGGATTTCTATGTTTCCGGATTTTAAAAGACTTTTCAGGTAATTTGGGATAAAGAAGCACAAAATGGAACAAAAAGACTCTTTTGGATAAATGCAGACCGTCAGAACTCTCATGGAGAGACGAAGACCTTCTCACCGTCTGATCACCCTCAAAATTGGACAACTTATAGAAGAATCAACCAGCCCCCCCCCCCCAAAAAAAAGGGGACCCCCCCCCCCCCCAGAGATTGGGTTATGCCAGACTTCGCGACAGCGAAAGCCCACAAGCAACACTGACTCCCACCTCTAGGAGTCAGGGGTCCTAAAAGAGATCTACTATGCACAAATCATCCATTTCATATAACCATTATTCTCTTAAAGGTCCTTACATTAGCAAAATGCACTTGCGGT
>NW_006256829.1:18366179-18411509 GCF_000478725.1 Eutrema salsugineum | reverse complement strand
CGCGGCATTCAAGCTCGACTTAACGCCCACTATCTGAAGCCCAAAGTCATTCCTGCCTCAATTCCAGAACCCTAGAGACCATGGAGTATTGGAGACTATAAATACATGTCATTTAGGTCGTTTTTAGGGAGAGCTTTTCATACTTTACAGAAACCCTTTTCCTTTAGCCGTTTTTATGAGATTTTTGTAGAAGATTGTTCAAGTCCGAGTTCTTCAATAGAGAAGCTTTCTTTATCTCTTTTCTTTACTGTTTTTCATTACTTTTATTAAAACCAATGATGATGTCGAACTCAGCCATGTCTGAGTAGATCCCGAGTTGGGCTTAAGGTTCCCGAAAGGGGCTCTCATAATCGATTAAGACATCTAGGTTTATAGATCTGGGATTTCGACCTGTTCTCTGTTTATTCTTGTTCTTATTGCATGTATGCTTGATTGATCACCTAGTATCTGATCTAGATAGTTAGTGTTGCGAAAGTTTTCATTAAGTATCAGCCCTAAAATGAAACAGGCGATTTTTCCGTAGGAGTGGAAACCTACCTGCGGCGAGATCGTGAGTATTGACGAGTCTTGTGCAGCTCTTGCGTTCTCTCCCTTCCAGGGCCAGAGTGGAAACCTACTGGTTAGGGTTGCGAGAAACAGTTGGTTATGATCACGACAGTGACGTAGTCATACCGCCGTACTCTAGCTCTAGAACCCATATATTGTTATCCGTCAATCCCAATCTATCTACCTTAGTGTTAAAACCGATTATGATCCCTTAGAGTTCCCAAAAGCTCAGCGTTTTTAGCCATAGTTTACAATTCCATCGATTTTTACTTGCTTTTTTAGACCTGCATTTCAATTTCCTTAGTTCGTTATTTACTTGTTTTATTTACCTTTCATGCGATATTTTACTTGCCTTATTTTTGTTTAGTTCGATATTTTACTTATTCCATTTACATTTCATTCGATTTTTTTTACTTGCTTTTTAGGATAGATTTATTTGCTTTCTTTTGTTTTAGTTTAATTCGCAAAAAAAACAACCAACCTTTAAAACCAATTTAGTCTAGACATAAAGTTAAATACCGTAGAAGAATACCAGGCACACAAATCTCTGTGGATTCGATCCCTAAATACTACAACTGATTAGCTGTGCACTTGCGGCTTTCATTTGTTTTGTTAAGGGTAAAACTTGTTCCCTCACGTAGCGAGCACGCATCAAGTTTTTGGCGCCGTTGCCGGGGATTTGTTTCGCTGCCTTTTGCTATTTTTCTTGTTTTAACTTCTGTTCTAGACACCTGATCTCTAGTTCTTTCTTAAAGTTTTTCTGAACTATCTTTCCCTTCTTTTGTCTTTCTCTGAATTGCATGAATACCAGGAGTAGACCTGCAGGAGACATTCCAATTCTAGACGAGATAGACAGACACGAAAGAGAACTTCGAAGACTTAGACGAACGCAAGGAATGGCTAACGACGACCAGCCTGGAGATCATATTAATCAAAATTTAAATATGGACCAAGAAGGGTCCGAACATGGAGAAAACGAAGAGAATGATCACATAGAAGGTGATCATGCTCGACAAGATGGAGAGGAGGATGAGGTTCTTCCAAGAAACCACCAGAACCGAGAGAGAGAAGGACGTGAAGACCTTGATCCCCCCATCAATGTAGCCGATGGTGACCACCCAGCAATGCAGCCGAATGAACGCGTTCACCGCCCCATTCTGCCAGCAAATCAACACCGAAGACAAGCCAGGAACCATCGCATAGCTGATTTTGATGCACCTACTCAAAATTTTCAGAATCGATCTGCGATTCAAGTACCATTTCCAAACCGGAATGAGTTTGAAGTCAAGCCTCAAATCATCTCATTGGTGAAGCAAAACCAGTTCCATGGAGTTTCTTCTGAGCACCCAATGGACCATATCGAGCTTTTTGAAGAAATTTGCAGCATGATGAGAACAAACCAAGTTCCACCTGACTATTTAAAGTGTAAGTTGTTCCCTTTTTCATTAGCAAATAAAGCTCACCGTTGGTTGAAGTCTTTGCCTGCAGGATCGATTACTAATTGGGAAGAATGTAGAACTGCTTTCCTGAACCACTTCTACACTAAGTCAAGGTCGAACAATTTGAGAACGAAGATCTCAACCTTTCAACAAGGGCCAACTGAATCTTTCTATGAAGCTTGGGAACGTTTTAAGGAGTATGAACGTGATTGCCCTCATCATGGATTTCATGGATCAAGCCTGCTGAGCACATTTTACCGAGGTTTGCAACCAAAATACAAACTTTCCCTTGATACAGCTAGCAATGGAGATTTTGGGCAAAAGACGATAACCCAAGGAAGAGCCCTCATCGAAAATTTGGCTCAAGCCAATAGCAATGACTGTCCTGAATACGATCGATCGATGAAGCAAGCCGGAACAGACAACAAGGAGATAACCGAGTTGAAGAACATGGTGAGCCAGCTTCTGAAGAGCAACAATCGCCCAATCCATGCTTGTGAAACCAACAATGGCGCAGAAGAGGAAGGACCTAGTGATATCGATCACATTAATCAAGCATTTCAAGAAGAAGATGTGAACTACGTAGGAGCACTGGTGCCATACCAAAATCGCTCCAACAACAACTTCAACAACAACTTCTGGAATGCAAATTACACAATCTCTCTTACCGCAATCCAAATGTGGAGAATCCTCAAGATCAGTACTACCCACCTCAGCAAAAATCCTTCCAAAACAAGTTTCAAGGTGAAAACTTTGGAGGAATAGTACCATATCAACCGCGACAGCCATATAACTACCAAGGTACGGGTTTTAACAATCAATTTGTACAACAGCAGGGAGTCACGACGAACCAGCTAGCTTCACAAATCGGTAGACTTGAACAGTCAATCCAACAGCTCGTTATGACGACCGAAAAAGCATCTAAAGACGTGAACGTGAAAGTGGACTGCATGTACAATGATCTGAATGGTAAGTTTGAATCTTTATCTTCGCACGTGAAAAAGTTAGATGTGCAAGTCGCCCAAACAGCCGACTCTATGAAGAGGCAAAGTGGAATTCTTCCAGGAAGAGTTGAAGATAACCCTAAGAAGTTTTGCAACGCCATAACAACATTACCCGAAGAAGAGTCCGGAACTGATGGAAAGAAAGAAGAAACCCTAATCTTTGTACCACTGTACAAGGATATCGATCCCAAGCAGCCACCTTTTAAGGTACCTGAACGATCACCGTTTCAAAGGCTTACCAAAGCCGATGATCCGGGACGTTTTGTTTTCCAGTGTTTCATTTCAGGAATCAAGTTTATAGACTGCTTGTGCGATTCCGGAGCCAATGTCAATATCATGTCTAAGACATTTGCCGAAAATTTGGGCATAAAAACCTTAAGGACATCGACGGTTAAGGTTATCTTTGGAGATTCATCTCAAAAAGATACTGAAGGGGTGATTCATGATCTACAAGTTCTAGTGGTAGATAAGATTGTTCCAGCAGATTTCCAAGTCCTGGAGATGGATAAAGACAAGGAGAGGCCACTCATTTTCGGGAGACCATTCCTAGCTACAGTAGGAGCAATAATCGATCACGCAAACCGGCATGCTGTTTTCCTCAACGTGGACAGAAAAAGGTACTATCCTACTATCTTAGATGAATTTCCAAGCAAAGGAAATAGGCCAAAAGAGAAAGAAAAGGAGAAACCAAAAGCTTTTGCAAAGATCAAGATCGTCATTCCACCGGATGCAACAGAAACTAGTGATGACCAAATCCAGGAGCTGATCGAAAACACAAAAAGGGTTCTAAACAACATTAAAGTCCGAAAGAAGATTAAAGGTAAGAAGACTTCTCTTCAAGGAGAAGAAGTAAAACCTCCACCAACCGGAAGTGATAAAGGCACATCAAGTGGAGTGCCATTCAAATCAGCCTGATTCGTCATGCTTACGTCGAGCTAAACGACTTAAAACAAAAGCGCTTAATGGGAGGCAACCCATTTAGGTACTCTTTCTTTTAATTTTCTTTTCCTTTTTAGAGTTTATGCTTTCTTTTTCTTTTTACGTATTAGGTATTTTATAAAACAAAAACACAAAAAAGATCAGAAAATTAGAAAAACCAAGGAGAAAAAGGTAGGTCTTTAGCTGCTCGGCCCGGCAAAGACGAGAAGATTGGACAATAGGCCGCAGGAGGAAGACCCGCGGTCGCAATAGACGGAACCGCGGCCAAAGGTGCATCGACCGCGGCACCGTGAATGTGACCGCGGCCGAGCACTCGACTACCGCGGTCGCGCGTCTCCTGACCGCGGGCGTTGGTCGTTGAGATGATTCCGCAGATTTCTGCCGCTTCCTGGTGTTTGCCTGGTGATTCCCGGTATTGCATGGTGATTCCCGGTGTTGCCTGGTGATTTCCCGGTGTTGCCTGGTGTTTTGCCTGGTGATTCCCGGTTTTGCCTGGTGATTCCCGGTATTTCCCGAAATATTCCCGCTAAAACCCGAAAAGATCCTCCGTAAGTTTTAAACTTTCCTAATGTGCAAACAAGAAAAGGTAAGTTCCCGTAAACTTAAAAATTTCCAGAAAGTTTCCGTTTTTGCTTCAAAAAAGCTTTTTAAAGAAAGAAACAAACTTTTTGGATCAAAACTCTTTCTTCTCTTCTCTTCCAAAAGACTTAGAGATTTAGGACAAAGAACACATTTTCAATTCTTAAGCTTTTTAAGAGATTTTTGGCTCAAACCTCACTCTTTTTCGAAGCTGATTTGAATTCTACCATCAATTCTCTCTTTCCAGCAAGGTATGAACCTCAAACTCACCATTCTTACTCGATTTTGAACTTAGGGTTTTCTTTAAAAACCCAAAAATCTTGGTCTATTGATGGTGGAAATAGCTTAAGAATGATAGATTATCCATTTAGGTTATCTAAAAATCGATTTTAGCACCTAGCTTAAGAGGAATTGAGATTTTTGAAATTTGGATTCTACATGCTTCATAAAAATCGAAATATGGAACAGCAAAATTGATGAATTTGATTTAGTCTTGTGTGATTAGTGATTAGTATTGGGTAATCTTTAGAATTCACATGAAAATTGCTCATAAAAACCGATTTTTAGAAGATTTCTATGTTGAGAACATCAAAAATCCGAATTTAGTCATGAACTACTTGATTTCTCTGATTTAATATCAATTTTGTTTGCTAATAATTTTAATTAATCTCTTTATACTAGTATTAGTATAACAGATCTTAATGTGTTAAAATTAGCACCCAAATTCACCTTTTTTTCCAAGAATCATTTCATTTTGCAGAAAATGGATGAAACCAGATCCCGAAGGAGCCGTCGAACTGGTGGCAGCTCCGATGACATTCCCGACGATGCTACTCTGGGAGAGTACATGCTGAACCAAGCCAGACCGAGAAGAAGAAGCTATGTGATGAGATTGCTCCAGCACTCAAGAGAAACACGAGCACCTCCCGAGCCACCACAGATTCGATACATTGGGAGGGAGACAAACCCGAGAGTGGACTATGTAAGGCGTTTCAAGAAGCTGAACATCAAACCCACGCCTTGCATTGATTATCATACACTCGAGATGCTTGGAATCAGAGAGGATGTGATATGGTACATCGATGCACTTAAGCTGAGACCCTACTTGGAGCTGAACCTTCTGACTTATCCTGAGCTAGTCCGTGAGCTTTTAGCGACCGTTACACTCCACCACACAAAGAGGAAGAACCCCAGAGCATCAGATGGCATCTTGTCATTCTCTATCCGCGGACAGCCTTATTCTCTCACCATTTCCGAAGTTTGTGAAGCTCTTAAGCTTCCATACACTGATGGCATTTACCTTGAAGATGAACCTGATCTTAACCTGTGGAGAGAGATGGGTCATGGATCCTATGATAGTGGGAGATCTAAGTCAGCCCTTCTTAGCCACCCAGCAGTGGAGTTGTGCACAAACTCTTAGCACACACGATCTTCTCTAGAGCCAACATGGGAGGAGTCTTGAAGACTGAGCTCATTACACTTCAGATCCCATTTATGGACGACCCACAACTTCCCTGCTTTGCCTGGATCATATCGCAGAATATGGTAAAGGTGAAGCATGATTTACATGGTTGCGATGACGCTACTCCAGCTTTCGGGAGTGCTATTACAGCGATACTACAGGCTATAGGATTCGATTTCTCATCTGATGATCCACTTCCTGATGTCTAGTATGATCTACTTTATCTCTCTCGCGATCACACTATCTCTCGTGCCGCTTTCGATCCAGACAGGTTTGGTTACAAGTATTGCACTGGCACTGAGGAGCACCGAGTCCGCTTACCTTCAGCATCTATCCCGAGATTGAGCAACGGAGGACGCCCTCGATGGACTCCGGAATCCGATGATTTTCTGCCATCCGTACCTCGTCTACCATTCACCTTTGGCCAGTACATAGTGGCCAAGGCGAAGCGTGATGCAGCTGCGGCCCGTGCTCATTTTCAGCCATCTATTCCGACCGGCCACACCTCTCATCATCTACATCATCACACACTCATTCCGATCTGGAGCGCAGAGTTGAGAGACAGGGACGACGCTTTGAGCGCGTTGTCACCTTCTTACAGGAGCAGCACCAGTTCGCAGACGACACTTCGGAGGATGAGTGATTGATCAGCACTTCACTACCATCACGGTTCTATCATCATTTTCTTTTCTTTTATCTTATTTCGCTTTTATTCACCATCTTCTCACCAACTTTTTCACACTGGGGACAGTGTGATTTAAGTCTGGAGGAGGATGTCTATCCGTACTAATTATTTTCCTGCTTTTGCTTTTAAATTTCAAGTACTTTCTAAATTTTAATATGTAACCTATTCGACATTAAGTATTTTTTAGGAATTAGACCTGGACACTTCTACACTATGCATGATAGCTCATTTGTGGTTAGCACTAGACTAGGCGGTAGCTAGAGTACTTGCACTACGAACTCCCACCAGAGGACTTCTATTCATGGAGATTCTTTCTGACAGGATATACTAGCTCATTTTATTTGTACTTAATATTGATATCCAATTTTCTCATCATTGATTTTAGGCAGGCATCGACATACACATCTAGGACGTCTTTTACCATCACTTTTACCACTCTTTGTCGTCCTAGATGACCAGTTTATCTTTATCTGGTACCATACCCTAAACCCAAAACCTTTGTTTTCAATCCACATGCATTCTCTCTTTAGTTTATATCAGCAGATATGTGCAAAAATGTCGGAGAGAAAAGAGGAGCGACGCAGTTTTCAGTCACTCGCAAAAGAGACTGAATGGAATTGGGAAGGAAGAGTATCAGAAACATAATAAAGCTTTACAAGACAGATATTAACTGGTAAATTCGTGCTCTCTAAGACTCTAAATCTAAAGGTGTTCCCTATCTTTCTCAAAAAAAAAAAAAAAAAAAAAAACGTGAAAAGAGAAAGGGAAACAAAAAGCCTAATGAGTCTTAGATTGTCGAAATTTGTGGAGCAATGAGCAACCACTATTCGTTTAAGGAGCTATTGTTTTGAAAGATTTACAAAAATCTAAGTCTGGGGGAGTTTGGAGAGAACTTGAGGAAGAAGACCATGAATCTATGTCAAGAAAAAAGTGACTGAAAACTGTGGATATCAACAGCTTCACTCTCTCTTGCGGTTTTGCATAATGTCCTGCATCCTCCAGATCTTCAGTTACCCTTAAACACTTTAAGCCGTACCCCCAAAATAGTCCTTCTTTACACCTAGCCTAGATTGCCTTGCCTAGATTTTCTTTGATGAGAACCACCGAGATTTTTAATGAATGTTAAGAGCTAGTTGACTGGAAGTTAGATCTTAATGCATAGATTTCTGCATGACGGATTAACGGACTAGTTATGCCTGTATTGCTAGTGAGAATTTTCTAGGCTATCCCCGATTGATGCATACTGATTGATATTGATCTAGAAGTTTGGTCTCTGAGATTTTGTTTAGTTCCTGCGTTTTCAAACCTCTCGCCGAGATTAGCCTTTGTTTTGTTTGAGGACAAACAAAAGACTAAGTCTGGGGTAGTTGATAACACCGGATTTTGACCATTTTTATGGATCATTTTAATATCTTTTACAGGTGTTTTTACTCCATTTTCAAAGGTTTTCAAAGGATTTCTATGTTTCCGGATTTTAAAAGACTTTTCAGGTAATTTGGGATAAAGAAGCACAAAATGAAACAAAAAGACTCTTTTGGATAAATGCAGACCGTCAGAACTCTCATGTAGAGACGAAGACCTTCTCACCGTCTGATCACCCTCAAAATTGGACAACTTATAGAAAAATCAACCAGCTTTCAATTTCACTTTGTTTGGAGACATTCCAACGGTTGGATCTCAAGATATTTCATTAGCCCCGGAGCCACTCGAAGTCGGCCACCAGCTCACGCGACCGCGGCCAACAAGCTATTTGCCGCGGTCAGAAGCTTCCCGACCGCGGCCAACAAGCCAATTGCCGCGGTCACAACACTCCCGACCGCGGCATTCAAGCTCCGACTTAAAGCCCACTTATCTGAAGCCCAAAGTCATTCTCAGCCTCAATTCCGGACCCCTAGAGACCACGGAGTATTGGAGACTATAAATACATGTCATTTAGGTCGTTTTTAGGGAGAGCTTTTCATACTTTACAGAAACCCTTTTCCTTTAGCCGGTTTTATGAGATTTTTGTAGAAGATTGTTCAAGTCCGAGTTCTTCAATAGAGAAGCTTTCTTTATCTCTTTTCTTTACTGTTTTTCATTACTTTTTTTAAAACCAATGATGATGTCGAACTCAGCCATGTCTGAGTAGATCCCGAGTTGGGCTTAGGGTTCCCGAAAGGGGCTCTCATAATCGATTAAGACATCTAGGTTTATAGATCTGGGATTTTGACCTGTTCTCTGTTTATTCTTGTTCTTATTGCATGTATGCTTGATTGATCACCTAGTATCTGATCTAGATAGTTAGTGTTGCGAAAGTTTTCATTAAGTATCAGCACTAGAATGAAACAAGCGATTTTTCCGTAGGAGTGGAAACCTACCTGCGGCGAGATCGTGAGTATTGACGAGTCTTGTGCAGCTCTTGCGTTCTCTCCCTTCCAGGGCCAGAGTGGAAACCTACTAGTCAGGGTTGCGAGAAACAGTTGGTTATGATCACGACAGTGACGTAGTCATACCGCCGTACTCTAGCTCTAGAACCCATATATATTTTTTTATCCGTCAATCCCAATCTATCTACCTTAGTGTTAAAACCGATTATGATCCCTTAGAGTTCCCAAAGCTCAGCGTTTTTAGCCATAGTTTACAATTCCATCGATTTTTACATGCTTTCTTAGACCTGCATTTCAATTTCCTTAGTTCGTTATTTACTTGCTTTATTTACCTTTCATGCGATATTTTACTTGCCTTATTTTTGTTTAGTTCGATATTTTACTTATTCCATTTACATTTTATTCGATTTTCTTTACTTGCTTTTTAGGATAGATTTATTTGCTTTCTTTTGTTTTAGTTTAATTCGCAAGAAAAACAACCAATCTTTAAAACCAATTTAGTCTAGACATAAAGTTAAAAACCGTAGAAGAATACCAGGCACACAAATCTCTGTGGATTCGATCCCTAAATACTACAACTGATTAACTGTGCACTTGCGGCTTTAAAACTTGTTCCCTCACGTAGCGAGCACGCATCACTTACTACGAATAGCGAGCTTATTGAGATTTTGTTTGATAACATCGCTACTCAGCGAGCTACAAATTATAAGGTATGAGATCATTTAGGAGATAGAAAGGGAGTAGCAGACTGCAAATTGAGACTGTTTGTAATGTGATTGCTTAGCAGATTGCAGGCTACAAGACCATTTCAAGAGATCGAGAGTCGAAATTTAGGAATGTGGTTTTTATTCACAAAAGATCGTTACATACATTTGTAAGAATTCTGAAACTTGTTTGAGTATATAAAGATGGTGGCTGGACTCAGTGGTCGAACTGCCTACAAATCCCGTCAAGGGATCAAGCCTTTATGTAGTTCGATTATTTTCGGCACTTCGAGGTGGTAATGCGTTCATAACGTTCCATGGTCTCTTCTCTGGTACTCCTGTTCTGATGTTTGCGAGCTTGTAGACGTTGTTGCGGAATATCTCGATGATCTTGTAGGGACCTTCCCAGTGAGTGCCTAAATTTCCGGCGCCAAACTCTTTAATGTTTTTGAATACCTTGCGTAGAACTAAGTTGCCGATGTCAAAGCTCCGACATCTCACGCTGGAGTTATCGTATCGGGCAAGTGCTTGCTGGTAATTCTAATTCAGACTAGGGCACGATCTCTTTGTTCTTCGATCATATCTAGCCGATCTCTTAGCATTTGTTCGTTGAGCTCTCCATTTTCTAGGCAGAAAGTTTGTCGGCTACTCAGTACCAAAGCTTCGGCTGGCACCACTGCTTCCGTACCATATGCTAAAGAAAAGGGTGTTTCGCTGGTGGCTCTACAATCCCAAAGCACTCTCGGAAACTCGTCGCTTCATCGGGATTTCTTGGAATCGAGTCTTTCTTGTGGTTGCTTAGGACTGTTTTGTTAGCAGCCTATGCTTGTCCGTTCCCTTTGTTTTGGACGTAAGCTTTATTTTCCATGTGTTGCAGAACCTCGTGAATTTTCTTGATGTTAAGTTTTTTCTGTTTTCCGTCACGATCTCGTAGGGGAGTCCGTGCTTGCAAACGATGTTTTTCCACACAAAGTTTTTGACTTCTTTTCTATTGATCTGTTGGTATGCTTTGGCGTCTATCCACTTTGTGAAGTAATCAGTTAGGACTAGTAGGAAGTGGACTTTGCGGGGCCTAAAACGACTAAGGTTCCCCTGATGTCCATAAACCACCTCATGAATAAATAGGGTGCGGAAATCGATGAAAATTTCTCAGTTGGTTGATGAATTATAGGTGCATGCCTTTGGCATTTGTCGCACTTAGTGAAATAGTTTTCACAATTTGCGATAATGGTGGGCCAAAATAGCATTTTTTATGTGTACGGCCATGGCTCGCCCCCTGGAATTGCTTCCGCAAACTATTTTGTGGGATTCAAGCTTCACTTGTACATCTTGTTTTCCATTATGCAGTATCAGGCACTCTGTTCTGTGAGCTTTCTTGCCGCCCACTTGCCGGAGGAGGCTGCACCGTTCTGGATATACTTGATTATTGGAGTTCTACAGTCGGCCATGTTGATGAACTGGTCACAATCGTCCAGCTCATCTTCAAGTTCCAAGGTGCGGTCACCCTCATCCTCAGGGTTAGGAAGATTGTTAGCTTGTTCGAGCGACTGCGTAGCGGGGTCTGAGTCATTGTTTTGGAAGTTTTTTGGTATCAAACTGTGGGCTCTTCAATGTTTTTTGGTTCAGTTCTACTGGACGGCTCTGCTTCAGTATTGATGGTGTTAACCACCATGTTGACTGTCTTGGGAGGTTAACGAGGATCACTTGTTTGACCAGCGGGTCGGAGGTGGACGCTAAGGCGCTAACGCGTCGGCAGAGTTTTTTTCTTCCCGGGAATTCTGGTAAGCTCGAACGAACTAAACTGTTCCATGAGTTTGCGGAAAACTTTCAAGTAGGCTTCCATGTGCTCATCATTTGCTTTTTATTCGCCATATAACTGGCTGGTTACTAGCTGTGAGTCGCTGAATGTGCTTACTTCCTAAGCTCCTACTCCCTAGGCCAACCTGAGGCCAGCGATAAGAGCTTCGTACTCGGCCTTATTGTTGGAGGCTGGGAAGCTGAAAACGAGTTTAATTCCTACTCCAAAAACGAGTTTGGATGATTCACCGTCTACATGGAGTGTCCTTTTTCGACTAAGATGTGCCTCCTTGTTGATTTATGGAGCGAGTTCTACGACAAAGTCTGCTAGGACCTGGGCCTTGGCACAGGTTCTACTTTTGTATTCTATGTCGTTTTCGCTGAGTTCGATAACCCATTTTGCGAGGCGTCTAGATTGGCTGGGATTGTGCAGAATGGTGCGAAGGGATTGCGAGGTCATCACTACTATTGAGTGAGACTAGAACTAAGGTTGCAGGTTTTTGGCAGACACTACTACTGCGAGGGCTAATTTTTCCATGGTGGGGTATCTGGTTTCCAATTCTATTCAGGTTTTGCTGACATATACATGGGCTTTTGTTTGTTTTGTTCTTCGCGAACTAATACACCGCTTACTGCTGCAGACGATACAGCTATGTAAAGATATAGCGGTTCTCCTTCTTCCGGTTTAGCTAGCACGGAAGGTTCGTTTAAATAAGCTTTAAGCTGATTAAATGCTGTTTATTGAAATTTTCTGTTGCCTTTTAGCAGTTGGTAGAAAGGAAGGCATTTGTATGTTGATCTGGAAATGAACCGGGAAATGAACCGATTCAGGGCAACTATCCTTCCAGTTAGTCTTTGGACTTCCCTTGTTGTTTTGAGTAAAGGTATATAGAGAAAGGTTGCAATCTGCTTAGGATTTGCTTCTATTCCTCGCTCTGTTACGAGGTAACTGAGGAATTCCCTAGATGGTACTCCGAAAGAGCATTTTGCTGGGTTTAGCTTCATTCAATATTGATTTAATATTGCGAAGCATTACTACACATGTGGGATGTGGTCGTCCTCTTTGGAGGATTTGACGAGCATATTGTCAATGTAGACTTCCATAATTTTTTTGAGCTGTTTAGCAAACATTTTGTTAACTAAACGCTGGTATATTGCTCTTGTGTTCTTTATCCTAAAGGACATTACTTTATAGCAATAAGTCCTGTGATCTGTTATAAAAGCAGTTTTTCTTGATCTTCGAGGTTGATGAGTATTTGATTGTACCCCGAAAATGTGGCTATGAAGGACAATAGTTCTCTCTATTACCAGGTAAATTTTTATCGTTTTTCCCCTGAAATTTAGGAAACTTAGCACCTGCTCATCAAAGTGATTAATTTTTTGGGTTTGTGAAGGGATTTCTGGATGATCAATTCACTGAATTGAAAAAGCTGCAAGATAAATGTAGTCCTGATTTTGTTTATCTGTTCTTTGAAGATTGTGAGAAGCTGATCAATAACATTGCTAGAGCCCTGAAAGTTTTATATTTTCTTCCACTAGTATCATCAAAAGCTCATCAAAAAGCATATATGATTAGTAAAATATATAGAGATAATTACCATCAAAGACACTTTTCAACATTTTGATTATCATTATAAGTACTTTGATGTTTTGGTGTACTTATCTTATTTTGTACATCTTATTTTGTTACATCTTATTTTTCAGGTATATCCTTCATTTACACTTATTTTATTTCATTATTTTTTTTTTAAATAATAAAACGCACATGATCCACTTAACTTTATTAATCTGATTTCACACACTAAATCTCACAGGACCCACCTTAACTTTATTCATCTTTATATAATTATATATATATACCCAATCATATAGATATACATGTAAATATATATATATATATATATATATGTATCTATATAATTACATCCATTTATGCTATATGCACGTAGATATGCATATATATATATATAGTTATTTCTATATATATGCAATTATGTAAATACATATGTAAATATGTATGTGTATCTATATAGTTACATCTATCTATACTATATGCACGTGAATATGCATATATATTTATATAATTGTCTCTATATGTACGCAATTATATGGATACACATATAAATATATATATATGTATCTATATAGTTACATCCATCTATACTATATAGACGTGAATATATATATATATAATTTTGTCTATATGTACACAATTATAAGAAGACACATGTAAATATGCATGCATATTTACATTGATGCATTCACATATGTCATATCTATGTGGATTTGCATAGATATCCATATATTTGTGTCCACATATACGTAACTATATGGATACGCATATATTATATCAATAAACGACAAAAAAATAACTTAAAAATTATAAAATATATATCAAGTTTTTAAGAAGAAAAAAAAAATTTATAGTATCGAAATAATTATTTGATTATTTTTGTAATACGAGATAAATAAAGATAAGCAAATATGGGGATTTTGTATAATAAATCTATATAATTAGAGAGTTTTCTCTCCATCTAGGGTGTCCACATCAGCACTTAGAATGAAAACTAAATTTAATAACTCAATTAATTCACACACATTAATAACTATTATTTTTTATTTAAAAAAAACACTATTACTACTACTAAAATTAATGATTTAATTATTTATACACTATTTAAATTTCTTATATTTTTGTCAAGAAAAATAATAGTAAGAACTGAAAAAAAAAATTAGGGAAAAAAACGATGATAAAAAAAGTCCAAAGACGATGAAAAAAAACTAAAAAAAAAATAGGAGAAAGAAGAAAAATCAAAATATAATTAAGAAAACACAAATGAATACGAAGTAGAAAAAAAAGAATACATACACCAAACAAATAAAAATAAGAGATGCAAAATAAAATAAAAATGAAAAGTCGAAGATGATGAAAAAGACGATGAAAAAAAGATAAAAGATAGAAAGAAGAAAAACACAAAAATGATGAAAAGCAATTTTGAAAAATACATAGATAAAAACGAAGATGAGAAAAAGACTACAATATGAAGATAAAAAAATAAAATTAATGATTCAATTAATTCTCACATTTTAAAATAGTATTATTTTTTTAAAAATAAAATAAAAAACATAAGTACTAAAATTAATGACTTAATTAATTCATACATTTTTATAAAAAATATTTTTTATCAAGAAAAAAAGAAGTAAGAACTGGAAAAAAAATAATAAGTAGAAATAGTTAAAGAAAAAGACGATGATGAAAACAAATATCAAATAAGATAAAATTAATATGAAAAAATAAGAGGACGAAGAAATAATCAAAATATAAAGAAAAGTATGTAGATGAAGACAAAATAGACGAGGAAGAATACATATACGAGATAGGTAAAAGTAAAAGATAAACTAAAATCAGAAAAAAAAAGATGAAGAAAAACTGAAAGGGAAAAAAAAAGAAATAGAAGTCGAAGAAGATGAAAAAAAAAAAGAAAGGTAAAGAAAATGAGGAAGAAGAACACAAAGCTGATAAAGAAGAATTTCAAAAAATACAAGAACCAAAATAATGAAAATCAGAAAGGAGAACAAAAATAAAACTAACAAACTATGATAATATAAAAATGAATAATCAGTCTAATAAAAAATAAAATGATAAATATGATGAATTAACTGTTTAAAAAATATAATTCTGCGCAACACGTAGATCATAAATAAATCTAGAAGTTAATAGAAATATATATATATATATATACATAGAAATATTAATAGAAGTTAATAAAAACAATAATTAAGAAAAATTTGTTGTTATATAGAAACACTTATAATGATAACTAACAGAACACATTGTGTTTTTTATAAAATAATATATAAAATATATAAAAACATAAACATAAAATAAAATCCGCGCGAAGCGCGGACTCAACCCTAGTAATAACAATAAATAAGTTGGGTAGGTTCCATACATTTTAATGTGTAGAAGCAGCTTGTGAGTGAAGTCAGGAGCAATTTTCTTTTTTTTATATAGGTGAACAGTTACAGAATAGTGTCAAAAAGTATTTCAAACTCAGAAAATGCATATAATTAAAGGGTATTAGGTTCTAAAAAGTACCCTAAGAGGTAAAACTCTTATATATATATATATACTCAGAGATCAGACAAAAAATGTAGATTTCAATCTGGTAGGTTCCAGTGTTCATCAACTCAAAGGTAGTAGCTCAAGGTATGTTACAATGTCCCCATTGATTAGTAATATCTGTCTTTTGTCTAGTCTCGGATTTAGTCTCAGTGAAGCGCTCCTTCTTGTTTCTATGAAGTGTTGGTGCCAAGAGAGTCAGAGTTCTTTGTATTACCTTCAAGGAATGTTGGACTCTCAGAACTTTGAAGTGTGATTTTCTTTGGATCTTGAATTCTGCTATGTTCTTGTGATTGTTGAGAGTAATTTGGGGAATCTCTCTATTATAAGTGTGTGAGATGTTTGCAGCAGGTGGATATCGAGTATAAGTCATTAAAGGCAAGGCTTCAAGATCTGTTCGATGTGATATTGGGATTAGTAGAGATTATTGGCCCACGCCACGAAGCTTTAATCTTTAGAGAGTGTGTGAGAAATATCACACATCGAAAATTGGGAGAGATCTTGGATAATATATAAGGGACTTGTGCCAATCCACTCATTGCCAATTGATTTTGAGTTGGAAGTCCAGAAAACTTAACTTGGTATTAGAGCCAGATCCGCACATTCTCGTAATTTGGCCCAAAAAGTGGCTTGTACCATTAGATCCGAAATTGATGGTCTGTCGAAATTTATGGCTAGAAGAACCATTATCTCGAGGGAGGGTATTGGGATTAGTAGAGATTATTGGGCCATGAAGCCTTAATCTCTAGAGAGTGTGTGAGAAATATTCCACATCGAAATTTGGGAGAGATCTTGGATAATATATAAGGGATTTCGACCAATCCACTCATTACCAATTGGTTTTGAGTTAGAAGTCCAGGAAACTTAACATGTGAGCGAAAAGCCAGAGTGTCTGCTCTATGAAGATGGTGCTATGGCTGGAGAAAAAGAGAGATCAGAAGAGAAGGAAGATGATCTTGTTGATGATGGCAACTTAAACCAGGAAAAGCTTGCATTAAATGCAGACAACAATGAACAAGCCCCTCGTCAAAAAATTTTGTCGAGGCCCTAATTGATATGATCATGACCAGCTCAGAGGAAGAGGAACCAGAGGTAGCTGGCAGGATCACTCGTTCCAGAGCTAGAAAGATGGCTAAGGAGGCTCACGCACTCATTGCCATAGAGGACAGCGATCACCAGGAGGCTGGAGCTCACATCTTCAACATCTCTATCTTGAAGAATGAAGAACCCAGTAACAATGACTAGGTAACTTAGGTGATGATTCTGTACTCTTTTCCTTGGTGAAGATTTTGGAAGGCAAGGAGGTTCTTCTCCAAGGTTTTTAACGAGGCAGAAATCATTGCAACGTCGAGTTACTTAGAAGTTGTTACTAATGGGTAATAATGTGCAAAGTCACAATGGCTTGTGCACTTAGTATTTTGGCGCACCACTTAGGAATTTAGGAATGCCTCGCTGTTTTATTTTTAAATTAAACTTCTTGTTGTTTTATTTCAAACTCCATGTAGTTTTGTTATTAGGGCTGCGATTTTCTCTCTTAGTCTATAAAAAAGAGAAAATCGCCTAAGTGTTATTCAGTGGAGAATTTTGATCAAACTTTTAACGTGTTCTTCTCTCTTTGATTTCTGAGAACTAAAAACTCTGAAATTCGAATCTCTTAAAAACTAATCTGTTTACAAGAGATTCTTCTATCTCATCATCACCACACCAACAATCGATCATCTTCTCATCCTCCACCATATCCATCGATCCGCCGAGCCACCATCACACCACTTTCGCAATTCGATCCACCAGCCATCACCGCCTCTCATCGTTACACCATCGAATCATCATCGCACCACCATCGCTGCTCCTTAAACCGTTTTCATCGCATCTGTCCACCCAAATCATGATCTCGCATTGTCTGTTGCCTTTCCTTCAGAGTTGATCTCCTAGGATCGTATCACTAATGGGGAGGAAACACCTGATGAATCAAACATTCACATCGCTGTAGGTGATGGAACTCATGGATATGATTGTTTGCAAACTGCACTCAGAAGTGAAGTAACTTTTGAAGACTGGTTTGCTCAAGTGTTTCATTTGTATGTTTTGAACTCAGTTATGAGCTATTGTGTGTGTGAGATCAGAGTTTTCTTACAGAGATAACTTCATTTCTAGATGAAGTGCGAACGGAACAAACTGAATCCATCATTTGTTGCATGAAAAAATGATATTTACCATCAAAATTACAGTTATAGGATAACACATTGTTTTTCATACTTGGTCAAACTAGAGGAGAGATGATGCATAACAGACACAGGATCGAAGATCAATCAATTTATGAATTTATAATTCTGTTCAGAATTGAAGAAGAAAGGACCCTGCATAGTTTCTTATCGATTATATCTAATCATATTGCTTGATTTTAGCTGTGATCATTACTTTTTTACTTTTCTAGTTCTTTGATGTAAATATTATATAACATAGAATTCATATGCAAAGTTAAACACTTTGCAAATGGTTTTTTTTTTTTTGTCAGAGCTAATTATTTATTATTAAGAACCTCTAATCAAGGGCTTGCTTGGTTGAAGCTTTTGCTGTTAGCTTTTACTTGTGACTTTTGACTTTAAAAACTTTTGGCTGTAAAAACTGTTTCATATTTTAAAAATGATAAGTAATTTGTTTTTCAAAAATTATTTTACTTTATATTTAACAAAGAATTTTAGATATTTGAAAAAAAAATATGGTAAAAAAAGTTATATAAAATGGATCTAAAAAAAAGAAAAAAAATTATAATTAATCAATTAAATTTTATTATGAATAAATTATACACAAATCTATAAATAGATTTGAATAATGTTAAAGGAAGAAAAGATAAAAAGAGAAAAAATAAATATATTTTTTCACTTTGATTTTGTAAAAGTCTCTCCTACGTAGCTTTTAGAAACCAAGATAAAAACTGAAAAAGTGTGATTTTAAGACTTCATGCTTAATAAAAATTAAAAAGCATGCTTGGCAAAAAAATGACTTTAAAAACTGTTAAATGCTTCAAAAGTTTTGAAAGTCTAACACCAAGCAGGCCCAAAGTTTTTTTCTGTGGTTGTCAGAGCTAATTATTTATTATTAAGAATTTCTAATAAAATTTAACCATTTGAATAGAAATAAAATGAAAGGGTTCTAAATTTTGAATTAACCAAAATTTATGAATAAAAAATTGGTAAAAACCCATGAAGAGTTCTTACTGTTTAAGAAGTTTTGGTCCTCGAGTAAGGGTAAATTTTCTGCAAAACTGAGAACACGTGAAGGCCTCGGAAAACATGATGGGGTGTGTTTTCTGATTGCTCTCTGACGCTCAAATCAGAAAACAGCTCAAAAAAAGATCATCAAGTCGCTAACTGGAGAGTAGAAAAAATCGAAAAACGAATAGAAGGAAAGTAGGCCGAGAGTCCTTGAGAGAGGTAGGCTCTGCTCGGGCCTTTGAATGGAAATGGGCTTTTAGCGGTATAAAGAGAAAAGAGTTTTTTGGTGAAAAAGCTCCACGGTTTAAGAACCGCCGTGGATGAGAAATAAAACGGAAAGACTGGAAATGTGGTGAGAAAAATAGCGAGTGCCTGAACTTTAGAACCACAAGTATCTAAGCAGATATCGTGAGACTTAAGATGGCTAAAGATGTGAACCCCTTCTGTGGGAAAGAGCAAAGTATTTATAGAGACTACCTGACCTGGGTTAGTAAACTGGGTCGATCCACGGATAGTGAGCGAGGTGGGTCGGCCCATGACCTGACTTGACTAGGCTTGAATCTTGCGATGGTGTCATGCTTCTGACGGTATCACCAACTTTCCTTGTCGTGTTTTGCCTGCTGCGAGATCGTTCCCTGGCGCGTCCCTTTTGTCTCCAGTGTACGAGTCGGGTCGGCGGTTCAGACGCAATATGGGACTGTGCTGAACCTCTACTTTTATTTCTGGCTCTTGCGAAAGGTCACTGTCACCTGACACACGTAAAGCAGATGCATTAAATGCCAATCTCGTGGACTTGTAAGGGTATGGATAACTAAATCAGACTAATGCATATTCTTTTTACCGAATGGAGGAAAATTAAATAATGTCCCCACCTAAAAGGTCTACATACCTAACCTAGTTTCCTCGACATCAGGACCGAGATGCCGAGAATGAATGATTTCGCTCTCCGAGTACCTGTGCGGACCACACTTTTTTATATTCTGACCCTTCTGGATCACCGAGCTTAGGTTTAGGACATAGAGAATGTGGCCTCTCCTCCTCATAACCATTTAGTTTCTGACTTCCTTGTTTCTGACAGTGTGGCATGCACAGTCAGACATGAGGAGTCCGGGAACAGGTGGTCTATCGCGCTGGATCTTCCGAATCCGAGTGGACTCGAAGCTCGGAGCTATAAGCTTAGACCATATTGGGTCAGAAGCCCAGTATGTGTCCTAATTTGGCCCAGGGGGTTGTACCTGCAAAAAATTTATAGACGCCACGTGCAAGCCCATGATTCGTCCACCTAGAAAGGATTGAATTTGTCCCCAGTAATTTACCCCCACTTCGCGGGTTAGCAAACCTATCCCGTGAAGTAGAAGTTATCCTTGCTGGGAACAAATGCTTACCCCCCTTATTAGCTGTACCTGACTGGACATCCGCCTGAAGCGTGTAATGCTTTTTTCATGAAGGACGCATTGCCTGAGTCACCCTTTTGACCTGAGACGTGTGATGCCTTTTTGATGAAGGACAGTCATCCGCCGCGGACAGCATGACCTGGGGCCATGAGCCTGAACAAATGACGTGTTACCTGAGTCAGACACCGTGAGTGAAATGACCTGGGACCATGGGTCACAAATGACGCGATGCCTGAGTCATCCACCATGGACAAAGTGACCTGGAGCCATGGACTCATAACATGAAGGACACAATGCCTAGCCATCGGTCAGGTCCCAGAGGGGGTGCCGTCCAGCCAGACCTACAATACCTCGTGGCTGATCCCTTCGAGATATAAGGGAGAGCCGTCCACCACGAAGTACGCCAAAACTGGCAGACCGATCCGCAAAAGGATCCTAGGCGGCATGGTGCAATTCCGACGAAGTTCCCAATGGATGGTTATACTTTTCGCAGAGTAGCATGCCCCAAGGTGGTCTGATTAAAGGGTATCATTCCGGGGACATGGCATCAACAGGAAGCCTACCCCTCCACTACATTTGCCTCGTCGGGGTAAACACCCTGAATGTCGTAGCAAGTTTTCTTCAGAAGAGTCGGAGAAGCACATTTAGTGGCGAGACAATCGAATGGGAAAACTTCTTCTTTTATTCCTCTGATTAATTCTTCCCCGTAATTTTTTTTCTCATTATGCTTCTCCTTCGCTGGGGGGAGTTCAACGTCTTCTCCTTGGTTTTGGGTCCTTCTCTCCTATCTCGGTCTCGTTTTCTTCATCTTTATCCCTCCGACAATTTCTCTTTTCCTCGGGGTTTGGATCCTTTATGGGTTTTTTCCATTTGTGGAAAATTATTTCTTCTTCTTTCCCCCCCCTTCAGGCTGGAACTATGGGAAACATCTTTCCGTAGTTCCTTTTTTGCCCTTAATTTCTTGTCGTCGATTTCACGTGCGCGCTGGGGCTTTCCGCTCTCCTGACTCTACTTCTTACTGGTCACGTCCTTCAATCGTCCTTTCTTCTGTCCGATTGGTCATCATCCTTCCTCTGTGTCTCTGACGCTTCGTTTTTCTTGACCTGATGACGTCTCCTTTCCTTTTTTTGCTATAAATGACAAAGCTCGCTCTACTCTCCTTTTCACCAACGTCGCGCTCATTTTTCATCTTTGAGTTGCCTCGTAGTCCATGTCTTCTGTTATTTGCCTCCTCTTTAAAGGTATGGGGCCTCCATGTTTAGGGGATTTTTGGTTTTCGAGTAAGGGCAAGTTTCCTGCAAAACAAAGAAAACTTCAAGGCCTTGGAAAACACGATGGGGTGTGTTTTCCGATGGCTCTCCGACGCAAAAGTCATAAAACAGCTAAAAAGACCACCAAGTGGCTAATCGGAGAGCAGAAAGAAGTCGGAAAACGAATAGAGGGAAATTGGGCTGAGAGCCCTTGAGAGAGGTAGGATCTACTCGGGTCTTTGAATGAAAATAAGCTTTTTGCGGTGGAAATAGAAGAAAAGAAGAGTTTTTGGGTGAAGAATCTCCATGGTTTAGGATCCGCCATAGAGGGGAAATGAAGCGGAATGACCGGAAATGTGGTCGGAAAAGTATCGAGTGCCTGGACTTAAGAACCACAAGTATCTAGAGAGATCTCGTGAGACTTAAGATGGCTAAAGATGTGAACCTTCTTCCCATGGGAAAGGCAACGTATTCACAGAGATAACCTGACCCGGATTAGTATACCGGACCGATCCACGGATAGTGGGTCGGGTGGGTCAGCCCACGATCCGACTTGACTATGTTCGAATCTTGCGATGGTGTAAGGGTATGGGTAACTAAATCAAACTAAGAATATTTCTTTTCGAATGAAGGGAAATTTAAATAGTATTCCTGCCTAAAAGGTCTATCCATATCTGGTCCAGTTTCCTCGATACCGGGACCAGGCTGCCGAGAATGGATGACTTCACTCTCCGAGTACCTGTGTGGATCACACTTCTTTATATCCGGACCCTTCCGGATCACCGAGCTTAGGTCTAAGACATAGAGAATATGGCTTTTCCTCCTCTTGACCATTCAGTTTCCGACTTGGCTTTTTCTCCTCCTGACCATTCAGTTTCCGACTTCCTTGTTTCTAACAGTGTGGCCTGCACTGTCAGACACGAGGAGTTCGGGATAGGTGGCCTATCATACATGATATCTCAAATTTAAATGGACTCGATGCCCGGTGCTATAAGCTTAGGTCGTATTGGACTGGAGGCCCAATACTTATCCTAATTTAACCCAGAGATACCGTATCTGCAAAAAAATCATAAACAGCACATGCAAGCATGTGATTCATCAACGTATGAATAATTGAATTTATCCCAACACTTATCATTGGAGATACTCTTAGCATTTTTTGAAAAGTAAAAACTAAAGACCATAACCGCGTGCCCAAATTTTATTGGAGGCGAAAAGCAGTGTTTTAATGTCTTTATTAAGATCTATACTAAAGGAGTTGGATATTCAGTGTTACTTGATTAAATGTTCAAACTAATAAACGATTAATGTCTTTGTGTTACTCATGTTTGATAGATTAGATTTTCACAAATGCTTTTACTTAAGAGTTTGAATAAATCTAAAACCAATTTTACTCTTATAATTTCATAAGCATCCAAAATTTTAATGTCAATATTATCACCAAATATTTTAAATATATATTCTAAATTATAGATCATACTCTTGATTATCTCCACTAGCCCCTCCTCGAATCTATCGTCATCACTACTATATTACTTTCTTGTGCTCTGCTTGTACGAAATTTGTTTTTATGTAAAAAATTATTTTATACTGTTTCAGTATTTTGTGAATGTAATATTATTTTGACTTGTTAATATTATTTTGACTTTTTTATGTAAGAAATTATTTTATACTGTTTCAGTTTGTTTTACAAGCAATTGCCAACGAAAACCCTAACCCTAATCATTGGGGGAGGAATTGGTTGGGTGCACGCAACCTCATAGCAGCAATGTCTGTGTCCCGTCGTGTTGGATTGGGGAAGAAGTCGGCTACACCGTCAGTTTTGAGGATTGCAGCAGCTCCTGAACCGTGCTTAAGTACCTTACCGATAGTATGCTTCTAAGAGAAGCAATGGTGGATCTGCTCTTGGAGAGACACAAAGCGATTGTTCTAGACGAGGCGCATGAAAGAAGTCTAGCCACGGATTTGCTCTTTGGTCTTCTTAAACAAGTCGTGATCAAAAGACCTGATCTGAAGTTGATTGTGATGAGTGCAACCCCAGAGACCGACAAGTTTCAAGAGTATTTTAGCGGTGCGCCTCTGCTTAAAGTTCCGGCTAGGCTTCATCCAGTGGAATTCTGGTATACTCTAGAACCTGAGATGGAGTATGTTGAGGCTGCTATAAGCACTATTATCAAGATTCACAAGCGTGAGCCACCTGGTGATGTTCTTGTTTTCTTAACTGGGGAAATGAGATTGAAGATTCTTGCAGCAGAATCGCCGGTGAACTAGGTGAGGAAGTCAAAGTTGTGCCATTGTATTCCACTCTCCCTCCTGCTCTGCAACAGAAGCTATTCGATCCTTCTCCAGATCATGTTAGGAAGATTTTTATCTCCACAGATATTGCAAAGACTTCTTTAACCATCGACGGGGTCATTGATGTAATTGATCCTGGTTTCTCCAAGCAAAAGATGTACCACCCACGAACTCGTGTCGAGTCCTTGTTAGTGTCCCCAATATCAAAGGCAAGTGCTGACCAGAGAGCAGGTTGTGCCGGTAGAACACAGCCTGGAAAATGTTTCAGGCTTTACACAGAGGAAAGTTTAACAAAGATATGCAATGTCAGACGTCTCCTGAGATATTTAGATCAAACCTTGCAAAGACGGTTCTGACCTTGAAAAAACTTGGTGTGAATGATTTGTAATGGTTTGATTTTTTGGATCCTCCTCCTCCTGATACCCTCATTCAGGCCTTGGAAGATTTGTTTCATTTGGGAGCAGTGGATGATGAAGGTAACTTGACAAAGACAGGGGAGATAATGAGTGAGTTCCCTTTGGAGCCACAGATGGCAAAGATGCTCATAGCCAGTCCTGAATTCAACTGCTACAACGAGATTCTTTCCATTTACGCGATGCTATCAGTGCCAAATTGTTTTATCAAACCAATAGGAGAAACTGAAAAAGCAGCAACAGATGAAGCCAAATATAGGTTTGCTCACATTGACGGAGATCACATCACACTCTTGAATGTGTTCCATGTTTTTCTGGAAAACAACCAAGACCCTGATTGGTGCTACACAAACTTCATCAACTACAGGGAAATGAAATCTGCTGTTAGTGTTAGACAGCAGCTGGTCCGGATCATGATGAGGTTTCAGATGAAGTTGTGCAGTACTGAGTTCAACAGCTGTGACTACTATATAAACATAAGAAAGTCCTTGCTTGCTGGTTATTTCATGCAAGTGGCTCACCTAGAACGCACTGGCCACTATGCAACTGTTAAAGATAACAACTTATTGGTTCACTTGGATCCTTCCAACTGCTTGGATCACAAACCAGAGTGGGTAATTTACAATGAATATGTTTTAAAGAGCCTTATTTTCATCCAAACTGTTACATATATCTGCGGTGAATGGCTACTAGATGTGGCACCACAATACTATAATCTTGCCAATTTCCCCAACTCTGAGGCCAAACGAGTCCTGCAAAAGTGTTATAAGAAGACAAAGTGTATAAATTATCTAACGAGATTGTTTTTTTCTAATTACATTAATTTTTAGATTTACCTCATTGCTTTCTTGTTAATTAATAGCTGGATAGCTGATTCGTTCAAAGATCCAACAGCCTTCAAAATCAAGCAAATAGCCAACAATTATCACACTTATAATTGCAACAAAGTAGTACTTGTATTTCTGACCAAAAAAGACGAATAGTACTTATAGGATCTTGAAGACAATTCAAATGACCATTGTGAGATTATGTTTGTTTCTAAGACCTATTATAACCATGAATTAATCGAACTAGCCTACTTCGTATAATACCAATCTATATATGGAGATTGAGGATGATAATCACACAAACAAATTAATCCAAAAGAGAGCAAGTGATGTACCTGAAGAAATAAAAGAACAATAAATTCACTATTCAAAGCAGCCAGAAATTTGAAACCGGATCTCTACTATTAATGCAGAGATCCTGAAGGAAGAGACTACAAAACAACAACAAAAAATAAACCATGGATCATTAGCCAAACACACTATACTAAATAAGCATCGACTGAAACAACTTAAATTTGTATCCCTCTCTTAAACAAAACATGTACTCTAAACATTAGACTTAAGTAAATGGAGAATAATGCCCCCTTCTCTTTCTAGCATCATCCTAATTACTCAGCCAATATATGGTAGTCCTGCAGAGACCCTAAAGGTGACCATTGAGTTTAAGTTGGCTCTTTTACTAAATTCAAGTACTGGAACTGTCTTTCTTAATTTCGAAGTAGGTTTTATAGTCAAGAACCCTAACAATCTTTGAGATTTGTTGTAGAGATCCGTAACTTACTTCACTAGACATCAAGGTGAAAAAAGAAACAGAGCAATGTCATGCTTACTGGAATTTCTTGAGAGTTGAGTTAGCCCGTCGTTTTCTAAAGAAACTTTCTTTCTCTAGACCTGAGCAACATCCACATCATTTTCTTTAACCCAATCAAGCACTGATCCACAAGATACAACAGAGAACTAAACATGACGTCTTCCCTTCCACTGTTCTGAAAGCTTTTGCTCCTCCAAGGTGGTTAAGATATTACATACATTAACAGAGAGAGAAAATGTTGACGCTAAACTCCAAAAGCTGAAGGAGAAGATGGGAAGCGGATCAACTCTAGAAATCAAAGATGACACTGGCAGCTCTTAGCCAAGAAGTGATTCAGATTGGTCAGTCTCCATACAACCAACCCAACCAGGGAGAGGCGAAGCTGCCTCTTTTAACTAATCATACTCAACCAAAAGAGGAGACAAAATGCTGATATCAACGACGCTCGACTAAATAATACAAATAGGAATCACACAACTATTATTCATGGGGTTTATCCATGATTTTGTAGGATTGAAAATGTGATTCATGGGCAGTAAATGAAATGGTAAGAGTCAAATCTTGTCTTCAAACACATAAGTGAAGTCATGTTCTGGAGCAAAACTTCTCCTCAGATTTACAAAACATGTACAATAAACCAAACCTCTTGCTGCTTTCATAAAGTAATAGACATTCATTCATTCTCCTTCAGCAAATCATGAGCCATGTTTCGATACCTACAGAGTTGAAACTGTACAAAACACAAGACCGAATATATACACACAAATGGCTCCAAAATGTTACGCATCAATATCAGAGACGAAGTCCGTGATTCCTAGGACTTTGAGGAACACTACTTGCTCTTCCCCAGTACCTACGTTCCTCATTGCACCCGCACTTTCCATTACCACCACCAGAGTTATGCGCCTGACCCGGTGGATCCCATCCTGTCCCTCTAGGGAGATCTAATGGTGTTGGTGGTGGTGGTCGAAGCCTACAAGTCAAGTAGTTAGGTTGCTGAAAGTAACCATTATGGTAGTGATAGTTTTGTGGCTGCTGCAACTGTTGTGAAATGTTTGGACTGCTCTGTACTTTATGCATTGGATAAAGCCGGCTCAATTGGTAGCTACCAATCTCAGGCTGTTGCTCGTGACTGCATCCATCTGGTGATGATTCTGATTTGGGAGATGAGCAAGCAGAGACGGTGAAAGAAGGTCGTGTATTGATCGGAGCGCGAAGATGAGGAAGAATAGGACTTTTTATTGTGGGTGTACGGAGAATGCCATTGATTGCTTCGATGTATCGTTGCTCAATCGTTTGTGGCTCGATTGGACCTAATTGATTCTCGAGAACCATTGGGTTTGCTGGGAACAAGAACGTTCTGAGTTTCGGAGTCTCGTGACGGTTGTATTCTTCCATCATGTGTTTCAGATCTTCGTCGGACTTTACGGAGACTAACGCGTCGAGATCTTCTGGGATGATTTGGTATTTGAGGATGTTGTTGTTCTCTGTGATTTCCGTTAGTTTCTTCATGAGTTCTGAGAATTTGACAAACCAAAAAGTTTGATGATGAAAAAGAAAGAAGAACAAGATTTACATCAGTTTGACGAAGAAGAGTTTAGGTTAGTTTTTACCGGAGAAGGAGATGTCAGGAGATACGGCGATGACGCGAGTCTCGCCACCAACGTATTTAAGAACGCCATCGGAAGGTCTTGGGAGGATTTTGCCGCCAAAACTGCACATGAACTTCACTTTACTCGTCGGCGATCTCTCTCCGATCGACATTTTGCCGCCAAAACTTGCAGGATTTTTTAGGTTTTGTAAGATTAAAATTAGAAGTTTTTTTTTGAAAAAATAAAGGATCGAATGCAAATTGAAACCCCCGATTAATAGGAAATTAAGTGATTCTCTAGCCTCTTCCTTCTTCGGATAAATTAAAGATTTTAGGAGATGTTGAGATTAATATAAAAATGTTTTGATGAAGAAGAAAGAGGAAGAAGAAGAAGAAGAAAAGAGGTTGATCAAATTGAAATTCGGGATCAGGAATTTTCTGAGTTCTCTACAATGGAAAAAAAAAATGAGAAAAGGACAAAAAGGTATAAAAAGCAAGAAAATAGGAAGCAGGAGATTTCCATGCCGTGGGATTTATTTGGCTTAATTTTGAGATTGTTAGATTTTTTTCTTTCTATTTATGGAATTTCTTGATAAGGAACCATAATATGTACGCGAGTTCTTTTTTGATTTTTTTTTTTGGTTCGTGTAGTTTGATTTGGGAAAGTTCTACCAATAGTAACCGACTTAAACTATGATTTTGCTCAGTTTGGATATCAGGTAGTTTGGGTTTTGACAATATTTCTAATGAACTGAACCGAAATTTTGTTATTTTTAGGGATAAATTCTGTCAAAATCGTATGAATTCGGATCAATTCGATTAGTTTGATTCTTCGGTTTCGAATTGTGAATATAGTTTGAATATATTTTGATATAACTATGTATAATTCGTATATGTCGGATAGAAATAATTAGAAAAAACAGCAGTTAGTGATCAGCTCAGATGAACAAACTAAATAGAAATGTAATTTATTTTATAATTGTGCCGATCAGTTAACTTACGTAACCAATCAAGACAAAACCAAAAACTGAAAACTTTGGTTCGGTTCGAAAACTTTGGTTGAAGTAAAAGTTCCTTAGTTGATCTGCTGTTTGGATTTCTAACTTGTGGCTGCAAATCTCGTCGGAGCAATGTAATGAGTTCTGCAAGAGTTTCAACTTCAATAATTCGGCTGTTGGATGTTCTGCTCCATTTAATCCTTCTATTTGCAGAAGCTTCTCTTTCTAGAAGTGTTTTGTTATTCTGATTATGTTTTGTTTCCGATTACTCTTACTTGCTTTAGTTTATCTTATGTTTATGTTATAACTCCCTAAAATATTCATAGTTTGCTTGATAATCACTTTTATTTTAACTTTTACTGTAGATTTTTGGCTTTAAAAACTTTTACTGTAAAAACTGTAGAAATTAACAGTTATGTTTTAAATTACAAATAATTTTTTATTAGTCAAACATATAATTTCTACCAGATTTAAATCTTGTTGATAACATTAATAATTTTTTTTAAAATACTTATATTAGCATATGTAATCAATACAAAAATAATTAAAAAAATATAACATAATTGAAATTTTTTTTAGAAAAATGGGTCTAAAAAACTGAAAAAAATAAAATTTATAATTACTTATATATAAATGTATAAAATCTTTTTGAATGATTCTGGGGAAGAAGAAATAGAAAAAGAAATTAAATGTATTATTTTATAAATATTTTTTGTGTAAAACCTTGTCTTACGTACAGTAAACTTCTATAAATTAATATTCGATAAATTAATAATCACTATAAATTTGTAAATTTTTCTGGTCCCGAATCAGACCAGTGTAAAAATTTATCAAATTTTATAAGATAATAAGATAATAATTTATTTAGAAATTCCTATGTAAATATATGGTCCCAACATAACTATAAATTATTAATTGTATAAATAAGATATAATATACTAAAATTTGATTAATGTGTTGTTTTTTTATTTATAAGTTTGAAATTTTATTAAAAACATCTCTTTAGTAATTTACATTAATAGCTTTTAATGTTATTTTTCTTTATTTTTATTCAAAATTTGTGAAAAAAAACTTAGATTTGGTAATTGATACAAGCACAGAGCTGTCAATGGCTTATATGACTTCGGATAAACAGATCTTCAAGCAGCGGATTGATAGAACAATGATGGTGGATCGAAGAACGCCACTCAAAGGTGTGAAAGCCCTTTTGATGAGTTCACAAACCTAGTCTCAAAGAATCTCACACAAGAGACATAGATTTAATGTTTACTAAGTAAAGGAATCTCACATAACTTAGATAAACAAAAACAAAGCCTAAGCTTTAGAGAGAAAGCTCTTTCTTTCTATTTTTCCAAAAATCTGTATATATATTTTTACAATGACAAGTGATGAGCTTTTATAAGCTCATTTACAAGACCTTCAAGGTCAAAGAAATGAATTACAAGAGAAAATTATGCACAATAAAAAAGATGAGAAAAATCAGCTAAATTAAACATATAGTCTTCTTCCACCAATTTGGCCATCAAATTTTAATGGAGATTAATTCTTTGTATCTAGACAACTTCTTGATATATCCATGATATGATTTTCTTCTAGAAACTTCTTGAGATTCTGGGCTTGATTTAAATTGGATCATTTGTTGATAGACCAAAGATGTGATTGGTTTTATCATGGTTGCATCATTCTCTCCTTCTTCAAAATGTTTTGTCCTCAAAACCGTTTCAACTTGGTGATGTTGTAGCCTTGGTTTTGACATTTTTTTTTGGAATTAAGAAAACAGAGTGAAATAATTATAACAAAACTTTTTTTTTGAAGGATGAAAATAATTTAAAAATAACAGAAACTTTTTGTTTTTTTTAGGATAATTTAAAAATAGTTGAAAAAATTACTTTTGTTTTTTTTGAATTTAGAAAAACGAAACAAAGTGAAAACAATTTCTTTTGGAATTTTTATGATTTTTTTTGAAACAAAATAAATAAATAAACTGCAAATTTCTCTTTTTTAAAAATTTTCAAATGAAAAAAAATATTCAGAAAACAAAACAAAACAATTTTGTGGATTTAGTTTTTTTTTTTAATAAAACAAAAGAAAATAAAAATAATAGAGGTTGGAAGAACACCAAAAATGATACAAGCACCAAGCTGTCAAGGGCTTATATGATTCAGATGAACAAATCTTTAAACCTCTGATTGATAGATAAATCAGATTGGATGGATACAACCTGATGGATAGGAGCTTTTAGAGCATCTCCAAGAGACACTGTATTTTTAAGGTGTGAAAAACCTTATATTTGAGGTTTGAAGGTGATGCTCTCTAATGATAAACCTTAAAATGATATCTTAAAAATATTATACTTTACACTTTAGTCCTTACTATTTATAATTAATTAACTAATATCATAAAACTTTGATAAATTACTATAAAAATACATCTTAAAAATATTATAGGCAATATTAATTAATACAACTTAAATATAATAGTACATATTAATGATAATAAAATACACAAACTAAATCATAAATTACAAACAAAATTTATATGTTCATGTAAGTTTATTTTTGTGTTATTTTAATTTATATGAAATTTGCTTTATATAATATTGTTGTTATGTATTTATTTTTTAATGTTATGTATTATATTACTATTTGTCATTATTATTTTTATTTTAAATTATCTTTTAAAATTTTATATGTATATATATAATTTATTTCTAAAAATAAAAATAAAATATTAATAAGATATTAAATTAGGAGAGTTGAAATAATAAAAACAAAAGTTATTATGATTAATTTTAAAGCATATAACTGAAAGGACTGAAATGCAAATAAAAAAGATGACACCTTAAACTTGAGGTATTGAACAGTGATACCTCAAATATAAGGTGTCACTGTTCAATACCTCAAAATTTGAGGTTTTAAGGTATCTCTTGGAGGACATGAAACCTTATATTTGAAGTTATAAGGTATCTCTTGGAGATGCTCTTAGCTCTGATACCAAAATGATACAAGCACAGAGCTGTCAATGGCTTATATGACTTCGGATAAACAGATCTTCAAGCAGCGGATTGATAGAACAATGATGGTGGATCGAAGAACGCCACTCAAGGGTGTGAAAGCCCTTGTGATGAGTTCACAAACCTAGTCTCAAGGAATCTCACACAAGAGACATAGATTTAATGTTTACTAAGTAAAGGAATCTCACCTAACTTAAATAAACAAAAACAAAGCCTAAGCTTCAGAGAGAAAACTCTTTCTTTCTATTTTTCCAAAAATCTGTATATACATTTTACAATGATAAGTGATGAGCTTTTATAGGCTCATTTACAAGACCTTCAAGGTCAAAGAAATGAATTACAAGAGAAAATTATGCACAGTAAAAAAGATGAGAAAAATCAGCTAAATTAAACATATAGTCTTCTTCCACCAATTTGGCCATCAAATTTTAATGGAGATTAATTCTTTGTATCTAGACAACTTCTTGATATATCCATGATATGATTTTCTTCTAGAAACTTCTTGAGATTCTGGGCTTGATTTAAATTGGATCATTTGTTGATAGACCAAAGATGTGATTGGTTTTATCATGGTTGCATCAGTAATTGATTTTTTTACTCCAATATATTATGGTATTGTTCTTAATTTCAGCACTAACATTAAGGATAGTAATCATAACTTTTTATAAATTTTTTACTAATGAACAATTATATTCTTACATAGATAATTCAGTCCACAATTAACAAAATAGAAACAACTATTCTATTGCGATTGCTATGATTAGTAGTCATAATTTTAAGTGTGTGCATGTCATTTATAAACATATGAGTTTAGATTCTTAAAAATAATATTATTTGAAAAAAAATTAAAAAAGTAGATGGATGGAAAACAATTTTCCTTTATAAATTAATAATTGTTGATTTATAAATAAATTAATATCACGATAAATTAATAAAATATTAGAGGTTTTACTGTAGCTTTTAGAATCTATGACTAAAAAGAAAAAAGTTTGACTTAGGACTTTAAAATAAAAAAAAAGTCTATATAGCCAAAAAAAACTTTTAAAACTGTAAAATCAGTTCTATAATCCCCACAGTATACGCCAAACAACTTCATAATCTGCCGGCGTTTGGTTCTGGGGAATATGTTTATTCTACCAGCTTATGTTTCTGAAAAGGTTTTTTTATCTCCGTTGGCGTGTCTAAATCATCTAAGTCTTTGTATCTGTTTCAGTTATGAATAAAAAATTTAAGATGACACAAAAAAAAAAAAGTAAAAGTTCAATAGCTCATAAAATATTGTGACTTGTCGTCGCAGTCCTGTGGCTGGTGCACTAGTCCCGTGAGGAAGGTTTAGAAGCAAGAAAATAGGAGCATGAGTAATTTTCATGCCGTGGGATTTGGCTTACTCGAGATTGTTGTCGGATTTTTTTTTTTTTTTTTTTTTTGCCTTTATGGATTCTATAGATGCTAAGTTGTTAACCATCTAAACACATGACAATCTTCACAAACCCTCAGGTTCGTAATCACAAGAATATATTGATGGTAAGTTGCTAACATCTAAACACATACGAAGGAAGCCATAGGTACGCTCACTATGACACTAACGTTTTCTCCTTTCGTATTCTTAAAGCATATTTTATCTGTTAATGGCTTTTGCAATTTCCACCAATACTCTATTTACATCCAGCCTTATACATCGCTCTGTATTAGGGTGGAGTTTGACAAATTTCCATGAAGTCCTAGAGAGAAAACTCAATGCCTTATTCATAAATACTTAGAAACCTAACACTTTTTAAAAAAATCCGAGATTCTTTTATGCTGTAACTTGATGCAGTTTTCTTCGTAAGGTTTGTGATGTTTCCGTTTTGCAGAAGTGAACATCCAAAGATCTGAAGCCAATATCTTTCTATATAATAAAAGCTTTCACTAGCTTCTACTAGCAAACGATATCGCAGTAGTTACCTCAAAACCTAGGCACCTAGCTATGGTGTTTCCCGCTTTTTTTGCCCTTCTTCTGTTTCTGCTTCAACTGTGTCAAACCTGCTGCTGTGATCTTCACATTCCCGACGAGAGCAGCCATCAGCTCGGGATCCGTACAAGCCTTCATCAGCTCTTTCTCCCTTACGGTCGCCTCTGTCATATGTGTGAACAGATTCATTGCAGTTTTTGCAGCTGTCCAAACACAAAACAAACATCAAACAGAATCCACTACTTCAACAACATTTACAACAACTTGCACATATTAGGATTTTGAAATTTGAAAGAAAATGGGCCTGTTATGTATTACCCTTTCCTTTCTTCATGCTCCCTGGGATAGCTTTGACTCTGTATTTATACGACTGGAGAGCGTTGTAAGGGCCGCACACAGGGACCGCATATAAAAGAATATCGGTTGGCAACGGGTTACCGGTTAGGTAATCGACGTCAATCAGTTTTTCTTTCTCTTCTTCCCCAACCTCGTGAATATCATCTTCTTCCATTACCACTTTGTCCATCTCAGAAGTTTCTTTTGCATGACAGTCCCTAGCAAGATGTCCAACCTTCTTACACCGATAGCATATTTTCACAGCATCTTCTGTCTCTGCACACAACAAAATATCAGAGTATCATATAATGCCACTCTAATGAAAATGTCTGTGAAGAAATAATTTCAGGAAGATGTGAAGATCGAAAGAGTTTACCTTCAGAAGGTTTCTTCTCTTCGGTTACTGCGGGCTTAGCATTTTGTGATTCAACATCATTCTTCTGTGGCTTTCCAGAAGACTGCACAGGGAAGAGAATTCTTATTCCCAGATTTAATACTGATAAGATCAGACTTTATTGCAACTGGGTAATTTAGAAAGTACTTACTGCCAACAACGCCATCCGTATTTTTCTTTCTTCTTCGTCTTGATTAGCATATTTCTCCTTCATTTTCTTAAGTTTACCCCTTTGCCCACGGCTCACTTTTTCCCCAGCTGACTTGTTATCAGGTATGCTCTTGTTGGCTTTGCTTGAAGACGAAACATCCTTTTCCTTTCTTTGCTGCTTTTCTTGCCCAGACTTACCATCGGCAGCTGTGTTACTGCTAGAAACATCTTTTTCCTTTCGTTGCTGCTTTTCTTGCCCAGTGTTACCATCAGCAGCAGTAGTGTTACCGCTTTGGCCCATCTTAAGCTTTCTTCTTTCAGCTTTTGACATGTAAGGCTTATCTCTTACTACTGCTTTTTTTTCTTCCGTTTCGTCCTTTGATGTCTCTACTGTATGGTTCTTGCCTGCCACCGTTGCAGTACCAAGACCAAGGGTTCTATCAAGAAGATCTTCAAGCTGAGACGTAGCTGATGTTTCTTCAACAATACCAGATGAATTCATGTCCAAAGAAGAAGCATCTTGCCTCAATGCTGTATCTGATTCCGGTGATTCATTTTTTCCTACGGCAGAAACCTCTTCATGTTCGACTTCGTTCTCTGACTCAGTATCTGAATGCTCATCAGGAGCATGCGTTTCCATTACTACATCATTCATTCCTTCCTCTTCACCTCTTACCCTTCTCTCATTCAAATGAGCTCCCAAGGAACTCTCGTCCAGACGAAATAACAGTCCAAAACCCATGATAAGTGGATGTGGTGGAAGGAAGTTCTTCTTACCTCGTATCATGAAACTTCCAACTGTAAGGTATTCTCCAGTAGGTGCTGTTTTACTGACCTGATTAGGATAAACCCACCATGCACTAGTAACAATTTTGGAATCCCAGGCCTGACTATGACAAACCTGCATCGACGAATTACAACCAAATGTCTGCCATTAAGACAATGCACCATAGTCACACAATTCCAATGAACTAAAACTGATGGGTGAAACCGCTTACCGTAAAACATCCAGCTTGGTTTAAAGTGAGAGGCGGAACACTTTGTTCCGGTTTATGATTCTTTATGATAGTACTAGATGCTCCATGCAGCTCTGCATGTACATATCTAAGAAAGCGTGGTAAAGAGGAGCTTATGATAATATTCAAAGATTTACTACCAGCACTAACCAAAGAACTCTATAAATGCAACTTACAGATCTCCTTTCGACATGTAACGTTTAACTATCATCTCATTTTGCTGAGCATCACGACCACTGATGACCAAGTAGTTCTCACTGCTAATAAACCAATTGAATTTCTCAAACCAGTGGACTTTTCTCATATGTGAAATAGTTGCAACCATTTTTTCCTTTTTAGCCAGAAAAATGCAAATGATTAGTCAGACTGTCAGAAAGAAAACAATAAACAAGATTAATGGCGATGAAGTTGGAAGCTTACCTGAGAGAGCTGGTGGCGTGTCTTTTTCTCAGCTGCTTTAAAAGCCTTTTCATGAGCAGAAACAGTTTTCTCCTGTTTGGTTTCTTGTTTCTTCTTCATTTCATACCAGCGCCTAGCATTACCATGCGCAGAAAGTGATAAGTCCACCTCAACCTACGAAAACCACGTATAAGCCCCCATATGTGAGAACAAGAAAGAAAATAAGCTCATTGAATTCAATGTAGAAAAAATCACACCTTTTCCACTGGGAGCGTCTTCTCATCATCATCCATTTCGTCGAGATTGTTGCACAGCAACAAGGTCATGCAATTCTTCTCTAGATTAAGTTTGTCGATGACTCCAGCAACAGGATTTCCTAATTTCTTTTCTTCCTTGACCATGCGAGCTAGATCATCCCAGCCCATACCCTTTGCAAGTGCTACACGAACAGCTAATATGGCAGCATCTACGTCTTCTAAGTTGTACTCAATTAATTCAGCCATAGTAACACAACGGTTGACTTCTTTCTTCAGAATTTGAACACGGTTTTCCTACAACATGAGTACAGAAACATTATTAAGATAAATTTAAATATGGAGAAAATTTGACAGCGATATATTGAAATGGATTTACCACAAACCTGATCCTGGCGAATCTTATTGAGTTTCTGACTTGCAGAATCCTCTTTTGCCTTTTGTTGATATTCAGACCTTTGGCTCTCAATTTTGCTGTAGAACTCGTCTAAAGCCGCATCAAAAGTTTCAAACTTCTCATACACTCTTGATTTGAATTGATTTAATAAGATTGAACAGAACTCATCATACATCTGCAGACAACCAGGCAAATGTGAATATACAAATATATGAAATCCATTTTCATTAAAAAAAAAAGAGAAGCATTAAGTTAAATATTGACCTTTATAACACCACTTCCTTGAGAAGACGTGTCATTCACCAACATTTGTTTCTGCATTAGAATATAACCTTCAGGGACTTTTTGACCATATATAATATCTTCAAGCCAATCTTCAAATACGATGACTGCTTGAACCAACAACTGAATCTCATTATCATCTAACTTCTTTTCTTCCGAAACTTTGGTACTTGGAACTAGACCAGCATCCAGAATTATGTGCTCTGAGAGCTGTGGCCCGTACCCCAAAGCGTCACCAAGGATATTCTTCAAGGTAAATTGTTTGGCACCCGTAGAAGAATCAATTGACTTCCCACCCTTCTTGCCAACATTCTGCTCCTTTGACTCATTGTCTTTTGCTTCATGATCCTTAAGCGAGAAAGCCGTAAGTGCTTCCTGCAGCTTTGAAACCGTGGTTCTCTCAAAGACTCTACATATCTCTATGGGGTAACGGTGACGAGACATGATTGCAAAACCCTTATTATCATCTCTGCAAGAATTGAAATAAACAATTCACTACAAAAGGCCCCACTCAAAGAAAAAGGTGATCACAGTCGCCTTGAGAAAATCAATTTTCACAACCAAAATCAAACAGCCTGATGAAAGCAAATAAAAAAAAACTACCTATGTGAGCGGAGGAGAGTCATGATCATATACTCGGAATCTGTAAGAATTATGTTTCCTTGAGCATACAACTCCAATATAACATAATGTGCATTAGCACCTAGCCCGAACTGGAAGACAATGATCTGGTGCCAACATCGAAAGAAATAGCAACTTCAACGAAGAAACACAGTGATAACAAACAAACAAAAATACAAGAAATTCACAACTTCTATTTACCCTATCGTAACCAAGCTGCCGTACATCCTCAAGCCTTCTTGTCCGAATATGCTTTCTTAACTTCAAGGTAAATCCAGATGGAGTGTTGCTCTTATCCCTACAAAGAAACCCAGAAAATCAATCATTACCACTTCCCCCAAAAACGAAAATATAGAATGAATAGAATTTTTTTTTTACCGGACATAAGCTGTAGTATGCAAACGAACACCACTTTCCATCAATAGCAAAACCTTCTCACTCTCTCCAGACTCTGTGATTCCACTACTATTCAAGAGCTTGAACATATACGTCTGCAATCAAATTTGAGCAAAAATCAAACAACTGTATATCGTTTGGATAAACCCTAATGGAAATCGAATCAAATCAACGAGTTGATTCCATCTGATTTCTTGTTGTAGGAATTTGTACCTTTGGAGATATATCATAGACGTTTGAGCATCTCATGCCGATTAAACGCTTCAAGCACTTGACCTCTGCGGCCACGTCGGCCGTGTTCATTCGAACCTTCACCATTTCACTTAACCTCTATTTGTCTCTCTCGAAAGTGAAGGAAATCGGTGATTCACTGTGTTGATCTCAGAACCTAAAGAAAATCGAATTTCGGGAAGGGAGCTGAGCGTCAGAGCGTGGAAGAAGAAAGAGAAATTTGTGAGATTTTTATGTGTTGGCCCGAAGAGAAGATGGGCCTGCAAATTCGTAGTTATAAAATTATTATTAAGTTTGTAGTTCAATACGGTTTTGTTAGTTGCGACCTAAGTTCAAAATTTCGTTATGAAGAATAAAGCTTTGAAAATAGGTCTGCAACTTTGTTTTTTTCTGAATAATCCATCACCTCAAAAAATGCAGATCAACACCCCAACGTGAGACCATTTCCATCCCTCAGCTCATAAGAGGTTCTTAATGCTTTTGGATATTTAAAATAGATACAAAATGAATAAAAACTCAAGAACCTGATCTTAAATCTCTTACTTAGGTTAGACATCGTTTACCGTAGAAATCTTCTCGGAGATCCTCATCCTCTGATGCATCCACCGAGGCTTTGAGGGAACGAAGGAGGAGAGGAATCGAAGTCGAGAGTAATCGCCGTGAAGAGTCCGGAGGAAGGATACAGTGCAAGCGGCGGAGATGTCCGGAGGAGACATGCATGCGACGGACGTTTGTCGGAGGAGAAGAGATTTGTTCTTCGTTTGAGGAGAAGAATCGTCGAAGTAGAATCAAAATTTGATCGATGAAGATGAGAATGAGAAGAGAAAAAAGAAAAGATTTCATTCCTCCTTTTTTAACCAATGCAAACATGACATGTAGCACTAAGAAACGGTTCTTTTCAGTCCCAAATAAGAGCCGATGTCTCTGCTTTTCATTATTTTTGATTTAATATTTTTAAGTAATTGCTTAAGAAATTACGGTAGGAAACGGCAATAATGATGCTCTTAATAACTCACTCTTAAAGGGTTCTTAATGATGTGGTACTCTCTGATTGGGTGAAAAGTGAAAAGAAAAACAAATGAGTCCCACCACTTCGTTTTCGTGTCTTGTGATTAGTGTGGAGAAAAACAAATAGACCCCACCATTTTGTTTAAAAATGTTAAAAACTCCATAAAGAATTCAAGGATAAAGATGCTCTGGAAATCAAAATACAAAACAACTTTCAGCATTAATTTTTGTTATATCGGTTACAGAAATTAAAATGATACGCATTGGAAGGTGTTTCACAGTAGAAAATCATGTTGTTCCGCGTATTAAATACACACACTTATCTGGGTTGCTTTAAATAAATCAATTTAGGGTTTTGTTCGTTCAACGAAATTGAGGATAAACACAAAATCGAAGATCCGACGAATCTTTTTCCCAGTTAATGTGATTGTGTTCTAGTGATTTTGATTTTGTTCTTCTTGTAAGTCTCTTTATTTCGTTGTTTGTTAGCGTGATTTCGATTTGCTCGTTATAATGAAAATGCCGATCAGTTATAGCCAATGTTCATCCTCCCGAGCTAGTTTCGACAATGGATGTACTCGAACTGATGGTGATTTTGGAATTATGGTGCGGTGTTTCTGTGGTCGTGCTCCCATACTTGAAAAGTCTATCGCTGCAGCGACTTTAGGAAAAAAGTTTTACACATGTTCAACGAGTTTGGGGAGGTAAGTTCTAATTTATATAGTAGTTTAGTTATCAATATTTTTGGGGGGACGTAAGATCAAAATTGATTCTTCAATATTCAAATTTATGTGTAGAAGAGTGAAAAAAAAACATATATGGAAATGGTGGAATGATCCCACTGAAGATCAACTAGCTAACTATCGTAAGCATAAGACTTGAAGAGCACAGCGAAAGGATGCAAAGCCTTAACAGAATTGAACTCCAAGCATAGGAGGCTCGTATAGAGATAATAGGAATGACGATGGACAGAAACAGCAATGAATTGGAGAAGTCAAGGAATTCTTAGTAGAGATTCAAGGAGAAGTTGCTAGGTTGAAGGAGTTAGTTGTCACCCAAGGTTCAGATTTTGTGTTTCTTGCGATTCTAGTTGTGTTTACTGCAATTTCATATCTCTTTAAATAGAAGAGATATGACTCTTTAAGTGTGTAAGAACCTATATATCTTATTGTCTAAGTATATGTGTCTTTCTGTTTGAAGAACCTAACTGATTTTCTCATAGTTATTAGGATCTTCTTGGAATTAGCTTATGTCTTTGTTATATGATATTGTCTGCTTATATGTCGTAACCTTTCTATTGAAGAACCTAACTGATTTTATTGTACTTTAAGTCTTTGTTTTATGTCATTGTCTTCTCAGTATAACATATATAAATTAATACTCGATAAATTAATATCTCGATAAATTAATATATTTTTTAATTCCCAAATTAGTTTTTAGACTGATTTTTATATTGATAAATTAATAAAATATTACAGTCTCGACATTATTAATTTATAGAGGTTTAACTGTATATTGTCCCTATATTACAACTTAAGTGTCGTTAACAACAAATATAACATAAGGTTGAAACACCAACACAAACACTAAAAAGGGAATCAAAGTTAACATAAGGTTCTTATACCAAAAGGCAAAAGACCACAAAGTAGACAACAAAATATCATAAGATTCTTATACCGAAAGACCATAATACATAAACTACCAAGAGAAATACTCACTACCAAAAGACAACTACTTCTTCCTACGACCACGAGCAACACTCATCTTCTTCTTTTCCCTTGCACGATACAGACTTGTGTGCAAAATGGTGTTGTCACGTGTATCAGCCACGCGTAAGCCAACAGAAATATAGTCATCACCTGTTGTAATACTTGTGAAAACTCCATAACTTTCCTGATAAAAACATTGACAAACACACATTAATCACCAGCTTATAATCACATTAACCATCATATCTTAAATTTGTAATAAATACTCTTGGTATTTGTATAGGTTCTGGATCGTAGACTGGCTCTTGACGAGGAGGCTGTGTAAGAACTTCTTGTGAAGATGTCGCATCATGGAACAGATTTTGCGTGGTCTTCCAGGCTGGCTCTTGGGAGTACTGAGGAAAGACTTGTTGGACCTTCAGTTGTAGCAGGTTGAGACAGATTTTTGTGTGGTCTTCCAGGCTTGGCTCTTGGGAGTGCAGAGGAAAGACTTGTTGGACCTTCAGATGGAGTAGGTTGAGACAGACTTCTGCGTGGTGCACCTGTTTGTGCTCTTATAAAAGCTCTGGCACTGTAGATTGTCGGCTGAGAAGATGTGCTCACCTGGATTGTAGGCTGAGAAGATGTGCTTGCTTGGATTGGATTTTTTCTTGGTCTCCCTGGTGGCTTCTTTTGATTAGGTACAGCTGGATTTTTGTATTTAATTTGTTTGTGTGTTTTTCTTGTCCACAATTCCTACAATGCTATAACCAAAAAAGTTGTTAGTTAACAACATATAATTAAAACATTACAAGAGACACAAATCTAAAAACACATTGATAAACATTACTCCTATAATTATATTTTTTGTTTTTTTCTCGATATTGATAATAAGTTTGTGACTTAATTCCTCCTGATTAAAGTTAAAGTCAAAATCAAAGTCTACCAAAAGGACTCTGATACAAAAATTTTGATATCTAAATGTTGATATTTCAAAATTATTATCGGAAGCATCGAGTTTTGTTATGCGTTGAAAATTAAAATTTTAGCCAATAAATGTTATCTAGCACACATTTTACATTCCGAGTAAAATCAAATATAGAAAAAAAATAGTGGATTTAATGATTTGTTAGTGAGTAAAATTTATCTAAAAAACATCGTTCAATTCAATTTTTTTATTATTAGATGACATAAATATTTATTTATGTAATAATTTATTTTTTAAAATTTTTGTAAAATTTTGTTATCCCAATTTAATATTAACGAAATTGTTAAGCCGTTAAAAAAAATATATATCACAAGCCCACGGAGAAAACATTGGGATGGGCCTAAGAAAGTCTTCCACGATAAAAAGGAATCTCCATATTTCGGAATCAAAGTCGTGATTTGGTTCCGCCCTTCAAAATTAAGGATTTTTCGCCGAACCAGAAACGTTGCTAGTGGTGGAGAGATGCAATTGCTGGCGATAAATCCGGCAGCCATTTCCAGGACGGCGCTACAAGCCCTAGAGCTTTCGTCTTCCTCCTCCTCTCGGCTTTTTTCTTCTGCTCAGGTGATTTCGATCACCACCCACTTCGATTCTCGTTTCGCTCTTTGTCTCACGCTTGTTTGTATCGATGTCTACGAATCTCTGATCCAATTTTTTTTTTTTTATTGTTAACAGAGTTTGAGCTCCCAACGCGCTTTTGGTCTCGTAACTAGCCCTCGTAATCCACTTCAACGCGGATTCTCGCGATCTCTCTCGAGTCGAAGATCGCAAGGTCAGGATACTTTCTCTCTTTCTCTACTACTTAGCGTTGTCGTAGTTATTATTTTATCCTTCTGATCATATCTGCAACTAATGGATGACCAAATAGATAAAAACTTCGTTGAATCGTGAACGAGAACGCTAAAATTCCTGGTGGTTAGTATTTGTCGTGCTAGTCTCCAAGGAACTTGGGGAGGCTAGAGTTTGTTGTTATTGATTGCATTACCTTCTTATAAAAAGCGTTTTTACATGATATTTTTTCCTTTTTTTCCTCTTGGACTATTTTAGAAATATATAATCCCAATTCTAGTTTTGGGAACAAATAGTTTTCTGGTTCTATCTCTCTCTCAGACATTATTAAATTCTCCTCTCTTGGATTTATATCTACTTTTCATAGATTTGAAACAGTATCTATTGAAATTTTAGATTGTTATATGATTGATTTCTGTAATTTTTGTACAGTTATAAAGGCAGTGGCAACCCCAGACCCAATCTTGGAAGTACCACTGACTGAGGAAAATGTAGAAAGCGTTTTGGACGAAATCCGACCATACCTTATGTCTGATGGTGGTAATGTTGCATTACATGAGATCGATGGAAATATTGTGAGAGTAAAATTACAGGGAGCTTGCGGATCATGCCCAAGTTCTGTTATGACAATGAAAATGGGTATTGAGCGTCGTCTAATGGAAAAGATCCCTGAGATAGTGGCTGTGGAATCAGTTCCAGATGAAGAGACTGGCCTTGAACTGAACGAGGAAAACATTGAAAAGGTTAGATTTTAACATAAGTTCTGTAGGGTGCTTAATTTCTCCGCATATGTAGGTGTGTGTTATTACTTGCTCAAATCTATATTATTGGTTCAAATACTGTTTTTCCGTACCGTGAACTGAATGAGTAAAGCATTGAAAAGGTTAGGTTTTGGTATAAGCTCTAGGTTTCTTAAGTTCTCTGCATATGTGGTTTTGTATTATTCCTTGCTCAAACACATATTTTTGGCTCAAATACTATTTTTCGCACCTTTAACTGAATGAGGAAAACATCAATAAGCTCAAGGTTGCTTCAGTTCTCTACATATGTGGTGGTGTGTTATCACTTAGTCAGCCCAGATTGCAAATGCTAAGCAAAAGGGATTTTGTGTTGTTTCTTGCGAAATCGCTAAATGCTTGCGTGCTGCTACGAGAATTGTGTGAACCACGACGAAAAAGTAGATCTTCATGTCTTAATCTTTTTGAGTTTATGTGTGATGTTAACAACAGTTTTCCGCATTATTGTTTAGGTGCTGGAAGAAATCAGACCTTACTTGATCGGAACAGCAGATGGGTCGCTTGATCTGGTGGAGATTGAAGAGCCGATCGTGAAGATAAGAATTACAGGTCCTGCTGCTGGAGTTATGACAGTTCGAGTAGCAGTAACTCAGAAACTCAGAGAGAAAATTCCGGCAATCGCAGCTGTTCAACTTATATAGAAACAAAAACAACAGTGTAAACACGACTACTACTTGTATTGCCTCTTTTCTTTGTATTAGCCCTTGTATAGTGTTGTTGTGTATAGATACTGTGTTGTTGACATTTCATATTTGTCCTCAAAATAAGTTTTTTCTTAAACATTTTTGGTCAACTTAACCTTGAGACGTTAGTTTTTTTTTTCCATAAAATGTTAAATTTTATACCATTTTCTGTTTTTGAAAGCATTAGAGATACAACGAAGAATGTTAAATTTTATACCATGACGACAAAAAAATAAAATTTATACCATTTACAGAAACTTGAGTTGTTCTCTTTGTCTTTGTTGTGTACAATGATAAAATGGTATGATTTCATGTAACAAATTATATATATAAAAGAAAAGTTTCACTTTCTCTCTATTGGACACTTAGCAATTCATTTTATTTTTATTAATAAATTATATGTAATTATTAAATTTCATAAATACAATAAACCATCTAATTAATATTTAGAATAACTTGGATTACTTCTCCAAAAACTGTTACAAACGTTCATTCAAACTTATTAAAGACAAATTAATTACAAAGAATAACCACAATGATATTTACTCATATTAATTGGTATTTGTTTTATTATTGTAGACAATATATTTGTAGTTATTAAATTTAATAAAAACAATAAACCACCTAACTAATATTTAAAACTAAGTGTTTGGTCCGCACCATGTGCGGACATATGAGTTTTAATGTTATAAACTAAAAACTGAAATTTTTTTTAAAAAAACTATCTAAGACATACATGATAAAATAAAACAAATCTAAAAAGTAAACACCATCCAAAATTAAAATTAAAAATGTTTACTATATAAATGTATTAAACTTACAAACTAATTGAATTAAGACAAAAGCTAGTCATACGTCTCTATATAATTGTTATTCATCTTCCTTTTTTCTCTTATTTATCTTTTATTTTTTCTTCTTTATATTTTTTTAATCGTCTTCCATCTTTATCTCTTATTCTTCTCTTACATCTTCTTCTTAGTTTTCTCTCATTTTTTTAATTTCTTTTTCCTTCTCCTGTTCATTCTATATATCTTTTCTTACTTCTTATTTTCTTAAGTTTTTTTGTCACATCTTCTTCTTCTTCTTCGCTGTTTTCACATCTTTTCCTCATCATCTTCTTCTTCATCGCCTTCGTCTTCTTCCTTCTCTCCGATTTCATATTCTTCTTATTTTCTTTCGTCTTTTATATCAATCAAATACATGTACTTCAAAACTTTAACTCTCTCTCTCCCTCTCCATGCATCCCTCCCTACCATTCTCTCTCTCTCATTCTCTCTCTCTTTCAATATTTCTCTCTTATTCTCTCCCTTCTCCCCTCGTCTTAAATTGTATATATCATCCGATTTAGACAACTACATTTAAAGGAAAAAATGTTTCAAATATAAAAAAATAGGAACACAGAAAATACGAACTAACATAAATTTAATATCATGTACTTATAAGGTTTAACTCTCTCTCTACCATTTCTCTTTCTCTCTCTATTCTCTCCGTCTCTCCCT
>NW_006256829.1:18334851-18365808 GCF_000478725.1 Eutrema salsugineum | reverse complement strand
GATTTATTACGAAGACTATTAGTACAACTTTTATAACAATTATGAATGGGTAAAATTAATAACAATATATACATTATTAATTAGCAAAAACTAATTAAAATTTTATTTAATCGTTTATTTTTACTGATGTGTATTAAATTTAGAAAGTACATTAGGGAAAATAATTAAAATCCAAACACAACGAAAAATCTAAAAAATTGTTAAAATAAGATAATCAAGGGAAAAAAAAATCAAAGACATTGCAAAGAATTGACAAAACTTATACTAACAAACATTGAATGGATCTCCAAACACGAATGAGATTCATCAGAGAATCTGCATGTAACAAAGAAATGTACATCATTTGAAGAGAGGAGCGGAAACCCATTGACTTGCCTCATAGAAAATTTCGACATATTCAGTATCATCATGAATTAAACCCAAAGCATAACATGACTTTGAAAGTAGGGTGGACAACACCATTAATTGTTCTTGTATTTCTATAAAAACATGGATCGCGAACGACATACAATAAAACCCTCAAGAAGTAGGCTTTGCTAACGTTAGGGTTACAGTTGGCTATAATACTCGGTCTGGAGTTGCCGCAAAGACGGGGATGCCATTGACGTTTTTACGATCCCAAATCCAATGGGTCAAAAATTTAGAATACATATATGATATGTCTTCAGGATAGTCCTAATTAAACTTCAGGCAACTTGTAAAATTTATCATTGTAAACATCAGCAGAAAAATGTTCTTCTTCTGTAAAAGCGATTTGAGATGGAAGCAGATGATATGGCAAAATCTAAGGATCACGAAGTGGACAATTACTAATCTCTACAGAAAATTCATAAATTTTTTGAAGAAAAGAACTATTAGGCAATAGATTTACATAAGAAGATCGTCTAAAAGCAGAAAAAAAAGTTAAAGCACTATAAAAAAATATTTACCTGACGATTTTATTGTAAGGCGAGAGATGAAATATTCAATCACCAAACTATGAACTATAAAAAAATAATAGGTTGTCATTACGGAAATGCATAAATAATAGTATATATTGATTTTTTTAAAAAGACGTGGATAAATTTCTAAAAAAGATGCTAGACCTTAGAATACGGATGTTGTATGTAAGAAAACATGAAGACCGAGAGAAGTATATATATGATGGATACATTAGGGTTTTAGGTTAGTACCGGCTTTGGTATCGGTGGTCCATAACCAAAATCAGTGGTTAGGGCTAACTTCGAGATCAATGGCCTATAAACAAAATCACTGGCCCATAATCGAAGAAAAAATTCATGTCACGGGTATTTACATGTAGGATTAATGATCAACCTATCAGAACTAATTAAAACGCCACATACTTTTTTTTTATAATGACACATAGGATAATCACTGTGGAGACGACACATCAGATTTTTATCCATGCCACATATATATACACATAAGATTAATGATCAACCTATCAAAATTAATTAAAACACCACATAATTTTTTTGATAATGACACATAGAATAATCGATGTGGAGACGACACATCAGATTTTTGGCCATGTCACGGATATTTACACATAGAATTAATGATCAACCTATCATAATTAATTAAAACACCATATATTTTTTTTAATAATGACATATAAGCAAATCGCTCTGGAGACGACACCTAAGATTTTTGATTTCACAAATACTAGTATAATAAATAATAGTATAGATAACTTCTCCAAAAACTGTTACAAATATTCATTCAAAATCATTAAAGATAAATCATTTAGAAGATTAACCACAATGACATTTACTCATAATTTTTGCATTAACTACACAAGGGAATATAATCAAATGATGAAACACTTACATATGTAGATCTTTGCTTGGAGTTTTGGACTGGGATTAGCTCTCACAACCAAAAGAAAAAACATCTTCTCCCGATTTTTATCTTATTATTTTTGAAAAAAAGAAAATCCAACAGTTGTTTCATATTCTTTGTGCAAAAGTAGCAATGTCCAAATGATACCTCAAAAAGCATCTAAAATAACATATTACTCTGCAATTTAGACCACTATTGAATTGCTTCAAACATGTGTAACGTATATAGATACACTCGATTAACTATATGCAATTATTGGCATATTAAAAAAACAAAAAACAAAATATCAGGCACCACTAAATAAAAACCACAAAAAAAAATAAAATAAAATAAAAACCACAATTTTTTGCTATTAAAACAAAAAAAAAACAACTTGACATGTTTACATATGATGGCCTCCCACATTCTTATGTGTAACATCTAGAAACTTATTTTGGAAAAAAAATTATACTATGCAAATAATAATTTGGTCAAGCATGCATATGTAATAAGTATGTAACGCATGTTTCTAATTTATAATCAGTCCAGACGACTAGCTATAACCATTGGCTGGTTTTTTACAACGGTTATAGCTAATCGCCTGGACTGATTAATTGATTATGTAATATCAATTTTTAATCAAAAAATTAAATAAAAAATAAGTGTAACAATCTGTGCGATGCGCAGAATATCATCTAGTAACAAAAGAAAGGAGAGAAGATAATTATTGATCTTATGAAATATTAATTAGTTTTTAAATTTTGGTTAATAATACCACTCAGGTTTATTAAATTTGGGTTTGATTCATGTTTGGTTTAGTTAATTCTCATGTTCGAAAACACGGTCATCTAGGCACAAGTCGGAGGGTGACCGCAGCGATTAGCTCCTCGGCGGTTCAATCAACGGTCAACCGCATTTTGTGGAAAGTCAACATCGAAAAAAAAATCAGTTGCACAATTCAAAAAAATTGGTAGAATAAAAGTGGATTTCAAAAAAGGTTTGGCCTAACAATGAAAAACAGATTGATGCCCAAAAGAACTCAACATTATTTTTCTCTCAAATTAACCTCTAATCTGCTTCATCAAAGAACGCTAATCTGCTTTATCGAAGCTAATCTGCTCAATTTCGTCCATATCGAGTCAAAATCAACAGAAATCAAAGCACATTGAGACAAATCGACAACAAATCAATGTCTGTAAGTTCTTAAACCCCTGTGATCTTATTTGATTGAGTCTTCTTCTACAATGTGCTCGATTTTTTTCTAGATGTAAATCTTTTCAGATGGATAAACTTAAACGATCCAATGAATCCAGATAAAGTCAAATGCATACTGTGTGGAAAGGAATTCTCTGGTGGTGTGCATCGATTGAAGCTACACATTGCGCACAAAAAAGTGTGGTGTCTTCATGTCCAGCATCGAGTAAAGAGGATCAAGGGAAGTGTATGAAAGCACTTAATGAATCAAAAGAAAAGAAAAAATAGAAAAGGAAACACGAAGAAGCTTTGAGGTTATAACTGATATTGAGAATGGAAAGAATGTTGACGAGCTGGAAGAAGAGCTTGGAACTCTTAATACTCCTCACTTCCAAGGTCCTATGGATGGGTTTTCGAGCAACATTAATCGAGAAGCGTCTTTGGCTACACAGAAACGGCAGCAGAGTATTCATGATGCCATTTCTAAAGAGAAAACACATGATGTGCGGCAATATTGTTCTAGGTGGGTTTATCATGCAAGCATTCCATTCAATGCAATTGAAAACGATGCTTTTAGGTTGTTTTGTGAAGCAATGGGACAATTCGGGCCTGGTTGGATACCACCAAGTCAATATCAGCTGCGTGAACCATTGTTGAATGAAGAAGTACAAAGGACACAGCAAAAGCTGAAGGTTGCTCTGTGATGACAGATTCATGGACCGAGATGAAAAGGAAAAGCATAATGAACTTATGTGTTAATTCAAGAGGAGGTACATGTTTTCTCTCATCAAAGGACACCTCTAAATATTCCCATACAAGTGAGCACATCTTTAAATACATTGACAGTTGCATTGAAGAGATAGGGGCTGAAAAAAATAGTGCAAGTGGTGACTGATAATGCAACCAACAATGTATCTGCTGCTAAGATGCTTAAAGAGAAGAGACCGACCATATTTTGGAGTGGATGTGCGGCTCACACTCTAGATTTGATGCTTGAGGGAGTATCAAAGTTGCCAAATTTTCACAAAGTCATTAGTCAAGCAAAAGCGGCGACCATATTCATCTATGTTCATCATAAAACTCTGTCAATGATGAGAGGTTATCCAAAGAAGAGAGATATCGTGAAACCTGGAACAACAAGATTTGCAACTTGTTTCTTGACTCTCCACGGCTTGTATGAGAAGAAGGCTAAGTTAAAGGCAATGTTCACAAGTGATGAGTGGCATGAATGCACTCATTCAAAGTCTTTGAAGGGAAATAATGTGTTCGAGACTGATTAGTTTTCAATTTTTGACGTCTGTGATGATAGTTTTGAAAATATTCAGCCCTTTGGTGAAGGTGCTAAGGATGGCCGATGGAGAGAAGATACCTTCTATGGGATTTGTTTTTGGTGAGATTTAGAAGCTAAGAACTGTATCAAGGAAGCTTGTGATCATTTGGAGAAAAATATCAGCCTGTGTTTCAGATCATCTATTATAAGATGAAAGGTAGGTTGGATTCTTCATTACATCTGGCTGCATACTTCTTAAACCGGTTTTACTTCTACAAAGACTCCACTATCCAGTTTGAGATGGATATCGTAGAAGGATTCATAAGCTGTGTGGAGACTTTTTATCATGGTAACTTTGAGAGTCAAGATAAGGTCATGAATCATGAAGTTAGTCTCTACAAGAACAAAATTGGCTTGTTTGGCAATCGATTAGCATTAAAAAGCTGTGAAACAAGAGATGACAAGTTTGATTCATGTATTTCTCTTCACCCTTATAGTTCTTGTTTATCGTTTAACCTTCTCCTTTGATTTTAACATCACTTGAATTGCCACACGAAATTGGTGGTCAATCTATGGATGTGGCGCACCAACTTTGCAAAACTTAGCAACTAGAATACTTGCATTGACCTCTAGTTCTTCTGGTTGTGAACGAAATTGGAGATGCTTTGAATCAGTTAGTGTATTCTGGTTTATCTCTTATATTGTTTTCAATAAGTTCATATTGTAAGTTTTTATAGCTGCTTTGAATCGGTTAGTGTACTCTGATTTTGCAGATCCACAAAAAAAAAGGAATAGACTAGATGTTAGTCGGTTAAAACAGTCTACTCTATGTCCAATTTAATGCTAAGCTATTCAAAAAGCAGAAAAAAATAAGAGACCAAAATGCAGATGCCATCTTTGAAGATGGTAATGAAGATACCGTAGGAGAATGGATCGTTGGACCATGTTTGGAAGACCAAGACAGTGAAGCCAATTTTATTCTAGCCACACAAACTCCACGGGTAAGAGACATCTATGATGATGATTTCGAGTCTGAACCAGAAGATGCTATTGACATGGAGTTCGAACCTGTATTATACCAAGAGGTTCCTCTGTTTCGTGACTCACAAACTACGTACTCAGGTTAGTTTAAATGTTATTAAACACTTTGACTTCTTCTGTTATTTGAAAATTGCAATACACTTGTGTTGTTTGATGTATTGATGCTTCTGATATTTCTTTATATTTGATGACTGTTCTGGATGCTTGATGCTTCTGATGTTTCTTTATGTTTGATGTTTCAATGCTCTGATTTTGCTGAGTAAAATTTGTAGGCTGGTCTCGATGTTTGATTGGTTTAATGTTTAATGTATCCATGCTCTGGTTTGTTTGGTTTAATGTCTACAATATTCTTGTTCTTTGGCTGATGAAAATTGGTACATATGCATTTCTCACCGAATGTTCTTTTCTTTGATCTAATTAACAAGTTCTTTTTTTTCAACAGGTTTACTTACTAAGTAACAATATATAAGACATATATAAGTCTATAACACATAATAACTTGATTATTGAAGAAGGAAAGGATGAAGATGTTGTTGTTCTTTAACTATTTTTTGTGTATTCTCATGATCAAGACCATCTATTTTTTTTTTGTATCATCATGTGATTGGACTTTTTTTTGTCTTTTGAATATTATGTCAATTCGATCTTGACTTCTTTATGCATTTCAAGTTTAAAAATGATATTTACATTTTATTTCATGTTTCTACATATGATAATATCAAACTAGATCTTTAAAACCTAAATCTTGAACAAAATATGTGAATTCTACAAGAAAAAACTAATAAAAGTAATTAAAACATTTAAAATTATTAAAATTTAGTGAAAAATTTTCAGTCTCGGTGCTAATCAGTACTTTCACCTAGTGCTAGCATTAGTTAATTCAAAATAGAAATTTTTAGGGAAAATAACGTATTTTTCCCTCTGAAGTTTCATATAATAACAGATTCACCTAAAATTTTGATTTCGTCATATATATCTCTGTTAGAAAAGTTGTAAACCTATTTTACCCCAATTCAAAAATTCAAAATATATATAACCATAATTATTGGTTTGAATTGATGAGAAATAAGTTTACAACTTTTTTAAGAGAGAGATATGAGATATATGACTAGGTTGAAACTTCGTGTAAATATATTATTATATAAAACTTCAGAGAGGAAAATAAGTCGTTTTACCAAATTTTTATTACGTTCAAGTTCTTTTTAATTTGGTTCGGATTCAGTTTTGGAAATTTCTATTCAATTTAGGACGGTTCGGTTCGGTTCGGTTGTACATTTTGCATTCCCGGCTAGTTTCCTATATGGCATTGTTTCATATTGATCTCAGTGTTGAATCTTTTGCTTCATTTTCTCCACAATGAGCCGATCTTTCTCCTTCTTCTCCTTCGCTCTCATCTGTTACCTTTCTATTCACCAGCATCTTCTCTCAGCTTCCCAGTTCGAAGGATTTGATGCTGAAGACGATGATGTTTCCGACGATTCTTCTGACCTTCACCACTCTCTCCCTCCGCCTACTATCACCCAGTCTCACTCCTCGCTTCCTGATCCAGAACCATCTTCCGACGACTCTAACTCCGATCTCATCCCCGAATCAGATCCCAAGCCTGAAACCGATTCTAAAAATCCTTCGTCAATGCCGTTCGATTTTTGGGATGAAGATGAGTTCGAAGGATTACCGGTGGAGATAGCGACGGCACAGACTCTAGAGTCTCCGTTGATTGTAGAAAACACGACAGAGAAGGTAGATCCCGAGACAGCTTCGATTGCTAAAGACACTACTGTTCCGATGAAGAAGAAGAAGTCGTACATTGTAGAGATCACTTGCGTCTGTTTCTTAATCACTCTCGGAATTAACTACTTCGTCGGTAAACGCGAGAACGAGAGGCTCGCTTTAGCTTGGGCGGCGAAATTTGCTTCCAAGGACACAATATTCCAGAAGAATTTCAGCTTGCTGGGAGTTGGTGAAGGAGAGGAGTCGCCATTGTTGCTGAAAGAAGCGCTGAATGTGTTCAAATTCTACGCGAGCGGACGCAGGTACTGCCATGGATTGTTGGCCACTATGGAGCTCAAGAGCAGACACGATCTGATCTCGAGGGTTTTTAACTTGGTGGTGCCTTGTAAAGATGAGATCACTTTTGAGGTTTACATGAATGAAGAGAGCATGGATCATGTCGTGTTTGCGATGGCGAGGAAGAAGGCGGCGAAAACGATGCAAAAGGATGTGAAGGATCTGCAGAGATTCGCCGGGATTGTGTCTCCTCCGGCCGGGAGGAAATGGGTATCGGAGGAGCTAGCTGTGATCTCTGAATCAAAGGAAGTTGCTGGGGATATGATCACAGACACTGTGCTTGATCAGGTAAGAATTCTCTCTCTCTCTCAGATTCTACAGTAGAGATGTATCTGGTGATTTAGTTAGCAAGAATCTATTCTTAAGACAAAAGGAGGAAAAAGATTACTAGATTGAGAACTAGTAGTCACAGTTTGTCTCATTTCTGAGTTGAAATTTGATTTTCAGACATTTGGACTGTACTTGAATAGGCTTTATTGCTTTATAGTGAGGTGAGTGTAAAGTATGTTGGAAGGAAGTTTTAGTATCATTAAGCATCATGACCTTAATAATTCAGTAATGGAAGTTGGTCCATGGCTCTCTCTCTGTATGTATCTGTATCTGTGGCAAAGTTGGGAAATCAATCACTTCTAATATGAACCTTAATTCGTTTTAACTCGGATTCTTGTTTTGCTTAGTGTTTGCACTTGATTTATCTCTATAATATATCTCTGTAGGTTTTTGGTGACAAGGCTATGGAGAAGCATGGGAGGAATTTCATGTCGATGCATATATCTGACCAGCACACTGGCAAACACAAGAAGATGATGCTTTTCAAGTTTTCCTTACCCGATGCTAAACATATGGATGAGATCGTCCGCTTGGTGGCGCTAATTCCATATTACATCGACTTAGTAGGACGATACAGGCTCAGCTCGCAGGTAAATTGCAAACTTCTACTCGTTAGAGTCTGTTTTGGGGTGTTGGAAAACTGAAGTTTAAGTGTTTATATTTAATGAAGGCGCGGAACAAAACTGAGAGTGGTAGGCAGAAAGCAGCAGAGGAAGCGTACAAAGAACTTCAGAACGCGAGGCAAGAGGCATTGCAGAAGAAGAAAGCTGAGAGAAAGAAAATGATGGAGGAAGCAGAAGCAAAGCTGAGCGCAGAAGTGCTAAGGAAGAAAGAGGTAAAAGAAAGAGCAAGGCAGGTGAAAAAGGCAATGCCGAAAGTTAAGATGAGCCGTGGTCACTAGCTAAAACCCTCAACTTTTTCTTTTATGACCACACTCTAAAACTCCGAAGGCATAGCAAACGTTATCACGTGTTTTACTTTCTAGCTGCTTTTTCTTCGTTCTATTCTCCTTTGAAATACCAATTCTGAATGAAAATAGAGATTTTTTTTTTTTTTATGTTGAGGTGTAAAGTCTTGTGAGAGCTTTGTATAGAATGGCAAATGCCTTATATCAAGTGGGTTACAATGAAATACAATCAAAAGTTATTAATGGTACAAAGGCTTCTATTTTGCAATAAGAGTATGATTTCTATTTTTCGACGACCCTTCTGAATCTTTTCTTGATTGAGATCAACAACGCAGGGCCTAGAAGTGGCCACGTCGTGACTATAGCAATGTATGCTAATAGCCAGATTGATTTCCGGCTGTATCTTGAAAGCTGATCCACTCTCTTCTTCAAAGGACCGAGTAAACTGTTATAACCTTGAGGGGTGTTGTCCTTTTGTAGATGATAACTTGTCTTCTCGATTTGAGCACTACTCTCTTGTTCTGCATCAGCTCTTGTCTCCACTTCACTTGCTGCTGCAGCAGCAATAATCCCATCTTCTCCGGTATCCACAAGAAATGGTCCCTGATCAATCGAAGATCCCAATGGTTCGGGGATGATCTGCGTCTGAAAAAATGATATGATGAATGTCTTAGAAGAGACTAAGAGTAGTTATATATGGTATTGCCGTATTGGACTAAAAGTAAGTCATTTCTTTTCGTACCTTCTGTCTTCGTTCTGCAAAGGGGCTAGAGAGTAGCACTTCAAAATATTCTTGCACAGCCCTAACCCACCTTTAACATGACACTACTACACATTTCAGTTCCACTCCTAATAAATTCCTTGTGAATAGAGTGTTGGATGAGTATCTAAGAAAATGAGAATTACCACATGCTTGTTGCTGTAATCCCTTCATAGTAAGCAAGATGACCACCATGTGTTGTGGTTGCAAGAACTATGTTTTTATTTCCCCTGCAAAAGTTAAGACATGATACATGGAGACCCATCAAAACGTGCTGCAGAAAGATACATCCTAGAAACTCATCAAATTTCGCCAACTACGCCTAAAAATCGTTCACTTTTCTAATTTGGCCACACACGGAACAGAGAAACTCTGTTTTACAGAAAATTCACCAACTCAATTTAGCAACGGTAATCTTGTTATAAACTTCTAGAGCATTAAAGAACATTCTAGTAATAACAAAACCAAATAGTAATGACTTCTAGAGCCAAAACCAATTCCACCGATACTCTGATACCTTCACATCCGGGTTAATTCCCTTAATTATACTAATTGTTCCTGTAACTATCCTCTTAACAGCTGAATTCTTCATAAAGACTTATCCAGTGGCCTTACGACCAAGAAGAACAGGAGTACAATGGAGTCGACCAGAGGAGTATGGATGCAGATCAATTTAGTTTATCAGTTGTGGAGTTGAATAGTGGAGGAAAGCATGATTAAAGGGTAAAAGCAAAGAGATTCTTACCTACATTCATCCCAAGGAATAGCTTCCCTAGTACAAACTGGATCATCCAAAGCACTGATACAAAGGAGCGGAACAGCGACATTTCCCACAAATTGCGCACTGCTTGAACGTCTATAGTATGTATCAGTTGTCTGCACCATGAAAGATTGGATTTTCTGCTTCTTAAAATGGAACGAGAGGAAAAATAAACAGAGGATAGAGAGAATATAAAACCAACTACACCTCGAATTTGCCAACAAGTCTGGTGGCATAGTTGTCAAACTCTCGAACTGAACGTGACTAAAACAACAAGACACGAAAGGAATGAATCTTTAAAGTCAATTTACTTGATTTGGAAAATAGAAAGAAATTCAGAATCTACCTTCTTAATGCCTTCCCAATCGGCTATACGAGAAATGATGGAGTGGTGCCTGCAGGTTACAACCATGTGTAAGGGAACAAGAAAGACATGACTAAAGCGAGACAAAAGTAGGTAGAAAAAAATACAAAGTTATCAAAACAAGACAAGAGTTTAGACATACAATTGTGCATAACCTTGTAGACCAATAGTAAGCACTCTGTCATAGAGTTTTTGCACGAGTTTTCGGTTGATAAATCGGTCACATATCTGCAAAGAACACCATCATTGATAGTAAGGCATGTTTGTTTTCTTTTCCCAGATTCCAGGACCAATTTATTCATTTTTGGGAATAAAATATACTAGAGGGAACTCGTAGATTAAAGAGAATGAACGATAAATTGAAAGTGAAATGAAGAGAAACATCGAAAAGGACAGAACTTGCGATCAACAAAGCAAGTAGCTTATGAAACTCAGCCAAATTGAAGTATCTCAAGGAAGATGATGTGAAACAGACACAATATTCGTGAAAAGAATAGATTCGTTGTTTTCACTATCATGTTTAAACAGTAAGCAATATCACAGAATTTCAGTTGGAGTGGACGTGAGGGTCTACTAACCAAAAGATCCCATGGAGAGCACACAGCAGTAGCTCCAATAAGAGGTGTATCAGGCCCATCCTCCCCAAGATATTTAACCTGGATCAACGCCCGCTCAATTTCATCGTAGCAATTAAATGTGAGATATCAAACCGATTGTGTTGTACGTTATGCCTTTAAAACTAACAATGATCACCACGACGTTTCAATCTTTTGATGCAAGACTAGGGTATCATTGTATCAAAGGTGAAAGAGAAGAGATATACCAGAACGTTGGCACCAATGCTTGTTCCAACAGCAAACAGAGGAGCCTCTGGGAACTGAGAATGGATGTGATCAATTACTTTCCGAAGATCTTCTGTCCATCCCGCATTGTAGAAGCAGTCAGACTGATTAATGGTTTGAAAATTCAAGTCAGTCGATGAATCATAATTTTACCAATCCACATAAATAATTCAATGAACTAACACAAATGATAAGTTTATGAAAAAAAAAGTTTTCAAAGCTACTTAATCCGTTTAATAACCTTAAACATACGCTTCCAGCATGTTTAGTGGTGAACTTAATTGCTAGATTGCTGGTCACAAATCGATATATCCCATAATTCTCGTTCTAGGAACTCATTAATCTATTTAAATAATAGTCATGCACCTATGACCCAAATGTTACCTAGATACAAAAAAAATGAAACCAAACCAAGAACTCACATATAAAACCAAGACACTCACAGTTAAAGAGATCCCTCCAAGTCCACGGTGGTTACTCACAACAACATTCCATCCTTCCTTGGCCAGCCTGAAGGCAAGATGTTTAATATACTGTGGAAAAAAGAGTAAACGAGGTTATCGAATATCGAGTAAGCAAAAGGAACGAAACAAGAGCAGCCACAAAATGAAAACAGAGGAATCGAAAGGAGTGTGGTGAAACGAAATATTACAGCAGCAGTAGAATCACTAGTGAGCCCTGGAACCACAATAGCAATTGGAGTTCTATCATTTCCTAGAGTTAAGCCGTTGACCACCTGAGATATGCCTTCCATGACTGTGCAGAACACAAAATCTTAAGGCAATAAAAAGAAAGACCCAAATTCAAAGCTGAAAATGACCAAATGTATTGTTCTTTAATACAAACCATCAGAATGCATTAACCAGTCCAAAGCAATTGTGCCACCATCTGTTGCTTGAAAGAGATTTCTGAGACCACAGAAAAACAGATGCAATATTACTCATACATCTCAAAGATCATGTAATAAGGAACACATAACTTGTGCCCACAAGATCTGAACAAGCACAAGAGCACCGGTTTATGAACTCACTCACCGCTTGTAGCAGAAACGAGGTGAGTTTCCAACAAGGCTAAGAAACGCTGTTTGAAGATGAGGGCTTGAGAGCCAAAACGTAGGAAAGTAGCTGAAATCGAAATTGCAAATTTGTACATAAGAAAGGCCGCATTTTTGCGATGAGTTTTGGATGGATCAAGACCAGAAAGATAAAAACTCTTTACCGTCCGTGAAGGAGACGACACTTGGAGACAACAAACTGGCAAAAGTCTGAGCTGGGATTGAAGGTGAGAGAGATAGGATCTGATCTAGGAAAATGAATCTCGAGGAAGAAGTAGAGGAAAAGTAGAATTGTTAGGAAGAAGGAGATGAGATAGTGAGAGACTGGGATGAGCAAGAGCGATTTGAAGAGGAGGAGATAAGGAGAGAGCAATTCTTGCTCTGTGATTGCATGATTCATTGGGGAGTCAAAAGGAAAGATCTTTCTTTTCTGCTGCAGAAATGTGGGAGATTTGATGATTATGAATCAAATGCTCATTATGTGTGGAGACGATCGAATTTTGTTTAAACAATTTCCTTCCTCTCCAACTACAGGACAAGACTATGACATTTGCTTCTCACTCGGCAAACCGAACGGGCTTTTCAATTTTTTGTTTTCCACTCAATGAAAACTTGCATTTTCGTTTTGTACACTAAAGTTAGATTTAATCGATAGTATTTGAAATCTGTTATAATAATAGGTCTAATTTATCATAAAGATAAATATTAATAAAGATGAAAAATTTATACCTGCAAAAGAAATGAGAGAAATGATAAAGAAAAAGACGAGAAAAATAAGAACGAGAGAATATGTTATTAGTTTGTGAATGATGTTATGTGTTTACAATGGACATATATAAATGTAAAAAGTTGAGTTATTATGTGTAAGTAAATAGTGAAGATAGGTTCCAAAAATTTTACCCATGTTTTATTTCATCGCCACAATTTCTGACTTTAAAACATGCTATAATTTCTAACTTTGAAACATGCCACAATTTCTGATTTTATAACAAAATCTTAATATCTCAATCTTGTAAATTAATATTAGGGGAATTGCTAAAAATAGGCCACAATTTGATTCCAAATGCAAAAGTATACCCCAAATTCAACCTATTGCAAAAATAGGTCAGAGGGGTAGAGAAATTACTATTATCTCCTACATGAGTAAACAAAAAACGGATGTCTCAATTACGATTATAAAAATTATGTAAAAATAATATAAACTGAAAATATTAATGAAGTCTTCTCAGCAGACTGATAAAGAAGTCTACTATACTATTAAATCATATTTTTAAATTTAAAAATTATATAAAAATAATGTAAACTGAAATTTGTTTTTATAAATCAAATGTCAACAAGTATGATCTATGAAAATTATAATTTAATAAAAATGAATCATTTTTAACCATCTAAGATAAACATAAAAAGTGAAAAGTTTTAAACTAGGGCTGCAGACTTCTTTATCAGTCTGCTCAGCAGACCGTAAAAGAAGTCTGCTATATTATTAAATTTTATATTTAAATTTAAAAATTATGTAAAAATAATATAAACTGAAATGTGTTTCTATAAATCAAATATCAATAAGTATGATCTATATAAATTAGAATTTAATAAAAATTAATCATTTTAAACCATCTAAAATAAACATCAAAAGTGAATAATTCTAATTTAGGGTTACAGACTTCAAAAGAAGTCTACTCTATTTTTAAACTTTATATTTTAATTTAAAAATTATATAAAAATAATTTAAGCTGAAATTTGTTTTCATAAAATAAATATAAACAATGTTGATGTATATAAATTAAAAAGTAATATAACCAATTCAAATTAAACAAACAAAGATAAATATCTTTATTATAGGTTTTAATTTAGGGTTACAGACTAATTTAAGAAGTCTGCATAAACCGAACCCGAATTAAAATTAAAATGTACATAAACCGAAAATAATTAACCTAACCGGATATTTTTAACCTATTATATAAATGAAACATACTAATTGTTACCCTAAACTAGAAACCCTCGACTCTTTCTCTGTAAAACGGCGCTGTGCTCTCTCTTTCATGGCTTCTCTGCTAGCTTTTCCTGGTTCGTTTTCTTTCTTCTTCAGATTTGCTGTCTCCTTGTTTTTTGTTCAAATTCGTGACTGATTTTGATTTTCAACGGGATTTCAGATCTGTTGAATATGTTGGAATCGAAGGTGTTATTGAACTCAAACGGGAGCTTGAACGGTCGTCAGAATCACACCGAAAATTCGGCCGACGAGGATTTGGTTACCCGAGAGTTTGAATGTATCTTATTTCTGTGATTGACTGTTTCTGTTTTTGCAGAACGTCTTCCTTTCATCGAGAAGAGGATTTGTGCGCATAGCCATGGAACACGGGACACCTCTGGTTCCAGTTTTCTGCTTTGGTCAGGTAGAGAAAAGAGTTGCTCACAGAAATGTTGTGCTCTATGTAGTTGTCTTCACGTAACTGATACTCTCAAAACTTGATTTGGTTTGTCAGATGCATGATTTAGATCTTGTACCGTTTCTGCTTTTCCAGTTTTTTTATCGATTCATCATGTCTTTTGTTTCTTCCGCAGTCACACGTGTACAAATGGTGGAAGCCAGACTGGAAACTCTACCTGAAATTATCGAGAGCCATCAGGTTTACCCCGATCTGCTTTTGGGGAGTTTTTGGGTAAGTGGATTAGTTTCTCTTAGGTACATTTGATTTTGCCTGTAAAAATCTTGAAAGAGGTAAAACTATTCCCATTTCGTTTTGTAGATCTCCCTTGCCGTATCGACAACCTATGGACGTGGTGGTTGGTAAACCAATAGAAGTTTCAAAAACTCTGCAGCCAAGTAATGAAGAGGTTAGTCATGTTCTTCTGTATTGTTTTTTAGCTACTTCTTAGAGTGGAGTCAGGACGGAATTGCGGCTTTGCTATTAGACGTTACTGTGTAGAATGCTTCGTAAAAGTTGTAGGATTTATCAGCTTTGTGGTGTTTTTTTGTGCATCTCAGATTGCTAAGTTACATGGCCAGTTTGTGGAAGCACTTAAGGATCTGTTTGAGAGGCACAAGGCTCGAGTAGGCTATTCTGATCTTCAGTTGAACATTCTTTGAATGAAAGCTCTCCCAATGGAAATTATTGTCTATATATGATCCTTGTTAATCATTTGTTTTATCTTGTAGCTGGATTTGGATTTACCTGTGTATGTCTTTTAACATCAGACTGTTGTAGTAGTGAAATACGTCAATAATAATATCCTGCAAATTACATGTTATTCTCTAGTGTAAGAGTGAGGTTTTTGGTGGATGCCCAAGAAATGAATTTGGGATTGATCAGACAAAAAAGGGACTAATCTTCTTGGCTTATGATGCACAACATTCATTATACAAACAAAACATGCTCAAAATTGATCCATGAACTACGACACATCCGTTAGTCCATAATTTTCTGAGTAAAAATTCTATTACAAAAAAACATTGTTATAAAGATATGTTTGTAAGTTCAAGACAACACTTTATGTTAATAACCTAATTTTTGAAACAACCTGCATAAATCTGATACAAGCATAAGTAAGCAACCTGCATAAATCTGATACAAGCATAAGTAAGCAACCTGCATAAATTCCTAACTTTACAATCTTTGAAACAACCTGCATAAATATGATACAAGCATAAGCAAGCAATCACTTGACGTTTACCACATGTTACGAAGTAGACTTCTTTAGAAGTCTACAGAAATCCGCTAAAAGCTAAATTAAACAAGAAAATTCATTATTTTGTAATTATAACACATAACCACGTCAAACTCATAAATATGCAACATACAAAACAAATAAACATGTCAAAACAAGAAAAATATTTTTACAAGTAACAAATATTTAAAAATGATTTAAAAAATAATAATAATTAGGCAGACTTCTTATGCAGTCTGCTATGAGGTGCTAATAGGTAACAGCAGACTTCATCTACAAACTTCTTTATAAGTCTGCTTAGATGTGCTAATTACCTTTCAAATCAAAAAAATTCATAACTTTATAAAAATAACACATAACCACGTCAAACTCATACAGATGCAACACAAAAAACAAATAAACATGTCAAAACAAGAATATCATTTTCACAAGTAACAAATATTTCAAAATGGAATTTTTAAGAAGAATAATTAGGCAGACTTCATATACAGTCTGCTATGATATACTAATACGTAACAACAGATTTCGTCTACAAACTTCTTTTAGAAGTCTGCTTAGATGTGCTAATTACCTTTTAAATCAAGAAAATTCATAACTTTATATTTATAACACATAAACACATCAAACTCATACAGGTGCAAGAATCAAACCTAAAATGCATTTACAATTTTAAAAAATTAAAAAAAACATTACAAATATTTTATAAAATTGGTCAAACTTTTGGTCAATTGCAAAAATAACTTTTTCTTCTCGCAGACTGCAAAAAGAAGTCTACTACGAAAAGTCAAGTATTTGGTCAAATGCAAAAATAACCTTTTTTTCTAGAAGACTTCAACGTGAAATTTTCCCAGCGGACTTTGAACGGATGTATAGAAGTCTGCTAACGAGTAAAAGAAGTCTGCTATAGTAGAGAAGTCTGCTTATGAAGTCTACTTTACAAAAGAAGTCTACTCGAGGTTATTTTTGCAATTGACCAAAATATTGACTTTCGAAAGAAGTCTGCTATGCGCAGACTTCTTTAGAAGTCTGCTTGTAGGTCAGATTTGCATTTGACCGAATCTTAATTAAATTAATAGCAGACTTCTAAAAGAAGTCAGCTATAAAAGTCAAAAGTGGTCAAAATCTTGGTCAATTGCAAAAATAACCTTTCGACTCAAACTACGAATTAGCAGACTTCTAAAGAAATCTGCTATAAAAGTCAAAGATCGACAATTTTTTTGGTCAAATGCAAAACTAACCTTTTTCTCGCAGACTGCAAAAGAAGTCTACATGATTTTTTTTGTTTACAAAGGACAATTCGCACACTTCTTTTGAAGTCTGCTTACAAAAATATGAAAAAAAAGTCAATTGCAAATCTAACCTTTACGTTGACTAGCAGGCTGAAAAAGAAGTCTGCTTTCGCGAAACAGAGCTAAATGTTAAAGAAAATGAAGTAGATGTTTACATACTTCAAATTTAAACTCGATTAACTTTGACATACACCCAGACTTTTGTATAGCACCGATAGCAAACTAGCTAAGTCGTTGTTATGCAAGAATCTCCAAAAATAGATGATTTATGAAATTGAAAATTATGAAAATGAGCATGAAAGAGTTTTTTAGATGAAATTGGAGAGAAATTTGTAGGTAAAATGAAGTTATAAGCGACACAATGAGCAGTTAGAGCTTCAAAATTGGTTGGGCAAACATTTAGAGCTTCAAAATTGGTTGGTAATGGTGGTTGGCAAAATTGAAGAATATGGCATTTTCGTAAATAAGTGATATATTTTAGGATGGTTATGTATTTTTGGTATTTTTCAGAAAAAATAAAAATTGAAAACATAATGGCATTTTCGTGAATATATGTGGTTGTGAGGAGATAGTAGAGAGAAAATGGCATTTGTTGAAGAGGGAGAAAATAGAGGTTAGATTTGCATTTGACTTCAATTTTGAGGTCATATGTGCAAGAAGCCCATTAATATTGGGCTAATGCCGCACACTGTGGTCTAAGCGGTCTCTAGACTGAGCCAACTGAGCTTGGGTTTTATTTGGTCAAAACAAGGGTGATAGAACTTCTCTGGTAGATTGAATGAATGATGGTCGAGCTGAAAGGACATGTCTTGATTCTCTTCTGATTTAGTCTGGTCTAGAGGTGATTTCTCTTGACAACACTAATTCTGGGGATGGAATTAGCAGTGAATCTTCAAGGATTTGATCAGGTTCAGCTCCTTGAACACTATGTCGTCATTCTTGGTGTTGATAGAACGTCTTGGCTACTTGTGGTTTGTACCTTGGATTAAACTAATGTTTATGACTTCATCAAGTGGCTAGAAATTAAGAGGCGGGATCTTGGTTTGCTGTGTCTCATCGGACTCGAATCTGCTGAAAGACGACAGTGGAATCTTAGAGAGAGAATAATCAAATGGCATTGAGTTATTAAGAGTGGCTCCATGGCGGAAATTGTGCGGCAGTTCGGTGGGTTGCATGGTGAGTTGAAAGGGGTTTGTGATGGTCCATTAGTGTGATTGTAGCGGCTCACGGTGGATCTAATGGTGGAGATGGTTGGGTATGGTTTGCCTCTCCCACCATTCGTTTGCTAGTCTATTGCTGGATTCTTCATTGAATGGATTAGAGCTATCGGGGTTAGCAATGTTGTGACGATGAGATAAATAGAAAGGAAGGAATACTATTAGTCTCTCATAATAATATATGTACATGAAATTAACTTGTATATGAGGGATGATACGATACAATTTTTTTTTTTTTTAAATGGTGAAAAGTATTACAAAGATACAAGTCAAAAAGAGATAAATATGAAGAGATTAGTCAAGAGTAGTCGAACTCTTTCTTACATACTCCTTCAAGATGGACTTCAGCCATGAAGACCAATCTATAAATCTTGACACGTAATGGATCTGAAGCTCGTGGATGACGCTTGAGGCTTGTTGATGGTGTATATTAAACAAGGGGTAAAACAATAATATTCAAATTGTAAATCTCATTCTATTAGTAGTTTCTTAGTTTGGCAAAGTACAATAAGAAGTTAGGTCGTCGGAGGTCGACTAACTAAGTAACAAAGGAAGAACTAGAAGTAAATTTGACGATCTTGATGCTCTTCACTTCTGAGGTCTCTTTTTGCTCTCGATTTTTTGATGTCGCGAATGAATGAAGTCTTCTCCTATTTATAAGATTCCTAAGGCGGTTTAAGATTTGAGATTTCCTTTTTTTCTCTTGAAAAGTAAAATCTTCCGAGATTCTTATTATCCTTTTCTTCGACAAGTATCTATTTTTTTTCTCCGATATTTTAAAAAATCTTTCGTAAAATTCAGAAATCGGCGCCAATTCGGAAACTGAGCTTAATGGGTTTTTCTTTAGAGACCTTAGGTCAGCTCATTTGATTTGAACCTGATATCAATTATCGTAAACCGAAGTCGTTCAGACCGGTCTCGATTCATATCGAGTTAAACTGGGGGTGGGAATTACACCACCAAGATGGCTGTCTTCAGTGGACAAGGACATGTATAGTGACGATGATGTGAGAGACTGAGAACTAATGAAGCATAACATATATTCAAAGGCATATGCAATGCTTGAATTGTAGAATCATTTGGTTTAGATTCAAAAGCACATGTTAGGTTTCAATAGTAAAAGCACTTGGTTTAGAACCAAAAAAAAAAGAACTTAAGAGAAGCACAAAGGCTTACAAGAAAAGTGAGAAACGAGTTTCACTTTTAAATCAAAACTCAAGCATAATCTGCTTTGATACCATGTTGTGATGATAAGAGAAATAGAATGGAAAAAATATTACAGTCTCGACCAATTTATCAATTTATATAAGAGACATAAACATTACAACTAATGAATAATAAGAGACATTTTCAAGAATATATGATTATAAAGATACAAATCAAGAAGAAATGAATACGAAGAGATTATTCAAGAGTAGTTATAACTCGGCTGGCGGTGGAGATTTGAGATGGTCTCTCAGTTGGCTAACCGTAATCGACTGTCAGCGATTTCCGGTTTATCCATGTTCGATTTTGACTTTGTAAACCACTACCCAATTTCCAATTCGGGTTGATTAGTATAATAAAGTTTTTAATTTTGAGAAAGAAAAGTCTGCAATGCATATGTAGATAGAGTTTCACTGAGAGATGTAGTCGCAATTGGTTAAAGGGATTTGAAGCATATGAAAATCGTAAACAAAGTTTTGTCATAATCTTTACACTTATTTAATCATAAATTATTAGGTTCACTAACTTAATTTAATCATATATACAGAAAAGGAAGAAGAATCTGATAATGAAGATAAGACACTACTATCTTTCCAATCCATTCTCAATGATGAAGATGAAGACAAGGATGAAGATGAGGACGAAGATGAAACTGAGGATGAAGATGAAAATTGAAGAATTATCAACTTTGGTTTGCTTCTTGAATTTGAGAATTAAGTTAAAAGTTTTAGTTTGAACTTCATTTCTTCTAGGATTTTTGATTTTCTTGCTTTCTCTGATTTTAGCTTATGTTACTTTGATACTTTCTTAGATTTCATTCTTCTTTTGCTTCTCTGATTCTTGAAAAAAATCTTATTGGATTGTTGGTGATTTAGTTTAAATTTCAGTTAGAGTTTCAGAATATTGCTTTTAAGTTGAATGATGCTTGTTGTTTCATTTCAAAATCATTGCTTTATACATCATAGAGAATTAGACATGAGTAACTAAAATATATCCTTCTTTGATACAGTTTTTGTAACTGAACTATATCCTTTTGAAAGGCTTCCGATGAACTTCAAATCCATTCACTTACCAGAATCTCGTAGAGATGAAAGTATAGAGAATAGACTTGATGTTGCTTATGTTGTTTAATGTCGATAGTTTTACGTAGATTACAAAGATGGGCAATATAAAGAAAAAATACAAAGAGCCTGCAGGTCAGCCCGCTAACCCGTAGATTATAAACGGGTTGGGTTTGGACAATAGATTTTGAGACCGCAACCCGCGATGGGCCGCCCGCAAAGCCCAACAAAAAATTGAAACCGCATCGGGTTGGACTATTTGGACCTGGGCTGACCCATTTGACATCTCTAGTTTCACACGTACAATATTTTGTCCAACTACAAGATTTTTTTTGTTTCTTTTTAAACGTCAAAGTGGAGCTTCGAAAGCTATAGGGTCTGCTTGGTAGGAACTGTTACTTTTAGGTTTTACTATAAGCTTTTACTTTAAAAACTTTTACTGTTAAAATTTAATTTTTACTTTTAAAAACATGATAAACAAACTGAAAATAAAAAGAAAATATAAAATAAAGAAATAGATCTCAAAAGAAAAAAGAAAAATATAAGATTTAATTAATTAAAATTAGTTAGTAATTATTTATTTATATATATATATATATTCTTTTGAATAATTCTAGGGAGGAAGAAATAAAAAAAAGAAAAGAAAATATATTTATTTTTATAAGCTTCTTGGGTAAAAGCTACTCCCACGTAGCTTTTAAAAATATGACCAAAACAAAAAGTTTTATTTTTAAAACTTTTAAATTAATAAAATAGAAAAAGTGTGTTTGGCTAAAAAAAACTTTAAAAACTGTAAAAGACTTAAAAGTTTCTATAGTTTAATGCCAAGCAACCCCATAATTTAATTGTTCTTTTTTGCGTCGGAAATAGTACCCTTGAAATCGCCCTTAAGAATGTTTCTCACTGGGCAATCGCGTGAGATTGAGTAAGAAGAAGTCTGGAACTTTGATAAATAGCGATTTCCTCTCGATGACTACGTCCCCAGAGAGGATATGAGTAAGGCGGAGACGACGGAGCAGTCGACCCCAACAATTTCTTCGCTATTGAGCTGCTTCGCGCGCATCTCAAGATTGCACTACCAAACTCTCTCCCTCGTCTCCAAGAGATTCCGATCTCTCCTCGCTTCACCCGATCCTCTCTAAACCGCACCGAGAGTTGTCTCTATGTGTGCTTTGGGTCCGATCATGACCCTAACCCTCGCTGGTTCACTCTCTGCCTGAAACCTGATCAAATCCTAACCAATGGGTCATCAAGTCGGAATGTTTTGGTTCCAACCTCATCCATTCCTCATTCTGCTCCTCCACACTGGTCTGCTCTCATTGACGGACCTTCAAATGATATCTACAACATTGGCAGACCCATTGACAATACACCATCATCGATCAAGCCTTGAAGCTTGTGGGTGGACCCAACGATCAATGTCCTTGATAGAAAGATATATGTAACAAGAGACACCGATCCAAACACACAGACTTGGGAGCTTGAGGTATCGAGCCCTCCGGTTTTCTTAAGCTTAGTGGTGAGAGAAAAGGTTTACACGTTTGGATTGTGTAATAGTTTGGCTTACATACCCAAGGAAGGTCGATGGGAAAGGTTTTGGGGTTGGAAACCGAGTTTGGGATGGTTTTCTTGTTGGGTGATCGAAAACGTATTGTACCGTTATCGCTCTGAAGTTTTCAAATGGTATGACACCAAGGTAGGACAGTGGAGGAAAATGAAAGGTTTGGATGGACTGCCTAAGTTTGTGAGTTATGGTTTTCAGTTGGCGGGTTATGGTGGAAAGTTGGCGGTTTTATGGGCCGAGCTTGTGCCTACTGATGGCGATAAAAGCAAGATGATTTGGTGTGCGGTAATAGGGCTTGAGAGGCGTGAGAGTGGTGCGATTTGGGGGGGAGGTCGAGTGGTGTGATGTAGTGTGTACAGTCCCCAAGTCATATCAATTGGAGTATGTTCTTGATGCTATTGTCTGATGAGTCACATACTAGGCATGATGTTGAATATGGTAAATCTTTACTAATTGTGGATTCTTGTGCTTACAATTTACAAGTTATTATGTCATTTTGTTGAATGATTTGTATCTGTATGTTTTTAGTTAATTGCAATAGACTTCATTCATTTTGTAAAGCTTTGATAGTTCACTTCTTTCATGGGAAAGATGTAAGAACTAAAATAATTGATTGAAGAGTGTTTGGCCTTGTACTCCACAAATAATTGTCTCTGTTTTTTTTTTGTTTGTGACTCAGTGGCTTCATTTTTTTTTGTTAATTTGCTGTTGCTTTTGATGCTGCTAAGGTTGACTTCACGGCTTCATGTTTTAAATTTATAACCCTAGATATCTGCAAGTGCACAGCAGTGCGTTGTAGTACTTAGAGTATCGATCCACAGAGAATCCACGCTTTACCTGCAGAACCTTAGAACCAGAATTAGTAAACGAAGTCTAAGACGAAAAACATGTTTTGGATAAGTTGTGCGATTTCTATATATGTATTTTAAAACGGGATTTGAAAGGGTTTTTGAAAACTAGAAGTGAATAAATCGATAATAAATCTAAAGGATGAACAAAGCTCTTAATATTGATTCTAGTAAATTCTTAGAACTCGAGTCACGGACGTATGACTATGCCACTGTCGTGATCATAACCAACTATCTCTCGCAACCCTGACCAGTAGGTTTCCACTCTGGCCCTGGAAGGGAAAAGATGCATTATGTTTAAGACTCGTCAACATTCACAGCTTGCCCATAGGTAGGTTTCCACTCCTATGGTTGATCTGCTCTTCTCAAACTAGATCCAGCCCCGGATGAATACTTTCGCAACACCAAGGATCTAGATCAGTCTCTAGTTCGCGATGCTAGATCCATGCTTTAAGTATAAGTTTAAAAGAAAGATTTCTAGAATTCGGCTTTGGATTATCTCGCGAAGATCCCTATCAAACATAGTGGATTCCCTTCGATCGAGCCTTTAAACTCATACCTCATCATTCCAAAACGTGCATAAAGTAAATAGAATAGACGTGCATAGGACAATAAAGAAGAAAGAAGTAGAGAAAAACAGACAAGGAGAAGAAGAAGAAGCATCTCGATTTTAAGAGCTGGGCTCGGAGAAGAACTTCTGTTCAAGTCCTTTAAACAACTAATCTAATATGAAGAAGATAAAAACGAAATTGAAAGATGCATAAGAGTAAAAAACCGAATTAAAATAAAGTAGAACATAAAAAGGGTTCAAGAGAAATATCTATCTCCCTAAACTAAGAACTAAGAACATAAGAACATAAAAACCTAAAAAACTAAATTTGGTGGCTCCCAAAAGGGATTCTTCTGAGGCACACGAAAATAGGTCTCCAAAGATACATATTTATAGGTCTCCAACTCTCTCCAGTCGTCCTTAGGGTTTTCTATGAAGAGAAGATGAATTGGGCTTGAAACAGGGTCATGGGCCAGGTTTTTAGTCGGCACTGGTCGCGAGGCTTCTGACCGCGGTGAATTGGGGTTTGGCCGCGGCCAGAGAATCGTAACCGCGGTCGAGAGTGTGTTCCCCGTGGTCGTGGGTCCTGGACCCGCGGGGATTGGTCTTTGAGGTTGAATCTTCATTCTGTGCTTGCTTCCTTCGCGAGACTGCAGAACATGTCTTTAGTGCATCAAGGATATCCGGAGATCTAACCATTGGATTGCCTCCAAACCAATTGCATTTGAAAGCTAGTTGTCTCCTTTATAATCAATCCAATGTTGGGGATGATCTGACGGTGAGAAGGTCTTCATCGGATGTAAAACTTCTGACGACCTGAATTCATCCAAAATGATTTTTTGCTCCAAAATGCACACCTTTTGCCTTAATTACCTGAAAAAAGTCTTGAAACTACAAATACTAGAAAATAATAGTAAAAAAACTTAAAAGAAATAAAAAGCATTTGAAAATCATTTAAAATCGATCCATAAAAGTGGTCAAAATACGGTGTTATTAGCTTTCAGCAAAAACTTTTACTCAGAGGTTAAATTATAAGTTATTGGCTTGAGGCAATGACTACAAAAACAGCATCAAGAGACCATTTTGTAAGCTTAGATTTATCTGATGGATTAATCACAGCTTGGTCCATATCTGCAAGGCGATAATCGATAATGATTTCTTGTCGTTGACGAGCCCTTCTCATTATATCGTAGAAGCAAACCTCTTCTTGGTCAGTATATGTAGAATTCTGCAGGACTTATGCCTAATTCTTTCCCTGCAACACAAATGACTTTTCTCATCATAACAAATGTGACATCATCTAAACTCTGCAGAAAACAAAGAAAGTTCCTTTCTTATGTACCTTCTCCAAAAGGCTCTTTTAAACATAGATTATTTGTTTATCCTCTGTGACCATCGAAAGAGGCATACTAACTTACTGGTTCGATAGCACGTAATTACTGATTCTGGAACACAGATACAAGGTTGTTCTTTGTATATAAGGATGTAAAAAGATCTAGAATTATCAAGAATATAATTAGTAAATATTCTTTATTATATAAGATGTTTACATGTTTACATATATACTAGAAATTAACCCGCACATTGTGCAGAGTAATGGTTTTTAAATTGTCTTTAATTTAATTTTAATTTTTTGATTAAATTAAAATTGGTGGTAAAAAAACCTTTAACAAAAATAGAACTAAATAAAATTGGTGATAATTAGATAACAATACATATATAAATATCACACAACTGATAATTACTTCTATATATATCCATGGAATATGACTTTAAACTAGTTTTGTTATGCGGTTTAATTATTAGGAGTTTTTAAATGTGAAAGTGTTATGATGTTAATATCTATCTATCTATATATATATATACCAATATGGATTAGAATCTAAATATATAGATATATATATATATATAATAAAATTTTTATTATGAATATTTTATTAGAGATCAAACTATGATTTTTAGTTAATGAATTCTATAATATGTGTTAATAGTGATTATATATAGGACTGCAAAGTTGACAAACCCATCTACTTAATCTATATCACAATTTACTAAAATATTTCTTCGACCAATCCGTAAAAAATACAATTTAAATTTTAAAAACATATTTCAGTTTTTTTTAATAAAAATAATTAAATTAATTTTCGAAAATGATACTAATCAATTATGAAAATAAAAATGAAAAATATTGCAAAAGTATAAATAATTTTTTTCATATATATGGATTGATTATTCTTTAAATTTATACTATTATTTGCGAGGTCAAAAATCTGATGTTTCATCACCACAACGATTATCCTACGTGTCATTAATAAAAATATTGTGTGTCATTTTAATTAGTTTTAAAAGGTCGATCATTAATTCTATGTATAACTATACCCATGACATGGCTTTTTTCTTCAATTATGGGCTAGCGATTTTGTTAATGGGCCACTGATCTTGAAGTTTGTTTTAGCCACCGAATTATGGACCACCGATGTAGTAGTCAGTACTAACCTAAACCCTAGCGTATACATCGTGCTATATATATATATATACCAAAATTGGTTTTCATATGTCTTTACATATAAAATCCGTCTACTAAGTTTAAGCATTTGTTTTAAAATAATTTGTTACCTTTTTTAAAAAATAAAACGATCATAGCATTTAAAAAAAAAATTCATCCATCTCTTTTTTTTAAAAAAAAAAAAACAATATCTACTATTATTTATACATATTCCTAATGACAACACAACCTAATATCTTTGTATAATTGATACTTCGCTGATTCTGTAATTTATCTCTCGCCTTAAAATGGAATCGTCAGGTAAATACAAATTTATGTTTTTATTTTAGTGTGTGCTTTAAATGGTTTTTTCAGATTCTAGAAGTTTTTCTATTGAAAAACCATTTCCTAATAGTTAGTTGCTTCAAAACTTTTATGAATTTTCTATAGCGGCTAGCAATCATCCCCTTCATGATCCTCAGTTTTTTCCGTATCATCTGCCTCCATCTCAAATTGTATTTCCACAAGATGAAGATTCTTCTGCCGGTGTTTACAACGATAAATTTACCGGTTGATTGAAGTATAATCATGACTATCTAGAAACCAGATTGTATCTGTATTCTGAATTTCTAACACGTTGGGTTTAAGATTGTAAAAAACATCATGGCATCCCTGTCTCTGCGGCATCTCCACACCGGGTATTATATCCAACTGTAATCCTAACACTGGTGAAGCTTACTGCTTAAGGGTTTTATTGCACGTCGTTGGCAGTCCATGTTCTTATATTGATATGGGTGGGAAAAGTTTGAGGACCTAAAAAACGGGCACTAGAGGGAATTCAAAATGATGACTCGCGATCAGACGTGAAAGTGATCGAAGTTTCTAAAATGTTAAAGGAAGCATATAGGGATGAGGAGTTATTCTGGCAACAGAAAAGTCGGACCCAATGGGCCATATCGGGAGATAAAAATACAAAATTTTTCCATGCACAAGTGAAAAAACGGAGAGCAAGAAACCGAATTATTGACATACATAATGCGGCGGGCGAATGGATTACTCTGGAAAAAGAAATAGAGAAGGTGGCAGTCAAGTATTTTGATGATTTATTTTTTTCAACCTCTCCAGTGGAATTCGAGGAAGCTTTGGGAGAGATAAAACCGCTAATCACAGAAAATGACAATACAATGCTTACGGCAATGACAATTGAAGAGGAAGTACGTAGCACATTATTTATGATGAGCCCGGAAAAAGCTCCAGGACCAGATGGAATGACAGCACTCTTTTACTAATGCTCTTGGTCAATCATTAAGACATATATTGTGAATCTAGTCAACAAATTTCTTGAAACTGGGGTCTTTGATGAGAGGTTGAACATGAAAAATATCTGTCTAATACCAAAAACAGAAAGACCCACGAGGATGACAGAACTACGACCGATTAGTCTCTGTAACGTTGGTTATAAGATCATATCCAAGGTGCTATGTAAAAGATTAAAACGATTGCTGCCCGATCTTATTTCGGAAACCCAATCCACCTTCGTGGCTGGAAGACTGATATCGGATAACATACTGATAGCTCAGGAGATGTTTCACGGATTTATGGATCAATAAGTCCTGCAAAAGTAAGTATATAGCAATTAAAACAGACATGAGCAAAGCTTATGATAGAGTAGAGTGGTCTTTTATCGAACACTTTCTAAGACGCTTTGAGTTCGCGGAAAAATGGATAATATGGATGATGCGGTGCATTACTTCTGTACAATATAAAGTTTTGTAAATGGGCAGCCAAGGGGGCAAATAATTCCGGGAAGGGGAATTCGTCAAGAAGATCCGCTATCACCATACTTGTTTATACTTTACAGAAGTATTAGTAGCAAATATAAAGAAAACAGAGAATGAAAAATTACTAACGGGTCTTAAAATTGCAAAAGCAAGTCCTTCAGTCTCATACTTACTTTTTGCAGATGATAATCTATTTTTTTGTAAAGCAACAAAGGAGGAATGTCAGAAGATTTTAAGTATATTACGACTGTATGAAGGAGTTTTGGGGCCAACAAATCAATTTTGATAAGTCCTCGGGTCAGTTTGGCCACATGGTCCCTGAGATAGTATAAAATGAGCTCTAATTTTTTTTAGGAATTATGAGGGACGGGGGAATGGGATCTTACCTTGGTGTCCCGAAAAGTATGGGTGGAGCCAAATCAAAGATTTTTAATATTGTCGCAGACAGACAAAAGACTCGAATTAATAGTTGGACCTCGAGATTATTATCGAAAGGGGGAAAAGAAACTTTAATTAAGTCGGTGGCATCGGCAATGCCCACTTTTGTCATGTCATGCTTTCAGTTACATAAATATACTACAGCAAAATTAACTAGTGCAGCGGCACAGTATTGGTGGAGCTCAGATGGTCATCACCAAGACATGCATTGGGTTGGCATGGACAAAGATGTGCAATGATAAAATGGAAGGTGGAATCAGATTCCGAGATGTGGAGGATTTTAATACGGCGTTATTGGCAAAACAGTTATGACGACCGGTAGATAAACCTGATTCATTGTTCGCACGGGTTTTCAAAGGACAATACTTTCCAAACGCAAGTCCTTTTGATCCGGTACGTTCTTACTCACCGTCCTATGGATGGCGGAGCATCATTTCAGCTAGATCTCTGGTTAATAAGGGGCTAATTAAAAGAGTTAGTTCAGGATGTTATATCTCAGTATGGAATGATCCATGGATACCTTCTTCTCGTCCGAGATCAGCTACTTGTAAGGGTTTAATTACTACCCGAATCTAATGGTCAATCATTTGATTGATCCAGCGACAAAAACATAGAATTTGGATTTGATAAAGGCAATTATTGAACCAGCTGATGTGGAAATAATCCGGGCTATCCCTACCATCACTACCTATAAACCTGATCATTTGGGTTGGCATTTCACAAAATCTGGAAATTACACAGTAACATCAAGGTATAAACCTGAAAGACTATTATCATATGGGGGCTCAGAGAATCACTATGGACCAAATATTAAGGAGCTACAAGCACATGCTTGGAGATTGAAATGCTCATCTAAGTTAAGACACTTTATATGGCAAGCAATATCGAGATGCCTCTCAGTGCCGGCTAGACTGCGTACGCGAGGAATACAATGTGACACACAATGTGCAATATGTGGAGCGGAGGAAGAAACAATAAGCCATGTTCTTTTTGAATGTCCACCCGCCTTGGAAACCTGGGCTCTATCCCAGATACCAACGCCCCCAGGTGTTTTTCCAATGACTTTGGTTTATTCAAATTTTGATCATCTTTTTTGGAGAATATCTAAAGACAAAAAAACATACAATTTCCATAGATTGTATGGTATATTTAGAAGGCACGAAATGAAAAAGTGTATTTGAACCTTGATGTTGACCCACAAATTATTTTAAAAATAGTGGAGATCGAAGTGACATTATGGGAAGAGACTCAAAGGCTGGAACAGGATTCAGGGAACTCAAATAAAAACAGTTCTATGGAATCCTCATTACCCACGCCGTTCGATGGGTGGTGGTGTTACATTGATGGGTCCTGGAAAGAGACATAATTATTGGCAGGATTAGGGTGGTATTATTTTAAAGAAGGTGCAAGGGAAAAAATAATAGGAGCACAAAATGTTAGACGAAGTTTATCGCCTCTGCATGTGGAAATGGAAGCTCTCATATGGGCTATGCATTGTATGCTAAAGAACCATAAAACAGCAGTAGCTTTTGCAACAAACTGTTCAGAGTTGGTGAAGATGGTGTCTGCACCAGAAGAATGGCCAGCATTTGCTCTACACTTGGAGGAGATTGTGTAGATGAAGGACAGGTTTAACTTTCTCACTTTATCACATATCCCACGCGCAAAGAACTCAAAGGCAGACAAGTTAGCAAAAAAATGCTCGTGTATCTACCCTCAGGAAGTCATCTATGTAAAATCGGTGCCACCGGTTTGGTTAGCCAAACCGTTCTAGGTATTTAGGCTGTTGATAAAAAAAAAAGAGAAGAAGATGTAGTTGATGATAAGAACTAAGAAAAAAGATGAACATAAATTTGAATAAAACCATGGTTAATAAGAAGAAGATGAACATAATATAATGAAGAAGAATAATGATAAGAAAAAAGGAAGTTGAAGTTGGAGAAGACCAGAAGAAAAAAATGAAAAATGAAGAAACAAACTAAAAGAAGAAGAAATGTGGAAATGAAGTAGGTGAAGATGAAAAAAAGATAAAGAAAAACCAGAAGAAGATAAATTTGACAAATACCAAAGAGGAATAAGAGGTAAAGAATAAAGAAGGATAATAAAATCAAAAAAGAAGAAGAAGAAGAACTGAGAGAATACAAAGATGATGAAGAAGAAGTCAAAAACGATGATGAAGATGAAAGAAAAAGGTGAGGAATAAGAAAATCGAAAGATATATAAGAGGAAGAAAGAAAAAAAATACAAGTTAAAGATGATGAAGAAGAAGAAAGAAAACATAAGGAAGAAGAAGAAGAAGAAATTGGGACAGAAAAAAAAAATAATGGGCTTTAAGTAAGAGAATGAAGAAGAAGACGAATGAAACCCGAATAAAAAAAAGAATAAGAAAAATCCAAAGAAAAACTAAACCAAAAGATAAAGAGTAGAAAGAAGCGTAGCGGT